>NC_091482.1:46670003-46970972 GCF_036971445.1 Narcine bancroftii
CCATGGTGGCTCTTGCATAGGTACCATTTTCCCTCTCGTGTTTCTATAGTACTGCAACATGTTCCTCCTTGCTTTCTCACCAACTTACCCTTGCTGCTTTTGCCACCCATGAACTCTTAGGTATGTTGCAGTAGCCAATTAACCTGCAACATGTGGGAGGAAACTAGAGCATCTGGCAAAATGTGGACACAGCACTTGAGCTTCTGGAGCTGACACAGACCTATAACATTTGCTGTGCTAGCTTTGCATGTATCAGTTAAATTGTGTCATTTGTTTTAAGTTGGTTCACATGTTTTTTTTTGCCATCTCCTTTAACAATTGGTTAACAAAATCCTATCAATCTCTGACTCGTAGAAACAGGCATCTCTGACTGTCTATGGAACTGTATTTCAAACTCTTATAGCCCTGAATTTTAGAAATAGAGCTGAACAAATTTTCCAGGTTTTATTTTGGTCCAGCTTCACAAACTTTGGTTATATATCAAGCTGTCTATTGTTTCTCCCCACTGACATGATTGACAGTGTAATATGATGTGACTGTTTTCAATATATTATTAAACAGACTCATATTCAAGCTAAAACAAGTTGAAAATTTTCAGTACTTTCACTTATAATCAATCATGTTGAAACTGCAGAAATTCTACTAATAATGACTGAGTAATTGGTATTTAAGTTCAGATATTCATTTGGAAAGTATTTTGATAAGAAATCTCACTATTATGTAAAAATGCAAATGTTAATAAATGCAAAAGAAGGTTCAGAATTTAACTAAACTATTTTAATAAGTCAATAATGTATATCCAACTATATATGCAGCTTGTTGACTTACAATAATTTCCAACTGTATTTTTGAAGTATTTATTGAAAAATATATGGTTGGCTTTGTAAGATGCATTGCTCATGGAGAATAACAGCTTGTGAAGGATGTGACCACATTTTATTTTTTATTGGTTAAAAAAAAATAAAGTATTTATTCATAAGAATAACAATTGATTTGGGAAGATTTTGGGTATATTTATGTATCCCTATGACAAAATTGAAAACTGGTATTGATTTCACATCTCAACAGAAAGATGGACTTTACCACAATGGCAATTGCAAAATGCCCAAGTGAAATCCTTAATTGCTACAGTATTCGATTAGAGCTGAAAGAACTTCCAAATGTACAATTTGAAGGTAATTTTAGAAAATTGCACTGTCGTGTAATTTTTAGTTTTGGTACATCTCCTTTGAAATGCTGGAAAAATGAATTTAATGAGTTTGCCTGGGGATGGGGAGAGGAACCAAACCTAAACATGAAATTGTGGCGGTATGCCCCGCTTGTCACGCACGCGGTGGGGCTGCCAGCCAAAATGGTGCCTTCGGGGGGTTCCTCCCGACCTCTGCACCGGGCTCAGAAGCCAGCGGTTGGGGACCCACCTGATGCCTGTGACGTCGGGGCCCCCCAGCACGGTTCTCAGCCAGGTCCGGGCTGGGAGTATAAGACCAGTATAAGGCAGCCTGCAATAAATTACAATTTTGCTCACTGAACTCAACCTGTCTGGTTGTGCAATCCTTCAGTTAGCAGTGT
The DNA here is from genome assembly GCF_036971445.1 of Narcine bancroftii. Classification (NCBI taxonomy): domain Eukaryota; kingdom Metazoa; phylum Chordata; class Chondrichthyes; order Torpediniformes; family Narcinidae; genus Narcine; species Narcine bancroftii. Next base: position 46,671,573 of record NC_091482.1, read on the forward strand.
AGCCGCCGCTACAAAATCTTAAAACTGACTGAAATAGATTAATTTAAATTTGCAAATAGACATCCTAATGGAATGAAAATAGTTATTCAGTGCAATTGTTGTAATCTTTTGGAAAAATAGTTTCATTATCTCTTCAGATAATGCAATAGGATGTTCCATGTTAGAATGTTGAACAGTACAGGCTCTGTGGCCCACTTGTCTTTGCATGTGATGGGTATTCCTCTGTTACTTGCATATTCGTATGTTGATCTAGAAATCTCTGTTTCCACTACTGGTAGCCTGTTCCAAGAACCAATCACTGCTTTTTTTAAAAAAATATTTGCCCAGTGCATTTAAAAAAAAAACTCCATGCCCACTCCTCAAATATGTGGTCTGCACTATGTTACATTTTCACCCTGGGAGAAATATTCTGACTGGCTACCCTATGGATGCTGCTAACTTCTTTCAGAACACCTCAGCCTCCAGAAAAAAACAGCCCAACTTTGTCCAACCTCTCTTGTAGCTCATACCTTTTTAATCCAATTAACGTTCTGGTAAATTTCTTCAACATCCATTTCACAACTTTAATAACCTTTCTGTACTAGGGCTACCAGAGTTGTGCATGCTATTCTAAGACAGGCTTTATAAAATTTTATTTCACTGCAATTTGACTTCCTTACTTTTGTACTCAGTGCTTTAGTCAATGAAGGAAAGCATGCCAACTGCTATCTTTGCCAAATGAACTACTTGTGCAGCCACTTTCAAGGTTTTGTGGATCTAAACACCCAGAACTCTCTGCACAATGATATTTTTAAGAACCTTACCATTGACTCTATATATTCCCCTTGCATTTGGCCTCCTAATGTGCAACACCTCACACTTGGATTAAACTCCCATCTGCCATTTTTCTTGCTATATCTGTAACTCATCTGCATCCTGTTGTGCTCTCTGTTAACCTTCTATCTACACAGTCCACAACTCCACCAATGTTTATGTCATCTGCAAATGTACAAACCCACCCATTCATTTTTTTCATCCAAGTAAACATGAACAATAAATTTTCACTTTGAAACTATGAAGTCTCCTCCCTGTTTTAGTTTTTCTATCAATGATGTGAGGCTCACTGGCCTATACATTCCTGGGTTATGCCTACTTGAACAAGACCATCTCACCAATCTTCTGATGTTGTATTTTGCTAGTTTTCACAAAACTGTTGAAATTAATGGCGCTTTATAGCGGTGACTCTTTGCGAGCAGCTCTGATGGGAATAATCAAATGTTCCCATTCAGAACTTTAAAAAAAAATCAAACACAGAACCAAACTTGCCCATTAATATGGATGTCCTAAGATCGCTGGCAGACCTCAGAAATGGCAGATTCAGTCGGGCTGCAGGACCTTTAAACAACTGGTGCTATAGCAAGTATAACAACACCATGGGAGTTTTAAACAGCCAGCAATTCGGCTATTATCATAATCGCTCCACAGCAGATAGAATATCGCTGGCTCTCCACTCAGCTCTGGATCACTTCAAACAGCAATTCATATATATGGCTGCTCTTCTTCGTCTACAGTTTGGTCTTCAGTACTTCTGTGACATGCAGAACAGCAAGGCCAAGGCTCACAGAAATTAGTGCTGTGTCACACCCAAAGGCCCAGGCTCCATGAGTACCAGCGATGAGGGGTTTTCCCAGACATACATGACTCTGATAGCCACCTACTGTTTTGCCAACGCTGGGGTTCTGGAGCTCGCCGCTGTCAACTCTTTTCTCCCCCCCCCACCCCCCCATTGCACTTTTCTGGGAAAGCACCATGGCCATATGTCGCGAATGGCTATGATGGCTGGCCACTGTAACTGTCTACTCTATGTCTGGGACGAACTCTCCCAGCGCAAATTTCTAGTTGACATGGGTGCGGAGGTTAGTGTCCTTTCTCCTTCGAGTTATGACATCTGTACTAGGAGTGTGGGTCTGGCACTCACTGCAGTGAATAACAGTTCTATTTGTACGTAAGGCTCATGGACTATACCCCTGAAATTTGGTAACATGGAAGTTCACTCTTGCTGCTATGTCCCAGCTGTTGCTGGGTGGCGACTTCCTCAAAGCCCACTCACTAATGGTGGACTTAAAAGAGCACCGGTTGGTGAACACAACGCTCCAGTCTTTGTGCCTTGGAAAAGCCAAACTACTCACCCTGCACCTCGATGCTATGGAGTACTCAATCAATGAATTTGCCTAATTTCTTGAGTTTCTGGACATTGTCACTCCCCAGTTCTCCACTGCCACTCCCAAACATGGTGTCGCCCAAGCCAGACGCCTGCCGCCTGACAAGATGTGGCTTGCAAAAAGAGTTCCACAAAATGGAGAATCTTGGAATCATACACAGGTCTGATAGCCCGTGGGCTTCCCTCTACATATGGTGCCCAAAGCCACGAGAGACTGGAGACCTTGTAGGGATTACGGGTGCCTCAACAAGCTACCACAAATGCTGCACATATTCCAGTGACTGATGGACGCAGTGGGGTGTCGCATGAACTTCCTTTTCGTATACTTGGATGAAAAGCATCTGCATATATGCTTCCGCCACCTACAGGAGTTTGGGCTAACTGTGAACCCTGTGAAGTACAAATTTGGGCAGTCCTCTATTGAGTTGTTGGGACATCAGATCAGCAGCCGGAGTGTTGTTCCGTTGCCTAACACTTGATCGGCCCTTGCTACGACACAAGAGTGGTGGACAGTAATGGCACCAGAGGCTTAGCTTCCTATTGCCAGTTCTTTTGGGGAGGGGGTGGGGTTGCCCTGTAGTGGCTCACCGGAGGCTTAATCGAACCGGCTCGGGAGGTTCCGAGTGATGTCATGACATTAACATGTGATGGCATCATTTGGAACGAGCAGGGTTTTAAAAAGCTGCATGTGACTGAGTAAATGACTTTTACTGAACTTCGACTCGACTATGATAATTTTCTCGTCTTCATCTTGCATTGTTTTAGTTGCTACAGTGTCCTTTATATCGCAAAGATAAAAATGCAAAGCTAAAAATACATAACCGACATTTCGGGCTAGAGCTCTTCATCAAGGTATGGAAAAATGTCGGCAGGTGTCCAAACAAGAAAATGGGGGTGTGGACTCAAAGGCTGGAGGTCATAGGTGGAGAAGGGAGGGAGGGGATAGCAGTGATTAAGGGAGAGGAGAGGGAAGAGAACTGGAAAGGAGAAGTGGGGGGGGGGGGTGAGAAGAGGAGAGCAGATTAACAGAAACCAGAAAAGTCGATGTTAATGTTATCTGGCTGGAGTGTTCCGAGACGGAAAATCAGGTGTTATTCCTCCAATTTGCAGGTGATCTTGGTTCATAAGGCCATGGACTGACATGTGAGTATGGGAATATGGCACAGAACTGAAATGGTTGGCTACTGGGAGATCTCTGTCACTGGTGTGGACAGAGCAAAGGTGCTCAGCGAAGCGACCTCCCAATCTTCACCCAGTCTCTCCAGTGTATAGAAGGTCACAAAGGGAGCACTGGATGCAGTAAATCAGTCCTGTAGATACACAAGTTAAGTGTGGGCTTCACTTGAAAGGCCTGTTCGGGGCCCTGGACCATGGTGAGGGAGGTGTGGGCCCAAGCGTGGCACCTCCTGCAGCCACCGAGGAAGTTGCCAGTTGGGGCGCAATTGGCGGGGAGGGATGACTGCATGAGGAAGTCATGGAGAGAGCAGTCCTGATGGAAGGAGGAGAGGGGGAGATTTGTCTGGTGGTGGGATCCTGTTGTAAGGGTTGGAAATTCTGGAGGATAATGTATTGGTTGCGGAGGCTGGTGGGATGGTAGGTGGGGGTGAGGGAGGAGTTTATGTTGCATCTGGGTGCAGAAGGGTCCATAGCAGATGAGCGGGAAATGGAGGAGATGCGGGCAAGGGTTGAGTTGATGGTGGTGGAGGAGAAGCCACATTTGTGGCAGACATTTTGGAAGATCTTGACTGGAAGACCTTTTTTTGGAATATTTAAAAAAAAAAATTTAGACAATGTAGTCAAATACAAAATTAAAAAATACCCAAAAGACCCCCCCTCAAAAAAAAACGCATGAGAGTGGAAGACCTCATCTTTGGAATAGAAATTAAGAAAAGGCACACTTGCAGGGGACGTATCACCTGATTCATCTCCCACAGCAGTCTCCCCTTCCTGGATCTCTGTCTTCATCTCGGGAGACTAGTTTTCCACCGACATATTACAAACCCATTAACTCCCACAACTACCTTGACAACACTTCCTCACCACCTATCCCATGCCTTTTTGACCACACTCTTTCCCACACCCACTTCCCCCCTCCCCAACCAAACCAGGCTGTATTGTTCAGACGTCTCCCGACATTCTTTGATACTCCTGATGAAGGGCTCTAGCCTGAAAAGTCGCTTATTTATTTTTACCTTTGCTCTGCTTGACCTGCTGAGTTTCTCCAGCTTTGTGTTTTTACTCCGTGTTGCCTTTGTCCAATGCTATATTCTGAGTTGATAGAAAACCTCATACTGAACTATTCAGATATTTACAAAATAAAATTGATTTTTTTAAAAAAAAGCATGCTATATTAAAAAAAAGCATGCTTTATTGTCCTGTGTCAGGAAATGTTTCATCTTTGGTAATAATCTTTCTGTTTTATTACTGCCTCAGTCGATGATGCTGCAGCTCTTTAAGGGTAGATTTCAATCATCTATAATGTTGCAATTTTGTCCAACTTTAGGGTTCCAGCTTATAGATTCTAATTGTACATAGAAGATGCTGTCAGCTGATTTTTTTTAAAAATACCGTTAAAACAAAAATATATTATGCTATCTTGTGTCAGAACTGAAACTTAAAAAGTATGGATATCCTTTCAGTTAATTTAATGAAATTCCTGTATGGTGTGACTTTTGGAACAGTCTTTTGTAATCGTCCTATGGAGGTGGAGTGCATTGTTTGTTAATTCACTTGATCAACCATTGTGGCAGAGTTCAGGACTGTTGATTCAGAGACTCACCTTGGCAGCAATGGACGTTCAATTTAATTAAATAAGTCTAAAATTAAAATAAAAGCTGGTTTACATTAAACTGTCAGATTGCTGTTAACACTCATCTGGTTCCCTAATGTCTTTCAGGAATGGAAATTTGAGACCCTTGACCTGTTTTGGTGGGTCTGAAGTCACACATTGCCCAATGCAGTTGACTGTTAACTGCCCCCTCAGCTCACAGGGCAATTAAATAAGTTGTGATTGCCATTGTTATCTGTGTCCCACCAAAATTAAAGTTTGTTAATTTTTCCACCTGAGCTCAACTGTTGGATCAACTCAGATTTAGATTTCAGGTTTTTTGTTTGGAGTACAATGAGCGGAGAAGAATGAGGGGCGATTTGATAGAGGTTTACAAGATTATGAAATGTATTGACAGTGGATGCGAGTACGCTTTTTCCACTTAGATTGGGAGAGATAGTTTCAAGCTGAAAGGTTTAGGGGAAACATTAGGGGAAAGTTCTTCCCTCAGAGTGGAATGAGCTGCCATCTAATGTGGTGAATGCAGCTCTATCGTGTGTTTAAGAAAAAATTGGATCAATACGTGGATGGGAGAAGTCTGGAGGGTTATGAAATGGGAGCAGGTCAATGGGACTAGCAGATTCATGGTAAGGACAGACTAAATGGGCCAAATGGCCTGTTTTCTGTGCTGTAGCATTCTATGGTTCTACATACGTGACATCGTGTACAATCCTGAGATTCTTTTTTCTGCATGTGAGGCAGAATTAACACTTAATGGTGGTGCAGAAAAACTACTCAACATGCACATGTAAATAAATAAAGAGCTGTAAACAAACTGCAATACAGAGAGGGAAAAATAATCAATAAGGTGCAAAAGTAAGACTTTAAATGAGTCCCTGATTGAGTTTATTACTGTGGAGACTGATTGTGGAGGATAAGCAGCTGTTCCTGAACCTGGTGACTCAAGTCTTGTAGCACCTATACCTCTTTCCTGATGGCAACAGCAAGAGCAGAGCTTGTGTTGGGTGGTGTGGAGCCTTAATGATTGCTGTTGCTCTCTGCTTTCCTTGTTGATGTTCTCGATGGTGGGGAGGGTTTTGTCTGGGCTGTGTTTATTACCTTTTGCAGGGTTTTACATTCAGGGATATTGGTGTTCCCATACCAGACTGTGATGCAGCCAGTTAGCGTACTTTCTTTGCCAGGGTTTCCAATGTCATGCCAGACCTCCTTAAACTCTTGAGGTGATAACATGCTTTCTTCACAATGCTCTAAGTGTGATGGGTCCAGGAAAGATACTACATGACAGTGACTCCAAAGAACTTAAATTTGCTCACCCTCTGCATCTCTAGCCCCTTTTCCACTGGCATCTGGTCCCAGGAATTAACAGGGAATTAACCGGTTAAGGGTCCAGTGGAAAAAGAAAACAATCAACACCAGCTGATGTGGGGATTGATTTCCTCTACCCCTTCTCGTATCCCTGGCATCAACTGACGTGTTGATTAAACGAGTGGAAAAAGAACAACTTCCATCCATTCCATTGGAAGATAGACTCTGTGATGCTCAGAGATGTGTGTTTAATGGAAAAGGTGGCCCAGTGGAAATAACACAAATGTCTTCCGATTCCGCAGCACAGCATGGCCAATTAACAGGGATGCCAGTAGAAAAAGGGCTTCCGATTTCCCCCTATGATCACTGGATCATATACCTCTGGTTTCCCTTTTTTGGAATAGTTTATCTAAATTTTCTCAATGTATTAATATCCAAGTATAAAGAATAATAATCATGTATTAGAAATCAATTATACGTTTCATATTATACCCTCTAAAATCACACAACCCCCCCCCCAAAAGCAAAAGTTAAAAAACAAAAAGATAAATAAAGGAGTAGAGTGAAAGAAAAGTAAAGACAAACCTAGTTACCAAAATATCGCCACCATTCATTCAACTTTGTCTTCTCAATATCATTCATTTACTTATCCCAAGAAGTTAGCAAGGTTTCATGAGGTTCAAGGAAAACCCTTTATAAATAAATGCCTACAGTATGTAAGTATGGCACCAAATTTTCAAAAAAAGTATCATATTTATTCCTTAAATTATATGTAATCTCAAGTGGTATACAACTATATATTTCCACATGCCATCTTTCCATTCCTAAATGGGATTCCAATTTCCATTTCACTGCTATACATTTTCTTGCAACTGGTAATGCAATTTTCATAAATTCCTTTTGAAAAAAATTCAATTTCAATCTTGGTCATTGCCAAAATATTACCCAATAAAAAGAGCATTGGATCTTGTGGAAATTTAACTCCTGTGACTTGTTTTAGAAATTTTCCTAATTCTATGCAAAATGGCCTCAATTTTTAACGTGACCATGTAGAATGCAAAAAAATACCTATCCCTTGACTATACCTAAAATATTTATTTAATGGATCTGATTTTAATCTTTTTAATTTTTATGGAGTAAGATACAATTGATGTAAAAAAAAATTATACTGAACCAATCTAACATTTATTGTTTGTTGTACTGTCATAATTCCTGCCAATTTTTCTCCACAGTGCTTAAAAATGTTTCCCATCTTTGTCTAGATCTATGAATTCTCTGCTTCAAAATTCCCTTTTGCAATAATATATATGTAACAGATAAACCTTGATAGATCTATTGCAAATCAAAGTTTCTATTTCACTTCTTTCAGGGTTAGGTTTGTTGGATCTAATTTATCTCGTAATTTTGCTTTTATTTGATAATAACAAAATATTGTGGTTTGTATCCCATATTTATTTTTTAATTGATCAAATGACATTATATTTCCTCCTTCATAACAATCTGCTATATTTCTGATTCCTTCAGAGAACCAAATATTAAAAAGTTGATAATTCATTGTAATTGGTATGTCTATTTTGAGTCAAAGGCATTTTAATTAACCCAAAGGTCCTCATTTCCATTTTGTTATTTACTTTATTCCATCAGATGCTTCAATAATGAAGTATCCCTGTCTCCAGATATTAACCTCGGTTCCCATTTATTTATAAAATCTTCAGGTATCTTCAATCATCTCTTATCCATCTCTGTCTTAATCCATGCTGGTTTCTCTCCCTATTTGAAAAAAAGGAGAAATCTCATTTGTGTAGGTTTATAATTTTAAAATTTGGAAGTTGCAGACCTCCTAATTCATATTTCTATGTTAATTTTTCCAACAAAATTCTCGACATCTTCCCCTTCCAAATAAATTTTCTTACATACTTAGTTAATTCCTGAAAAAATTTCTACGGAAGAGATATAGGGAATGTTTGAAAATGATATTGTATTTTGGAAATGTATTCATTTTTATGTAGTTAACTCTTCCCAATAATGTTATTGGTAATTCCATCCATTTTTAAAACTTCATTAATTTAGGGATATAATTCAGTTTAAAAATATTATTTAAATTATTATCTACTCATCCCTAAATATTTTATTCCATTCATCAGGCATTTAAATTGGGTATTTCTTGTACACTGAGTATCATCATCTCTGGTAAGAGGCATAATCTCACCATTATCCAAATTTACTTTATGAACTTTCTGGTTCCGTCAAATACATCATCTGCAAATAAATTAATCTTGTATTCCTCTCTACCAACTCTAAAACCTTTAACATCAGAATAAGACCAAATCAATTCTGCTAATGGTTCAATTGTCTGCTAGATCTAGTTAAATGAAAAGGTGTGAACCTTTATCTATTTGTTACATCTTTAGCTTTTGCTCCATGATATAAAGCTTTAATCCAATTTGCAAATATTGATCCCAATCCAAATTTATCAAGTACTTGAAATAAAAAGTCACATCCTAATCTGTCAAATGCTTTTTCAACATCCAAGGCCACTGCGACACTTAACTTTCCCCTCTTTTGTGCCAGTGTGGAAGAGCACATCGGAACGAAGGTGAACCGGCTCTGCATTGTTACAGCCATGGTAGTGGAGCATCCACTTCATGGTGGTGCCGCCGGGTGCGTTGTCTTCTGTGATCAAGCGCCATGATATCACCGCCTGCGTGTAGGCGGGACTTTTGGGCTTATAATTCGCTGCACGGCTTTTCAAAAATGGAAGTTCAAGCGACTTAGTGTGTAGTGTCCTCATTTCACTTCCCCTAGTAACTACCGCTACAATTGGTTTGACCCTTTGAAAAGGCAGTTTGAGCGTATACATGTCGACATTGTGGGCCCGCTACCTGTCTCCCGGGACGCCTGGTATCTGTTAATGGTGGTTGACCGCACCACAAGATGGCAAGAAGCCATCCCGCTAAAAGACACTTCCACTGATTCCTGTGCCAGGGCATTGCTCACGCAATGGATTGCGAGGTTCGGAATAGCAGCTCATATTAACACTGTCAGAGGGGCACAATTTACATCGGCACTGTGGACACAACTAGCAACTCTTCTGGGCATTAAGCTGCACCACACCTCTGCCTACCATACACAATCCAATGGCCTCGTTGAACGCTTCCACTGCCACCTGAAGTCAGCTCTCATGTCCCATTTAACCAGCCCCAGCTGGGTGGAAGGGCTCCTGGTCATCCGATCTGCACCCAAATAGGACCTGCGGTCCTCCTCTGCGGAAATGGTGTACAGCGTCCCATTAATCTTGCCAGGTGAATTTTTCCCACCGTCCCATGACTTGGACGCCGAGGAGAGAGAAGCTTTGTATAAACTACGGGACAGGTTAGCCTCCTTCACCCCCCCAAAACACCACAGGTGCAGGCCTGCGTCCATTTCTCAGGACTTTGTTTTTGTCTACTGTGGACCACATTCTGCCCCCCTCCAATGACCCTATAAGGGCCTGTACAAAGTCCTCATGGGCAAAACTTTCACGCTGGACATTGGGAGTAGAGAGGAACTGTTCGCAGATGACTGGCTGAAGACCGTACACCTCGACCTCAGCCAGCCGGTCGTGCCAGTGCAACCCAAGTGCTGGGGACGACCTCCCAAGGGTCCAGCCCCACAGTGCTCAAGGGTAATGGAATGCTAGTGTTGGTTCTGGGGGGGTGGGTTGTGTGGCAGTGGATATTGGAATGCAGGCAAATGGCTCCGCATCAAGATGGCGCCGCCCAGTGTGTCTTCTTCCATGATCAAGCGGGACGTGCACTCAGAAGTGCAGTGACATCACCGCCTGCGTGTAGGCGGGACTTATGGGCTGCCTTGTAAGGTGCAGTGCGGTCTTTTCAAAAATCAACTGTTGGACGTGCAAGTGACTTGCAGTGTGTAGTCTCCTTATTTCACTTCCCCTAGTAACTACCACTACACCAGGTGTATTATACTCAATAATCTAGTTACATATCTGCTAATTTTCTCTTTTTAACAAATTTCCACTTTTTAACAGCCAGGTCCATATTTTAATAAATATTTTGACAACCTATTTGCTAATATCTTTTGCTACTGTTTTATAATCTGCTTAATCGCAGGACGATGAATTCAACACCCTCCAGAAGTGGACACAAGACACTTGGATGAACGTACTGGGTTGGATGAACGTACTGGGGATTATAGGTCATTTGGGTGTAGTTGGGTGGCATGGGCTCATGGGCCTGTTAGATGTATTTTTAAATTTAAAATTAAAAAAAATAAATTTCACTGCTGAAGGAATACAGCTCCTTTGGAGATGTCATCTTTTGGACAAGACTGAAAACCAAAGCTGTGTCTCTTTCAAATGTGAAAGGTTATATGGCCCTCTTTCAGAAGTGCAGCCAGTGATTATTCCTGGTGTCCAGAGTAATGTGTGCGTACCAATCCCAGTACATAAAGAAAAATCTTTATGGCACAGTTAGAAAGGCGGCTCGTGCAACTCTTACAGCACCAGTGACCTGGATTTGAATCTGGCGCTATCTGTAGGGAGTTTGTACGTTCTCCCTGTGTCTGTGTGGGTTTATTGCTCTGGTTTCATCCCACCCTTCAAAAGCATATAGGGTTGGTAGGTTAATTGGTGTCTTTGTGGCCAGAAGGGCTTGTTAGTGTGCAATATGTCTAAATTTAAATATACATCTTCTCACAATTGTATTGATATTTGTGAACAAAATTTATATTATCTTTTATAATATTACAAGCAAGAGATGACCTTTCATTAAAAAGTTATTTAGCATGACCTTAAATGGAATGTGAAAGTCACTCTATAATTGCAAATCTATCTTTAAAGTGTTGAAAAGTTTGTGGTTATTTTGTGAAAATGGAATCTGACTTTTTGATTTTTGTATTTCAAGTCTCTAAATCAGCATATTGATGATTCACAAATTTTATCTTCATAAATTAATTTATATTCTGGTGAACTAATTTTTGTAAACATTCAAAGATGACTTTAAAACTTAACCCTGAAACTAGTGAAAAAGGCTTTGTCCAAGTTGCAATCTAAATGGAAGTTATACCCCTTGTTTTGCCAGGGTTTGATAGGGCTGTAAATATGGGTCATTTCATAGAACATTACAGCACAGTACAGGCCACTTGACCCACTATATTGTGTTGACCAATGTAAACCTACACCATAACAATTTAATCCTTCCTTACCTCGCACCCATTATCCTTTTTCTTATAACCATGAGCCCATCCAAGAGTCTTTGAATGACTATTGTATCGACTACCACCACCCCAGGCAATGAATTCCAGGCACCTGGAAGAAAAAACAACTGACATCTCCTCTAAACTTTCCTTTCACTCACCTGTTATAGATGTCCTCTCGTATTTGCTATTGTCACCCCAGGGAAAATGTGCTTGCTGTACACCTATCTCTATCCCTCATAATCTTATGAACTCACCTTTCATCCTTTGTTGTCCAAAAAGAATAGCCCTAGCTATCGATCTTGTTCTCGAAAGGAGGCAATACCATGGTATGTCTCCTCTGCATCTTGTCTAAAGCATCTATATCCTTTCTCTAATGAGGTGAGCAGAGAGCAGACTGAACACAGTTATTCAAGTGTGTTCTTCCAGAGTATATAAAGCTGCAACACGACCTCATGGATCTTGAGAATCCCTGACTAATGGAGGCCAATGCACAATTTGCTGGCTTAACCACTCTGACACCTATCGTGACAACATTGAAGAATCTAGAGACCTGGACATAAGATCCCTCGTCCTCAGTTTAGAAACCTTCCATTAGCCACGTACTGTGCCTTCCGGTTCAACTTTCCAAAGTGCATCACTTCACACTTGTTAAGATTGAATCCATCTGCCACTCCCCCTCCCAACTCTGCATTCTGAATATATTTTGTTGCAACCTATGACAATCTTCTACACTCTCCACAACACCTCCAACCTTTGTATCTTCACAGTTACTGTTCCATCCCTCCACTTCACCTAAGTGGTTTATAAAAATCACAGTGCAGGGGGTCTCAACGTCAATAGCCCCCAGGCAGAATATGTTCCATCTTTCCTACCACCCTCTGCCTTCTGTGGGCAACCCAATGCTGAATCTGATCAGCAAAGCTCCATGGATCCCATGCCTGTTGACTTTCTGAATGAGCCTACCATGGGGGACTTTGTTAAATGCCTTACTAAAATCCATACAGACCACATCCACCTCTTTGCCCTTGTCATTTTCTTTTGCCACCTCCTCTAAAAGCTCAGGCTTGTGAGGCACGACCTGCTTCTCACAAAGCCATGCTGGCTACTCTTGAAAAGACTGTCTATCTCAATGCTTGTCATTCCTGTCCTCGATATACCATTGTCCCTTTGTATTTCAAGTACAGCTTCTTGTTTATGGTATTTTGGATGAAAATTCTACCATTATTCTTGGTCATTAGATAATTAGTTTGTTTCATACTTTTTTTCTGGTATGTAGCTAGATATTCCATTTATCAGAATAATTTCCCTGCAGTAAACTTATGAGGGTATTATAGTTTCAGCACTGATTCTAATCCATGTGAATTTTTTGACTACATTTTGTAATGAAAGCCTATTTTTTTCCTTTTAATAGATTCCTGTGGAAATTTCTTGCACGTTAACAATTACAACAAGAAAACTGAGAAGTTCTGCGTGGCATTTTGTAAGTCATAGTTCACAATTTAGTATAGAGGAAAAATAAAATTGTTTTAAATCTGATTTGTTACACGGGCTTAAGTAATTCATGCTTTGGCACCTCCTATTCTGCCACAATACATTGAGGAAAAATGTCTATTTATTGTTTTGGTTATTTTACTGAGCTGCAAGACTTCATTTGGCTGGAAGTTTCCCCTGGAATGTAGTGAGGCTATGCTCCATATTCTGTTTGATCATTGCTGTTGGAATTTATGATATAATACTTGAGACAATGAGATGAAATTGATCAATCCTGGAAGAAACACTGTTTTTTTCTATGAAACTGACGACTCAATGTTATAAATAATTAGAGGATAACATGCATTTATTTGTTGAAGGATTTGCAGTAATGCAACTTCACACAATAAACCCCTGGCATTTGGCACCTTTGGGGATTGGTAGATGCCGGATAAGTGTATTTTCTGGTTGTTTGAGACTTACTCTTTAAATGCCTAACTAATGCAACTGCATTAAGAATAAAGTTTTTTTGAAAATTTTATTTTCCATATGCATCAAGTACAAAAATTAATCATTCATCAAAAATACAATACAATAAAATTTATGCAAAATTATACACTTTTTTTTTCCTCCACCTCCTTAAGGAATAAACAGTTTAAAAGAAAAAAATACTATACTGTAATTACACTGAACCAACTTCACTTACATGAATATATAAACCTTAAAACATTTTTACTTTATTTTCAGTCACATTCTTTGAAAACATTTAACACGTTGATGCATCTGTAGCTTCCTCCTCCTCCACTGAGCCACCCGAAAGGCTAATAATAACATTATGGATAATTGACCCTCTCCTCCCCCAAGTTTACAGATAAAGCCTCTGTCCTTGGTGACTCTTACTCAGCAGGATTGAGGAGACACTTTGGAATCACCCCAATGGCGAGCAGCATCAACCAGCTCTTCATCCTGGGCGATGCCATTTGCTGTCTCACACAACTTTATTGAAACAGCTGTTTTGAGCAAGGCATGGCCAAGGCACTCCGCTGGCTGAATATTTGCTCCCTTCTTCACCAATTTTAAACTTGCTTATTTTTAACCTATTAATTCCTCCTAATTTAATTTTGTTTTATTTTCCTTTTTTTGCTGATTGCTTAAATTCTGGATACCAAGGGTTTTACTTATTGGATAATGTTCCTGGAGGAGCCCTGGTAAACTGTTGAAAACAAGAACCAGCATAATGTTTGGGTGCATTGTCTGGGCTATCAGTGGTTAGGAGGATGGGGAAGGGTTAATTTGAGCTAGTACTTATTAGCAAAGGCTGCTGTGGGGTCAGGTTGCCTGTTCAAGCTCCTCACAAAGTAGAAATTCTTCCTAACTCTGAATAATGTGCTGAATTTACCAATGTTATCTCTGTTGTAAATCTTTAGGCACCCATCAAATACAAAGAAAGCATATAATCATTTAAACTTTCAAATAATATTCATTGAGAGCATGACCAAAGTGTAAGCTAATTTCACATCCCCTACTTGTTCCTTTGTAGTTCTTGCAGCTTTTAACTAAAGGTTTATTAAAAGTATCTTTCTTTTCTTTGGCTTGGCTTCGCGGACGAAGATTTATAGAGGGGGTAAATGTCCACGTCAGCTGCAGGCTCGTTTGTGGCTGACAAGTCCGATGCGGGACAGGCAGACACGGTTGCAGCGATTGCAGGGGAAAATTGGTGGGTTGAGGTTGGGTGTTGGGTTTTTCCTCCTTTGTCTTTTGTCAGTGAGGTGGGCTCTGCGGTCTTCTTCAAAGGAGGTTGCTGCCCGCCGAATTGTGAGGCGCCAAGATGCACGGTTTGAGGCGATATCAGCCCACTGGCGGTGGTCAATGTGGCAGGCACCAAGAGATTTCTTTAGGCAGTCCTTGTACCTCTTCTTTGGTGCACCTCTGTTTCGGTGGCCAGTGGAGAGCTCGCCATATAACACGATCTTGGGAAGGCGATGGTCCTCCATTCTGGAGACGTGACCCACCCAACGCAGCTGGATCTTCAGCAGCGTGGACTCGATGCTGTCGGCCTCTGCCATCTCGAGTACTTCGATGTTAGGGATGAAGGCGCTCCAATGAATTTTGAGGATGGAGCGGAGACAACGCTGGTGTCCTCTCCCCACCTATTTGGGCATCTACCTGATTTTTTTGGATATTCCTAATGAAGGGCTCTGGGCTGTAATATTGATTGATTTCCTTCCTGTGGATGTTGTACGAGCTGCTGAATTTCACCCAGCACTTTTGACCCCAGCATCTGCAGATTTTCTTGTTTCGTCCCAAGGTGAGATTTCATTCCAGGTCAGTGGAGCAACAGGGCAGCAACACATCCGCGACTGTCTCAACCTATGTATATTTTAGGGCATAGTATTACAACAAAATTGTGATTAAGTTTGCCCTGAAAATAAAGACAACGATTATTGATGCAGACATTTGCAAATCCCAAATGTTTCAAAATTATTAAAATACATTTAAATATAATTTACTGTAATTGCATTTTAATTTAAAAAATAACTTTTTCACAGTAAAATTAACCAAGTTATTAAGCATTGTAAATTGACTAAAACTTGTCTTTGCAACTCACAGCTAGTATAACCTAAAATTTGCAGTGATGGTAATCCTTCACTTGATCTAATTGAACCTTATCAGAGTTTTTCAATAGTGTACAGTATTCTAGGATTAAACACTGCAAATTTCTCAGTTATATTTGTTATGCTGGGGGACATTGGCTTCTCCTGGTAGTTTCCACAACACCCAAGCCATTGTAAAGTAAGAGGTTGCCCCAATATACACATTTTTCTCCATGTTATAAGCAAATCAATTTAGGTGGTAGCACTGTATTTTTACACATGAGATGTATGCATTTTTTTTACAAAGCAGGTAACCTTTTGCATGTTATAGGTGTGGACACGAAACAAGAATATTTTTTATGTTGAAACAACGCGCCCTATTTATAGTGGGTGTGGGAAAATAGTAGCGGCATGAAACAACGCGCACTATTTACAGACGACCGTCATAATTAAGTATGGGCAAAATTCAAAATTTTGATCTTGGCTGTCTTGGGAATATCTCTTTATAACCATTTAACCATATAACCGTTTATAGCACAGAAACAGGCCATGTCGGCCCTTCAAGTCCGTACCAGTTCACTTGAACAACTCCACTAGCTCCTCCGCAAACTCCTGAGGAAGTAGAGGCTTTCTTCATGATGCCATTGGTGTATTGGTTCCAGGAAAGATCTTCCGAGATAGTGACTCCCAAGAACCTACATTTGCTCATCCTCTCAGACAATTAAAATTTGACTTTAACAGTGTGGTTTGCTTTTTGTCCCCATTGCAGATGCTTTTGTTTCTGTTTGACATCTTCAACATCTCTGTAATTTTACCAATTTATCTCCCAAATATTCCATTACAATAGTAAATTAAGAAACAGAATATTCTGACTCAGGCACTGCACTTTATCGATAAGCCCTCTCAAACTGCTGTAGAAAATGTGGTTAACCGGGCAATTTGCACAGTTAGCACCCCAGTTACATGGCAGTTTGAAAGGATCCAACCAGGTCAACCCCATCAGAACCCAATCGTCCACAGGCAAGTGTGTGTGTGTGTGTGTGTGTGTGTGTGTGTGTGTGTGTGAGTGAGACCGACCGACCAACCATATGGAGGTGAATGAGAGAGTGTGTGTGTGTCTCTGTGTCACTGGGCAGCCAGCATCTGAACATCCAGTAGTACTTCCAGTGAGTGCATTACACGGCATTGCGGGGTCGGGATCCCCCTTAAATTTCTGGGTTACCGATTTAATGGGGAGATTCCCTCTGTGATTTGAAAGGTGCTTGCAGCACTTTTGCCCTAGTAATCGCACTCAGGTCCCAGGAGGGATACCAAGGGGCTGCATTTTGAAAGGGGCTATTGTTAATTGCCCAGACCCATTCCCTGAGGGAAGAGATGAACACATCAAGTGCCTCTGAGACAACATTGGGATGAGTCTGACCTATGGCATCAATTTAATCATCCTCAATATATCAAATCAAACCATAAATCTCTCAATTCCATACTATTTAACAAGATAAGGTTTCTTTTAAAGACTTTTTAAAATCATGACAGAATTAAAATCCATTTTAAATCTGAATTGATTTCTTCTATCCTTGCAAATAACCACTCTATCTCCTTCATCCCAAACCTCTCTAAAGCTTGTTAATGTGTTGCAGGAGGATATCATCTGTATAATGGGCGATTGACACCTCTGGGGGAAGTTGAATGTGTTGTAAATTGCAGGAGATTAACTGTGGCAGCTAGTGGGACTATGGAATGCGTTTTGACTCCTGTCCCAAGTAAATGCGAATTGCTCTTGTGAATTGGAATATAGGATACTACACCTATGCGGTATATGCATGTGCTATACGAAAATACTTTTACATAGTTTAAGGTTTTCTGCGCGCTATGTTATACGAGTGAAAAAAATTTGAGCAAATGGCAAAAAAGAATAAAGTTGTTGTCCATGACAGAGGGGTTGTTAGGCTTTACAGAAGTACGGACAGGGAACGAGAATACTGGGATTGCTTGCTGGGGGGCAGCTGTGCCATCTTTAGAGTTAAATATATACATCAAGTGTTATAATATGATTTCTTACTTGCATTGTCACCTTAGCATTTTGTCCACTTGTTTGATTTTAAAGATCTTGTCCAGTGGTTCTAAACCTTTTTTCTGTTCACATACCAACCTAAATAATCCCTAACTAAACACAGAGCACCTCTGGGGTGGGGTGGGGGGGGGGGGGGAAGAGTTGAGAACCATTGATCTAGTAGGAGAGCTGTACATCATAATCGTGCTTTAGCCCACTTGGCCTACATGGACTCATTTACTCACTTTTGGTTTATGTGTGCAACTAGGAATATAAGAAAGTCTCCATAATCATCTTTTTAATTGAAGTGAATGCAGATTGGTATTTGGTGACTTGCAGTTGGACAGTTGAAGTCAGTTGATTATTGGATAACTGAAGAAAGTAAAATCAGAACAGAACTTGATTCCTGTAGGTGGCCCAAGTGGCAACTTGTATGTTCCCCATGTGTTACATCAAAGGGCCTTTGTCCTCAAGTATGAAAGTGTGTCTCTTTTCACCAATGCTTTGTGATTTGCTGAGTCTTTCAATTTTGTTCATTTTATTTTTTCAGCATGTCCTTCTGCTCCTTTCTCCTTGTGTAGTTAGCTAATTTCTCTCTTCATTTAAATGATGCCTTTCACCACATCTATAAACAGAAAGTGCCGGAAATACTCAACAGGCAGGCAGCATAAGTACAGTTAATATTTCAAGACAATGACTCTTCCATCAGAAATACAAAAGTAATAAAAACAATTGTGTGAAGTTCCTGAGAGGAGGAGTGGTGGAGAGAATGAAGGGGATGACTTTGTAGAGAGGGCAGGTAATGCATTGCTGATTTGTCTGGTGGTCTGTAAATAGGCAAATGAGAACAATAAGGAGAAAAATGAGATTCCAAACACAAGCCATCTGTCATTTCTGACCTCTATCTATGTTCTCTGAATAGTGTAGATTTATGGAACAGACTCGATGGGCCTAGTGGCCCACTAATGAATGTTCCAGTGAAGTCCAATGTAACTATTGAGAACCATCTTCCATCTGTCGCCCTTGGATCTCGAAGTTCACAATTGCTGAAAGCCAGTATTTCATGTTTAAGAACCGACCAATTCTGATGCAACACCATTTAATGGCAGGGTAACCAACATTTTGTCATTTGTACTTGTTGCAGTTTTTAATTTTTAAAAAAATTGTTCTTGTTCATCCACATTTGATTATAATCTTTAGACACATCGGCAATGACTGACAACAGTGCATTGGGTGTGCAAACAGACTTTTGGGAATATTGAATATTTCTCTTCTTCGTACCCCAACATACTGTTGTCACTTTTGTTACACGCGATATAATTAGCGCAATAGTATATTAGGCTGGCGAACTTGTGATTGTCATCATACACTAATACAATCTTTGTAAATGTTTTTCATGACACTTCCTGCATTACTTTGTTATTCCATTTATACATTGGTGATTGTCCTCAGATAAGATAGGTGTCCATTTTTTTTTAATGTCTTGTACGGTCATACTAATATTTTTGTACTTTTATTTCTGCAGGCTTAGTGCAAGAATAAGATCACCCTGTCCCTTCACGGACTTCCAGATGTAACTCGTATAAACCTGACATTCAACCTGGATATGAAGACTGAGATAACATCTGATGCGCCCAGAAGACAGGAGAGTTCCAAAGAGTCATTAATGAACCCTGAGCCAATCTTGGCATCAAAACGTTTCAGTACAGACGTTGAAATGATTGCAAGTAAGGTTGGAAATGACTTCTCTCATATTTGTGACTCTGGAAAGGCAATCAAGGACATGAGTGAGAAAAGATTAGGACAGGAGAAAATGATTGTCGTCAGAAAAAAATCCAAGAGCCAGCAGGCTGGTCCATCAGAAACTCCAAATTCTAATTTTAAAGATCACCCAGGTAATATTGGTCTAAGGCCTCATGTACAGTTGCAAGACCATGCAGATGATTCTTCTTTTAGTGAGTGTATTTCATCACCTTCTTCAAGTCTACATTTTGGAGGCTCTGATACTGTGACTTCAGAAGAAGAGGAGGAAATTCCAGACAGACATTCCCAAGCAGTATTGAGTGGCACAAGTCGAACAATTGATTCAAAAATGCACAAGTGGCCTAGGACTGAACAGGAATCAATATCAGGGATTTTAATCAAGCGACCTTGTCTCCCGAATAGCAGTCTACCAAGGCCACCACCGAGAAAGAAATTTAATAGACCCAATGTTTCTCAAAGGACGCAAAAACAAAAAGAGCGGATTTTATTGCAGAGGAAGAAAAGGGAAGTCTTTGCTCGCAGGAAGTATGCCTTACTGTCAAGTTCTAGCAGTTCGGGCGATAATGAGCTGAGCAGTGAATCGTCCTCCAGTTCTTCCACTGAAGAGGAAGAGGATTTATACATGTCGAGGAATGAAAGCCACCAAAATAATACAACAGTTGCCTCAGGTAAAACTTTTGGCCATCAGAATTTGAAAAATAACGGGTGTGAAGTTGTGCTGAAGAAAATTAGAAATATTTCATGAGATGTATTGTTGCTTTTCATTCCCACTAATTGCAATTGTATTTATTATTGGAATTTTTGCAGTTATGTTCATTTAAATCTTCCCCAATATTTTCTCCTTCATTGTTGTCAAATATTGCAACCCCGTTGAAAATCTGGTGCATTTGTACCTTCATGGTAATTCTCGTGTGGATCATTCTTAAAATGGAAAATTCTCTACCTGGCACTGACCTGACTGAAATATTGAATTGTAGTTGCATCAGCCATTAAGAAGAGATGGGCATATGGTGTACCACCCCCCACCACTTCAAATTTCCCTTAAATTTGCATGGTCTCCTGGCTTTGAAAATTGTAAAAATGCTTTTGTCAATGGGGGCACAGTAATTTGTCGGCCTTATACAGACCACTTAGACCAGGGGTCTCAAGCTTGCGGCCCGCGGGCCAACTGCGGCCCTCGGGTCAATAGTTTGTGGCCCTGCCTTAATATGAGGGTTTAATGTTAGTGCGGCCCGCGAGTTTGATATGATTGGCACTTTTCAGTGGTGTGCGGAGCTGAACGAACCTACCAATCACGGTGGGGAATATTGCTCTCGGGGGCGGGACATAGGCTGGGCTTATTGCGAATATAAGATATTTGTGTGCATTTTCTATTTGTCATTATATGCACGCGGCACATGCGCAATTTCCGCGGCCGCTTCCGCTTCACGTGCTTCGGCGTCCAGTCTGAACCCGGAAGTTGTTGCTCAGCGGGACAGAAAAAGAAGCGGAAAAGACGCATCGGCTAAACATTGAAACTTCAACGCAAAATGTTTCAGTGTATACTCAGTCGCTCTTGATGAGACCACAGACATCACCGACACTGCACAGCTCGCAATCTATGTTCGTGGTGTTGATGACAATTTTGAAGTCACAGAGGAGTTGCTCACAATAATTCCAATTCATGGCCAGACCACCGCTCAGGAGATATTTTACCAGCTGTGTGATGCCATTGAGAATGCCGGTTTGCCATGGAAGAGGTTTGTTGGAATAACAACCGATGGAGCGCCATCAATGACAGGGAGGAAAAATGGACTGGTGGCACTTGTTAAAAAAAAAACTGGAAGAGGAGAGTGTGGAGGAGGCCATTGCTCTGCACTGCATTATCCATCAGCAGGCTTTTTGCAGCAAATGCCTGAAGTTTGACAATGCATCAACCAAATCAGATCCAGGAGCTTAAAGCACAGAGGTGCTTTTTTAGAGGAAATGGAGTCAGATTATGGGGATGTGTTCTACTTCACCGAGGTACGTTGGCTCAGCAGGGGAAACATATTGAAGAGGTTTTTTGAGTTGAGAGCGGAAGTGAAAGCCTTCATGGAGAAAGACGGGGTTGCTGTTCCCGTGCTAAGTGATCCCAAATGGCTCATGGACTTAGCTTTTCTTGTTGATATTACACATGAGCTTAATGTACTGAACAAGAAGTTACAAGGCAAGGGGCAACTTGTCAGTGCTGCCTATGACAACGTGAGAGCATTCTCTGGGAAACTTATGTTATGGAAAGCACAGCTTTCTCAGACAAACCTTTGGTATTTCCCAGCATGCAAGGCACTCATGGATTCAGGCACACCATTCAGTGGTGAGAAGTATGTGGATGTCATTTTGAAGCTCTAGGAGGAATTTGATCACAGATTTGCAGACTTCAAGATGCACAGAGCCACATTTCAAATTTTTGCGGACCCCTTCTCCTTTGATGTGCAAGATGCCCCTCCTGTGCTTCAAATGGAGTTCATTGACCTGCAGTGCAACTCTGAACTCAAAACCAAGTTCAGGGAGGTGAGTGGAAAAGCAGGCAAGCTTGGGCAATTTTTGAGAGAATTGCCCCCCAGCTTCCCTGAGCTTTCCTGAATGTTCAAGTGGACCATGTGTCTTTTTGGGAGCACATACTTGTGCGAAAAGCTCTTCTCTACCTTGAACTTCAATAAGTCCAAGTACAGGTCCAGACTTGCTGACGAGCATCTTCAAGCCCTACTGAGGGTCTCAACTGCCTCCTCCCTTAAGCCAAATGTGGCTCGGCTATGCGAGAGGAAGTGCTGCCAGATCTCTAGCAGTAAGAAGTAGGCAGAAGAAGACATGTTCATAACAGTTTATGTTCAATGTTCCATTCATGTTCAGAAAGTTAAAGGTTAAAGAACTGTTAATACAGACATTTGAATCTGAATAATAATAATTACATTTCTCCAGTCAGCAACTTTATGTGGTTTCTTCAGTCTTCTATATCTGCTGTATTATTATTATTTTCAGTATTATTATTTTTATTTTATTTATTTATTACTGATTGATTTTATTTTTATTATGAATTTTTAATTTATTTTTTCATCTTATTTTGTGTTTTTAAAAAATAAAAATAAAGACATTTGATAACATTGGAATGTTTTTCTAAGAGCTTTTCTTGTGGAAAACCTGATGGCCCAGCCTCACCCAGACTCTACCTCCAGCGGCCCCCGGGTAAATTGAGTTTGAGACCCCTGACTTAGACTATTAATGTGGGACAACAAGTGTTAGCCTTACCAGAAGGATGCCTAACTTATGAATGCAAGTAAATAATGATGTGTGGTAGTCTTTTAAATTGTACAGTGGAACCCTGATTTAACATGAATCCGGATATGACGTGTTGAGTGACTTGGGCCTCAGACTGCCGCCAGGAGTGGGTACCTCGAGCTGCAGCTGAGAGCAGGGATGGTTGGTTTACTAAAAATCAACTTGTGTTTTAATTTCAACTGTAACTATAACAATTTATTGAAATCCTGATTTTTAGGGCAACCCCATTTTTTTTTGCGACGCAATTTTTTAAAAAACAAACTGTCGTGTTTATAATGGGGTTCCACTACTGTTTATTTTGTAATATCCTGCATGTTTCATTTCTTGTTGATGGCAGCAATTCTTTACAATATGTTGTTATATACAGCTACATACGCACATCAAAACAAATTGACATTGTTAAAATTTACTTTCATCTGGAAATGTTACTACAGGTACACAATCTTTATCTGGAACCTCTTCCATGTCCCTCCTCCCCGCCCGAGTCGCGCCGCCGTCCCTCCTCCCCGCCCGAGTCGCGCCGCCGTCCCTCCTCCCCGCCCGAGTCGCGCCGCCGTCCCTCCTCCCCGCCCGAGTCGCGCCGCCGTCCCTCCTCCCCGCCCGAGTCGCGCCGCCGTCCCTCCTCCCCGCCCGAGTCGCGCCGCCGTCCCTCCTCCCCGCCCGAGTCGCGCCGCCGTCCCTCCTCCCCGCCCGAGTCGCGCCGCCGTCCCTCCTCCCCGCCCGAGTCGCGCCGCCGTCCCTCCTCCCCGCCCGAGTCGCGCCGCCGTCCCTCCTCCCCGCCCGAGTCGCGCCGCCGTCCCTCCTCCCCGCCCGAGTCGCGCCGCCGTCCCTCCTCCCCGCCCGAGTCGCGCCGCCGTCCCTCTTCCCCCCCCCCCCCCCCACCCCACACAACCTAATCGCACTGCTGTCCCTCTCTCTCTCTCCCTCCCCATCCTCCGCTGTACCAGCACCGGGAACAAAATGCCAGATTTTGGAGCTTTCCTGATTTTCGATGTCCGGATAAAGGATTGAGTACCTGTAGTACAATTTGTGCTTCATTGGCTGTTTTTTAATAGAAATTCAAAAAGAGCAGATACATTTTGAAGAAAAGCCAATGCAAAATAACGACTTAAATATGTGGACCGTTTCCAGGCCTTAACATAAATCTACTCAATCTGAGTTCCTCATCTGACTAAGTTCATCTTGAACTGCCACTTGTGTGTGGCACATTTGTCAATAATGCCGGTCCCTACTCCCATTTGCAAAGTATAATGGGAATTATGTAAACTTCTTGTGCTTATTTTCATTGTAATCCAATAATCTGAAATGGTTGGGCCTGGGCCTAAGTTGGATAAACTTTTATTTTTGGATAACTGGTCATTTTTTTAAAAACAGCCAGGTAGCAACAGCAAATCACTTGTTTCAATGTTCAAACAATAGCGAACAATAAGGGAAAGCTTTTTAAGTATTGAAATAATGTTTAATTCTCACTTTAAAAAAAAAAAATACGCTGGCTGCGGCTGATCCCCAACATGTCCCCGATGCTACTGCTGATTACCGAGACCTCCCAGCCACTGCTGCCAATCCTGACATATCTCTGCCACTGCTGCTGATCTCCAGGGAGGCTTCTCAGGCCAGTGGAACACTCACTGGCAAGTCGGTGTTCACCTGTCACCAGAGCTCCTGACACCCAACTCCTTGCCCTACGATCCTCCCCTAGCCCAACCATGCACACACACACTAGGGAGTCCAGTGTGCGTGTACGGTAGTAGGGTGAGGGGAGAGTCCGGCGTCAGGGGCTCCACTCTGCTGGGAAGGGAGAGAATGCCACTGAGGCCGAACTCAGCTCCTGCCCTGGAGGCTGCTCTCCTTGATATTGCCGGGACAAAGGATTCTTCTGACCACTTGTGGCTGGGAGACAGTGGCACACAGTTTGAGAGGGAAATCTGGAGAGAAAAGTCATTAGGGCAAGGTAAAGAAGAAATTAAAAGAGAGAGGTGATGGAGTTACCTGAAACGAGGACAATCGTCGTTCGACTCCGAAAAAAAAATTTTGGATAAACGAGGATTTGGAAGAATTTGATTTCGGATAATCACACTTGTACTGTATTTACTTTTAAATAAACGTAACAAGAACCGGTTGTCAAAGCTCACTATTGATAAGCATTTTCTAAATATTTTTACAAATGCTCTATTGCTTCTCTGGGTCTCACAAGAAGTGTATCTTGTCAGGCGTGCCTCAGTTAGGTTAGCGGTTAGCACAACGCTATTACACCACAGTGACCAGAGTTCAAATCTGGAGCTGTCTGTATCTGCGTGGGTTTGCTCTGGTTTCTTCCTACTCTCCAAAATGTGGGGGGGGGGGGGGGGGTTGTAGGTTAATTGGGGTATTTGGGCAGCATGGACTCATGGGTCAGAAGGACCTATTAGCATGCTGTATCTAAATTTTAAAAAATTCAAATTGCAATTTTGTAATTTAGCCATACAAGTTACCTTTGGTAGAAATGAAGTGTAATTATAATTTAAAGGAACTTGTAGATATTTTCCACATGGGTTAACTAATCCTTGATTGTTGAGACAAGTATTATTATGCCTAATAGTAAGTAACAGCATGTTGATCGGGATCCGATTTGACTTTTTTTGTTTCCTTATGCTGTACCAAATGGTGGAGTTGTTAATTGAGCTCACTGTATATTTATCTCCTTGAGTCTTGATTAGTGTTTTGTCATAGTTAAAAATATTTTCCATTTTTGTTTTTAAAAGAACAAGACTCCAAAGCTCAATCAATTTTTTTTTTGTTACTTGTGGAAAGCAAATATTTCTAATGGTATCAGTAATCAACCTGCCACTGAAGTAGATTGGCAGGTATATTTACCTTTCAACACAGTCAAGAATCATGTCCTTTGGCTCACTGTCCATGCCAACCATAAGCCCCTTTTCCACTGGCACCCTTTCCCAGGAACTAACTGGGGATTTACTGGGGCAGGGTCCCGAAGAAAAGGAACATTGTCCGAGTGCCGGCGTCAAATGACATAATTTCAAGTCTGGGATGAACCACCTCTACCCTTACTCATATCCCTGGCATTTGCTGATGCCGGCGTGCTGATAAAACCAGTGGAAAATGGATAGCAGAAAGTCACCCGTTTCCAGTTGAAGGTAGAACACGCTGATCCCCGGGGATGTGTATTCAGTGTCCCATTTAAGGGTGGCCCAGTGGAAATGGCACAAAGGGTTTCCTATCCCGGGACATTGCACGGTCAATTAACTGGGAAGCCAGTGGAAAAGGGACTACAGAGTATCTATCCTTAACCCATTTACCATTCATCCTTTCTAAACCCACTCACTACCAGTACTTTCCCTTACAAAACCTAGTTACCAGGAATTGGTTCATAGCCTTTTATGGTTTTATTGAAGTGCTTGTCCCGATGCTTTTCAAATGACAGAGAACATCCCACCACCCATGCAGGCTGTGAATTAAAATGTTCTTCCTCAGATTCCTTCCAAATCTCTTTCCTCTATGGCTTGTGCCATAGCATCTGCTATGGAGAAAAATTTCCAACCAACTTTTATCTCTCACAACTTGCTACCATCAAGTAACCCTTCAGCCTCTTCTGCTCTAAGGAAAGTCCTCCATCCCAGCTAACATCCTAATGAACGTCCTCTAGATCCTCTTCTTCCCATAGTGACCAGAACTGTACGCAGACATGGCCTAAGTATTGTTTTATAAAGTTATATTATAACCTTTCTACTCTTATTTTCTATATGCTAGTTAATGAAAAGGAGTGAAGGAGTGGGGTCTTAGGACTTTGGCTCGAGGGACTTCGGCGAGAAGGAGCTGCTTGTGTGGGAAGGGGATTTATATTAAGAAAGGAGGTAATGGAGTCAGCTGGGGTAGTCAAGTGCTCCAATTGTGGGATGTGGGAAGTCAGAGACTGCACAGCTGTTTCTGATGACTACACCTGCAAAAGGTGCATCCAATTGCATGTAATGAGTGACCGTGTTAAGGAACTTGAGCTGCAGTTGGATGAACTGAGGATCATAAGGGAAGCAGAGGCAGTGATAGAGAGGAGTTACAGGGAGACAGTCACCCCTAGAAGGCAGGAGTCAGGGAATTGGGTGACTGTGAGGAAAGGAGGGAGAGTGCCAGTGCAGAGTACCCCTGTGGAAGTGCCACTCAGCAATATGTATTCTGCATTGGATACTGCTGGGGGGGAACAGCCTATCAGGGACGAGTAGTGGGGGTCAGGTCTCTGGCACGGGGGCTGCCCCTGAGGTTCAGAAGGGAAGGAGGGATAAGAACAGGATACTTGTAGTTGGGGACTCGTTAGTCAGAGGGACAGATAGAAGGTTTGTGGGACGAGATCGGGGATCCAGGTTGGTATGTTGCCTCCCTGGTGCCAGGGTCAGGGATATCTCTGATCGAGTACATAACTTTCTGCAAGGGGAAGGAGAACAGCCAGAAGTCGTGGTCCATGTGGGGACCAATGACTTAGCTAGAAGTGGGGATGAGGTCCTGGAATAGGATTGTGCAGAATTGGGTAGAAAGTTAAAAAACAGGACCTCCAAGGTAGTAATCTCTGGATTGCTGCCCGTGCCACGAGTTAGTGAGGGTAGAAATAGGAGGATGTGGAGGATGAATGCGTGGCTAAAGAGATGGTGCAGGGGGCAAGGGATAAGATTTCTGGATCATTGGGGTCTCTTCTGGGGAAGGTCGGACCTGTACAAGAGGGACGGACTCCACTTGAACTGGAGGGGGACCAATGTGCTGGCAAGCAGATTTGCTAGAGCTGTGGGGGAAGGTTTAAACTAGTTTGGCAGGGGGGTGGGGAACAGAGTGTGAGAGCAGAGTCAAGGGAGCATGGCCACCTAGATAAGAATAAAAACATTAACAAAGGTAGGATGGAGATTAGGGTAGAAGGTAGAAAAAAGAATGTATGTGAGGGTCACTCTCTGAATTGCATATATTTTAATGCAAGAAGCATAGTGAACAAGGTAGACGAGCTTAGAGCGTGGACAGCTACTTGGGGTCACAATATTGTGGCAATTAGTGAGACCTGGCTACAAGAGGGGCAGGACTGACAACTTAACGTTCCAGGATACATTTGTTTTAGATGTGATAGATCAGGGGGTAAAAAAGGGGGAGGAGTTGCTCTGCTTGTTAAGGAGGACATTACTGCCGTGAGGTGGCAAGATGATCTGGAGGGATCATCCAGTGAGGCTGTTTGGGTGGAATTGAGGGATGAAGGAGACATGAGGGTGCTAATAGGGGTGTATTACAGACCACCAAATAGGTCAAGAAAACTAAAGGAACAAATGTGTAGAGAGATAACATATGTGTGAGAATCATAAGGTAGTGATCATGGGAGATTCTAACTTCCCTCACATTGATTGGGATACCCATACAGTTAGAGGGCTGGATGGGCTAGAGTTCGTTAAATGTGTTCAAGATTGTTTTCTGAATCAATTAGTAGAAGAACCGACTCGGGACAGTGTAATACTGGATTTCCTGTTAGGGAATGAGCTAGGTCATGTATCAGACATTAATGTTGGAGATCCAATTGGGTCTAGTGATCATAATTCTGTTAATTTTAAGGTAGTTTTAGGGAGGAGCAAGGAGGGGCCTAAAGTTGAGGTTCTGGATTGGAGAAGAGCAAATTTTGAAGGAGTAAGAAGGGATTTGGGAAGTATTGAGTGGGACAGGATATTTTCAGGTGAGGGTGTAAATGAGAAATGGAGGATATTCAAAAAAGAAATTTTGAGGGTACAGAGTAGTTATGTCCCATTGAGGATCAAAGGAAAGGCTGGAAGTCATAGGGAGGCTTGGTTTTCGAGGAATATTGAAAATTTGGTTAGGAGAAAAAGGGAGGTGTACAAAAGGTATAAAGAACAGAGAGCTGACAATTTGAAGGAGGACTACAAGGAATGTAGAAGGAATCTTAAGAAAGAAATTAGAAAGGCCAAAAAAAGGCACGAAGAGGCTTTGGCAGACAGAGTAAAAATAAATCCAAAGGGTTTCTATAAGTACATTAAAAGTAAAAGATTAGTGAGGGATAAAATTGGGCCCCTTGTAGATAGTGAGGGTAGGCTGAGTGAGAAGTCAGAGGAAGTGGGGGAAATTTTGAATGATTTCTTTGCCTCGGTATTCACTCGGGGGAAAAAAATATTGAACCAGTTGAGGTAAAGAAAAATAGTGGGGAGGTAATGAAGCATATAAGGATAACCGAGGAGGTAGTGATGGCTGTGTTGAAAAAGATAAAGGTGGATAAATCTCCGGGTCCGGACAAAATATTCCCAAGGACACTCAGGGAGGCTAGTGGACAGATAGTGGGGCCATTAACAGAGATATTTAGGATGTCACTGGCCACGGGGGTAGTGCCAAAGGATTGGAGGGTGGCGCATGTGGTTCCGCTGTTTAAGAAAGGGTCTAAATGTAAACCTGGGAATTACAGGCCTGTGAGTCTGACATCTGTGGTGGGCAAGTTGATGGAAAGTGTTCTGAGGGATGGTATTTACAATTATTTGGAGGTACAGGGATTGCTAGGGAATAATCAGCATGGTTTTGTCAGGGGTAGATCATGCTTGATAAACCTGATTGAGTTTTTCGAAGGGGTTACAAAAAAGGTTGATGAAGGGAAAGCTGTGGATGTTGTCTATTTAGACTTTAGTACAGCTTTTGACAAAGTTCCCCACAAGAGGTTAGGAAAAAAGGTGGAGGCATTAGGTATAAATGAGGAGGTAGTGAAATGGATTCAGCAATGGATGGATGGGAGGTGTCAGAGAGTAGTGGTAGAAAATTGTTTGTCCAATTGGAGGCCAGTGACTAGTGGAGTTCCTCAGGGATCGGTCCTGGGTCCACTGTTGTTTATTATATATATTAACGATCTGGAAGTAGGGGTGGAGAATTGGATAAGCAAGTTTGCGAATGATACAAAGATTGGTGGTGTTGTGGACAGTGAGAAAGATTACCGTAGATTAAAAGGTGATTTAGGAAGGCTGGAGGTGTGGGCTGAGAAATGGCTGATGGAATTTAATACAGATAAGTGTGAGGTGTTACATTTTGGAAAGGCAAATCTAAATAGGTCATATGCATTAAGTGGTAGGCTACTGAGATGTGCAGAGCAACAAAGGGATTTAGGAGTTGTGGTAAATAGTATCCTCAGGGTTGATACTCAGGTAGTTGGTGTAGTGAAGAAGGCATTTGGAATGTTGGCCTTCATAAATCGGAGTATTGAATTCAAGAGTAGGGAGGTTATGATGAAATTGTACAAGGCATTGGTGAGGCCAAATTTGGAGTACTGTGTACAGTTTTGGTCACCAAATTATAGGAAAGATATAAACAAAATAGAGAGAGTGCAGAGAAGGTTCACGAGAATGTTGACAGGATTTCAAGGTTTGAGTTACAGGGAAAGGTTGTGCAGACTGGGGCTTTTTTCTCTGGAGCGTAGAAGATTGAGAGGGGACTTGATAGAGGTGTTTAAGATTTTAAAAGGGACAGTCAGAATAAACGTGGATAGGCTTTTTCAATTAAGAGTGGGGGAGATTCAAACTAGAGGGCATGGTTTAAGATTGAAGGGGGAAAATTATAAGGGGAACATGAGGGGAAATTTCTTTACGCAAAGGGTGGTGGGGATGTGGAATGAGCTTCCGACAGACGTGGTCGAGGCGGGATCATTGGTTACATTTAAGGAAAGATTAGATAGTTACATGGATAGGAGCGGACTGGAGGGGTATGGACTGGGCGCTGGTCAGTGGAACTAGGAGGGTGGGGATTTGTTATGGCATGGACTAGTTGGGCTGAACTGGCCTGTTCTATGCTGTAAGTGGTTATATGGTTATAAAACAAATATCCTATATGCTTCACTTATCAATATTGCAATGCTACCACCTCTTTAGATCTCATCACTCCACACACTTGAAGACTTTATACCTGAGAATGTTAGGTTACTGGTCCTGCCCTTTCATCAATTTCTCTGGTACCATCAATGTCACATTCTCACATGCTGATTAGTATTCCAAGTTTGCCTGCCTTGCTGGTCAGACTCCTTACATTAAATACAATTAGACTTTGCATTCTGGATTGTTGTCTGCTCTGCCTCCTGGACTGACTTTATTTCCCTTTTATATTTGACTGCACATTGTCACCAAACTGTACGTGTACTCTGTCCCATTTCCCCTGCCAATTTAGTTTCAACTCTTCCCAACCATTTTGACAAATGTCCTTACAAGAATGTATGATCTGCTTTGGTTCCAACTTTTTCAGAAATTATTAGTAGTGATCCAGAACTTTGAAGCTTTCCCTGCTCATCATCCCTTTTACCATAATCTATGTTTACTTGCACATAGCTTTGAAACTAATCTTGAGACTGGAACCTCAGAGGTATTTAAACTGTGATCTGGCTCTCTAAATTCATGTTATGGGTGAGACCTCATCCTCTATGTGGATATTACAAATGCTTTTTACACTTGCCTTGTACCCAGCAGCTGTTCTGTACTGCCCTTGATTCTGACAAGGGAAGCAATACAGAATCTGTGACCACAAGTGCTGGACATGGCCTTCTCTACTGAAACTCTGACCACTATTGCTTTTGGACTCTTGTTCCATCCCCCCTTGTGCAGACAAGTTGCTCAAAGTGTCTTGGTCTTGGATTTGTCTGCACGTCATTCAGCTTCCCCTGTTTCCTAATGGATCTTGTTGCAAAACACTTTCTCTGAGGCTTCCCTGGCTGCCTGAGTGCCTTCCTTTGCCTGGTAAGCATTCATTCCTTTCCAGAGGCAACGGGGTGAACACTATTAAAGACCTGCTATCTACAGAAGTTTCTTAAGAACGTAAGAAATAGGAGCAGGAGTCGGCCGTTTGGGCTGTCAAACCTGCTCAGCCATTCAATGAGATCATGGCTGATCTAATGATAGGCTCATCTCCACCTACCTGCCCCCACCATATCTCTTAATTCTACTGTGTAAAAATCTATCCATCCTTGTCTTAAATATATTTACTGAGATTGCCTCCACTGTTTCAATGGGCAGCAAATTCCATAGATTCACCACCCTCTGGGAAATGCAGTTCCTCCTCATCTCTGTTCTAAATCTACTACCCTAAATCTTGAGGCTATGTCCCCTAGTTCTAGTCTCCACCACCCATGGAAATAACTTGCCTGCCTCTGTCTTAGCTGTGCCTTTCGTAATTTTATACTTTTATATACGATCTCCTCATTCTTCTAAATTCCAGCAAGTACAGTCCCAGATGACTCAATCTCACCACAGTCAAACCTCCTCATCTCTGGAATCAACCTGGTGTAACTCCTCTGCACAGCCTCCAAACCCACTATGCTGCTTATTGTCTGTCAGGCAATGTCCGTCCACATATACGTCTGTGGTCCCATAATTATTCAGTTACCATTAGAAAAAGCGATCGCTAGCTATTGGAAATTGTATACTGAGTACCCAAACTGATCCAACTGCTCGGCCCTCTCCGCACAGCTCAGTATCAGTCCCCACACTGATCTCACTGCCCTGCTCTCTCCCCACAACCCTGTATCAGTCCTCACACTGATTCCTACTAGCAAAAAAAAATTACAGATACTCTACAGTATCCCACTTGGCTTTGCTAAGTATATAATATGGTGTTTGCACAATGTCCGCATCATATAACGCCCAATTTCACAGAACATATCGTGGACCTTAAGCGGCTCATACCTGCATCTCCTTCCTCAAGAAAGGAGACCAGAACTCTGCACAGCACTTCAGATGTGGCTTCATCAGTACCTTAAACAGTTGCAGCATAACCTTCCTTCTCAATTCAATCCCTCTAGCAATGAAGGTCAACATTCCATTTGTCTTCTGGATAGCCTGCTGCACCTGCAAACCAATCTTTTCCGATTCATGCACAAGCACTCGAGTTCTTCTGCACAGCAGCGTACTGAATTCATTTGCTATTTAAATCATAATCATATCTTTCATGTTTCCTTCCAAAGTGGAGAACCTCACATTTACCAACATTGTACTCCACTTGCCAGTCCCTTGCCCACTCGCTTAACCTATTTATATCTCTCTGCAGATTCTCCATATCCTCTGCACAATTTGCTTTTCCACTAATTTAGTGTCAGATCATTAATGTACATTGTGAACACTTGCGGGCTCAGCACCAACATCTGTGGCACACTGCTCGTATTGATTGCCAACCCAAAAAGCCCCCATGTGTCCTAACTCTCTGCTTTCTGTTAGTTAACCAATCCTTTATCCATGCCAATGCATCACCCCCAACCCTGCATGCTTACCTTGTGGATGTCTTTTATGTGACACCTTAATTCACGGCTTCTGAAAATCCAAGTAAACCATGTCCACCTATTCCTCTTGATCTACTGTGCTTGTTATAGCCTCAAAGAACTCCAATAAGTTTATCAAACAGGACTTGCCTTGGCTGAATCCATGCTAATGGATCTATTTCATTTCCATGTGCCTGCCTATTGCTTCTTCAATGACAACTTCAAGCATTTTCCCTACTTCAGATGTGAAAGTAACAGGCTGATAGTTTCCCTGCCTTTTACTTATATCCTTTTTATTTGAACAGTGGCATGAGAAATTTTGTAAATTATCACCAAAGCCTCAACTAAAATTTCTGCTATTTCTTTCAGAACCCTAGGATGCATTCCATCCGAGCTAAGTGATTTATATATCTTAAGGCCCACATGGATGCTCAGCACCACCTCTTTAGTGTTAGCTATTGTTTCCAGGTCCTCATCTCTCATTGCATCCATGACATCTATCTTTGACATGGTGGCTGTGTCCTCCACCGTCATCTAACACATAATAGTCATTTGTATCCTCATGACCCAATATCAGTTCCTTCTTCTCAACTTCCAACGGACCTAGGTTTACTTTAGTCACCTTTTTCCACTTTATATAATTAGAAAAACCTTTACTGTCCCTTTTATATTTTGTGCTCATCTTTTTTCATAATCTATCTTTCTTGGTTGCATGCTTCATGGTTCTTTCATGAATCTCAGCAACATGCATGGTGGCAAAGTGGCCCTTCAGCCCAGCATGTTTGTGCTTTCCCAAACACCCAGCTATACCAATTCCATTGCCCCTCTAGTACTTAATTTTGGTGCTCAGCCTGGCCATAGTGGAACGATCTCCTTCAGATATGTTGCCCAAACCACAAATAACATCTTGGAATTCCATTGTGCTACAAACCAGAAGACATTCTTGCTAGACTTTTAATTTAGAAAGAAAATCTTCAAAATGTAATCATTTTGCTCCCACACTTTATATGAACTATTTTTTTTTTAAAAAGCAGCGAGTTACCAACCACTTGCTGAATTGGTGGAATTGCCACACCAAAAGACCAGTGCTAAGAAGATTCCACATGCCCTTGCTCACCCACCCCCACCCCCAACTCCAAGATGACTGCCAAGTTGACAATTTCGAAAAAAAATACTATTGTTACAGTAGAGAGCAATGTTGTAATAATTGGTTAACTTAAAATTGAGTAATTTCAGCTCATTTTGTTTGTCTACAAATGTGTTTGATCACAATAATCAAACAGGGTTTGTATTTTGTGAAACTGTTGAGTTAATATTTTGGAATAATTTTCTGTAAAGCATGTTATTACAAGGCCGAGCAAAGATTCTTAATGTATACTTTAAAAAATTTTTTTTAAAGTTTTCACACTATGAACCATATTAACCAAAATACACAAACATTTCCCTCTTGAATATACACAGTGTCATTTTCTCCCCTTTCCCCCCTCCCTTCCCTCCCTCCTTCCCAATGTATACTTTTTTAAAGCTTTATTGAAGTTGTCATTTCCATTAGCGTTGATTTAAAAACTAGAGGACTAGAATCTCAACTGTTACAAAGTTTGAAAAAGGAGAAGGAGATCTGTTACTATGGTCTGACTCATTACCGAGTAAAGCATAGTTCAAGTGACAGCTGGAGGGCTTATCGAATTACTGGTGAATACATGATATTTCATCGTGCTTTAGAAAGCTTAGAATTTAGTTAATGATCAAAGATTGGGTGAATTTAATTGCATCTGAGTTGGGATTATTTAATAGCAATTAACCATAACGCTCTCTTGGTTGCTTGTTAAATTATTATTAAATAATAAGTATGATCAGGCTTGTTTTAGACTTTGCATCCCTAACCCAGTATAAACTCTTGTAAGTACAGCTGTTAAAAACCAATTAGCTATTCATTAACATTGCTGAAGTGACTGAACATTTCCAACAGTTGGTGCATTTGCCTGGGCTTTGTTCATGAGGTCTTGGGGCCATTTAGCCTATGTCCCAATAATTGATCCATGCAGACATTCAAATTCCCAAGATCCCACAACACTGCCATAAAGAAGACTCATCATTAAGCCAGCTTTGCTATTTTACACTGAACCAAACAACGCTGGCACAATGCTGCCCCAGTGTCTCATTTTACAAAGCATGCCAGCATTCCGAAAGCAAGAGAGCCGTGACCTGTAACACAACAGCGTTGGCATCTAGTGTGATGTGTAACATACACATCCTTTCCCATCCTGGTCCTGGCCTGCTGGCTCACCCTTTTTACACAGACACCGATTCGCTGCTGACTACTTCCTCTGCCAACTTAATGGCGGGACTACAATGACCCCCCCCCCCCCCCCCATTACAATGATTGTACCTTTTACACAGAACGGCGTGGCACAATATTCTCGCCTTGAGGTGGTTGTGTAAAAGGGGCTATTGAAACTACAGATTATGTATCTGGGCTGTAACTTTGAGTGTGTGATTGAACAGTGGGAAAAGTGCAGAACAAGCAGTAGAGTTTAATGTGAGATATATCAGGACCTGGCACCCTCAAGATTTTGGTAATGTTGGACTAGCAGATTTTCCCAAATGGAGTTTCAGTGGAGTGGGAACTGTACAAGAAATGTGTACCCCCGCACCTGCCACAAACCTGGCCCTCAGCAGGACCCCACCACAAGGTACACCATTTGTTAGTGAATGGGTCCAGATCTATTTGAAACAAATAATGTTGACCTCCCTCTCAGTGGCAAGCAAAAAAAATATAGAAATTATCTTATTTTTGTGAAAATATCGCAGATCATGAGTGATGTAAAAAAGCATTTATTCAGAGTTTGATAGATCCTGAAGCTCTTATTTAACCCTTTCCTGGCTCGCTGTTGAAAGTCAGTTGGAACATTTTAAATAGAAGGAATTTAAGCTGCACTTTGAGATTTGAAAGACTAAATACCCATCACCCATGGCTGTGTTCCCAGGAAAAAGGAAAGAAAGCACACATTTGGCTAAAAGTTGATTATGAAGGTTAACCCATGTAGCTGGAAACCTCCAGCAAGATCCGCTAAACATAATGACCAGGAAAGGAAATTGGTGCAATATATACCTGAGGGCTCTTCTCATTTCAACAAATGGACCATAGCATGAATGAGGATCAACCATTTCACTCACATGATTACCTCAGATCCCTTTAAAAATTGCTGAAAGGCGTCAGACTAAATAAGTCAAATATAGTCAAAGCAAATGATTTCAATCCAGTAAATAGACTCTTTTAGTTGCAATTATTGCAGATACCTGTATTGTGCAAGTCATTTTGAGACAGACCAAAAGTTGTTTTATAATAGAATTACAGTTGTGAATTACTTCAAGGTTTAAGATTCCTTTTATTGTCACTTAATAATAAGGGTGGCACAGTTAGCGCAACACTGTTACAGTGCCAGCGATTGGGCCTGGGGTCTGTAAGGACTTGTACTGTTATAGGCCTCAAGGACTTCAAAAACCAGTAGCAACAGAAAGTCACCAAGTCAATGGTTACTTAAGCAAAAATGTTTTTAATTTCCTTCATACATAATATCAATATTTAACCTATTACTATTAACCTAACTTAACCCCCTTTCTAATTCTAAGCACACATGTATGTAATGTGTATAAGCTCAAGGAAGTTCTTTGTTTCACTGCCCAGTCATTCACTTTTCATTTCTCCAGGTTCACTGGTATCAGGCAATTTTCTATACTGTGCACAGAATTTAACGTTTATGATCTTCACCAGGCTCTGGTGCTTTAACTTAAATTGTTACTGCTCAGGAAGGTTCCTGTTGGTTTCAGAGAGAGATATTTGTTGTTCGTTGGACAAACAAATTGATCTCCTTTAATCAGCCACTTCAGTGCCTTGCCGAGGAAACTTGCCCCTTGTGGGTTTATCCAAAAGGTAACCTTTTCTTCCAGGTTACCACAAAGAGTTTGTTTTCCCCTATTTCAGGAGAAACACATTAACCAGCCACATCCTCTTGTAATTGACTACAAGTGTTTAGAATAGGCTGAACTCAGAACTCAAAACCCATCTTAAAATGGGGCCTTGCAACAGGTCTGCAAAACTTAGTTTCCAACACCATCTCCTGCTGTAAACTGTCTCTCTGCAAAACCACATGACCCCTCTTAGAACTGCAGATTTCAACCTGGCACCAGTTTTAATAGCAAAACATTTATCAGTTTCTGAGCCTGGATATCTGTTCCTTTAAAGACTATAGTCCATTTCAATTCTACAACAACAGTTCCATTAACACCTACTTGTGGAGCCTTCATAGGCACTCTTCATGGTTTCAAATGATATGTCTTTTGTGAAATGTTACTGAGATGTCTGTGAAGTGTACTTAAACCCCCTTAAGATGTATTTTATTCCATAATTGTATTAACTTATTCCAAACGTAAATTTAAAATCTAAATAATACATTAAGAATGTAACATGGACGATATGCTTCAAATTTTGCCTGCCAGAAGGTAAACAAAGAGTTGCCATTGTGTCACTTTGTGCCTCTCATAAGGCTTTTTCAGGTGCATTCTCCGCTAAGAATGTGCCTGAAGAAGCAGAAGCGTCCCTTTAAATTGCAGTTCAGGTGGCAGAGTTGAAAGTGCAGTGCTGGCCACTTGAAGGGATAGCTGCGCCGGGATGCGCATCAGCATTCTGGCTCCTGTCAATTCAGGATGGCTGGCTGTCAGCTGGGACAGCCAGCTCAGGCTATCAGCACAGGGACATCCCATGCAAGATGTCTCCACACTGATCCCGCTGCCCCGCTCTCTCTCTGTTGGGGAGGAGGCTGGAGCGGCCGGCGGGAGGCGCTCGAGTTGGGTACTGGCATTGTTTCAGCCAGCCCCCTTCTCCCCCACTGGCCGCTCCAGGCCCTTCTCCCCCACTGGCCGCTCCAGCTCCTTCTCCCCCACTGGCCGCTCTAGCCCCTTCTCCCCCACTGGCCGCTCTAGCCCCTTCTCCCCCACTGGCCACTCCAGCCCCTTCTCCCCCACTGGCCGCTCCAGCCCCTTCTCCCCCACTGGCCGCTCCAGCCCCTTCTCCTCCACTGGCCGCTCCAGCCCCTTCTCCCCCACTGGCCGCTCCAGCCCCTTCTCCCCCACTGGCCGCTCCAGCCCCTTCTCCCCCACTGGCCGCTCCAGCCCCTTCTCCCCCACTGGCCGCTCCAGCCCCTTCTCCCCCACTGGCCGCTCCAGCCCCTTCTCCCCCACTGGCCGCTCCAGCCCCTTCTCCCCCACTGGCCGCTCCAGCCCCTTCTCCCCCACTGGCCGCTCCAGCCCCTTCTCCCCCACTGGCCGCTCCAGCCCCTTCTCCCCCACTGGCCGCTCCAGCCCCTTCTCCCCCACTGGCCGCTCCAGCCCCTTCTCCCCCACTGGCCGCTCCAGCCCCTTCTCCCCCACTGGCCGCTCCAGCCCCTTCTCCCCCACTGGCCGCTCCAGCCCCTTCTCCCCCACTGGCCGCTCCAGCCCCTTCTCCCCCACTGGCCGCTCCAGCCCCTTCTCCCCCACTGGCCGCTCCAGCCCCTTCTCCCCCACTGGCCGCTCCAGCCCCTTCTCCCCCACTGGCCGCTCCAGCCCCTTCTCCCCCACTGGCCGCTCCAGCCCCTTCTCCCCCACTGGCCGCTCCAGCCCCTTCTCCCCCACTGGCCGCTCCAGCCCCTTCTCCCCCACTGGCCGCTCCAGCCCCTTCTCCCCCACTGGCCGCTCCAGCCCCTTCTCCCCCACTGGCCGCTCCAGCCCCTTCTCCCCCACTGGCCGCTCCAGCCCCTTCTCCCCCACGCCGCTCCAGCCCCTTCTCCCCCACTGGCCGCTCCAGCCCCTTCTCCCCCACTGGCCGCTCCAGCCCCTTCTCCCCCACTGGCCGCTCCAGCCCCCTTCTCCCCACTCCTGAAATGTGGGGACAGCCCGCGCCGGCCGCCCGACAGTGTGGGGACTGGGGCGGGCGGCATTCAGATGGCTGGGGAGGCCACTGTGCTGCGGGGATTATCCCTCTCGGAGGAGGGTTACCAAACTCGCCTTGCAGGTGCCTCCTGCATATTCACGTGGCCTTCCCACAGCTGCATTTTGCCAAAATATGCGGCTTTACAAGTGGGTCATTTGGCCCTCCATAGTATGAGAGGAGGAGAATCAAGGGTCCCTTCAGAGTCAATAGGCCCTTTCATGCCAGGCCTCCACCTGAAGGCCAGCTACAAGCGCGGAGGGAAAACATAAAATTTTCATGGAGCAGCCCTGAGCCTCATTCATGTGGAGCAGCACCTCATAGCGCCCTCCAGAGCCCGATTTTGGGGTGGGGGGGGGGGACTGGTGCCATAGCTCCACCGTCATAAATATGTGGCAGAGCAATGGCCGTCTTCCCTACCCATAATACCCAACGCAGCAGGAACCCCAGAACAGTTTTGAGCTGCAGAGACCGGCCCTGAAGGCTGAAGCAGCCCGGTGAGGTTGTCACAGCCAGCACTGACCACCCCCTGTTGGTCCCTGCTGCCTGACAGCTCCTGCCAGCCCTCCATTCCCTGGCAGGTCCTGTTGACCTCTCTGCCTTGTTGGGGTCAAGGAGGGAGAGGAGTAATGGGTCATGGGCTGACGGCATCATCAGCCCGCCCCTAACCAGCCGCTTGCAGTGGCTGTACATTTATGTTGGGTGGCAGCGCGCAGTGCTCCGCCGATTATTCTTCCCCGAGAGGGATCGCAGTTGGCACTTTGGATCAGGCACATCAAGAAAGTAAGTCTCCTGACGTAAGGCGGAGAACCTCTGCCTTTACAATTGAGCTTTTACTTTGCATGAAAGGGCCTACTGAGTGTCCGAGGATTTGCCTCCAGCTCTCCTGCAGCCTCTTCAACGCACAGACTCCTGTTCGATTCATCAGAACCCAAGCTCCAAGTTCAAACCTCTGACACATTCAGCACCCATGGACCTTCAGGACCCCTTCTTGCCCTCTTGAATTTTGGCTCCGATGCCTGGTCCCCATGAGCTAGCGCGTAGCAGCCTGCATTCTGCGAGGGTCCCTTGACCACAATGCCCACAGCCTGCATAGGTCCTTCAGCCGATGAGCCACCTGCTAGTCTGCTGACATGGTTACCGTCCTGTCGGATTGTCACCTCTACTTCATCCTTCTGAATGGAAGGTATTCTCCCTGTTTTGTTTTTTTTTTGGAGCCTTGCTCTCTTCTGCTGCTCCCCACAGTCTGCAACCCTTTGCGGCGACTGAAATGGCTCAAGTAATGCATTACAAATTGCTAGACCTTGCTTCTTTTTTATATAGTTTGGCATGCTTCCACTTCATCTGAAGATTCCTATGCTTCAGATGTCTAACAGGAGCAAATTTTAGAGCTGTGCCAATATATTGTGGATATTGTCACAAATGTCAGATGTGCGTTAATAGTTAAGAATGAAGCATTTTATTGTTCAGTTATTGGGTATGCTGCCTAATGCTTTCCATATCCCCTCTCAAATGCACCCACGTGTTTCTTGGAAAATGCTATTCCAATTTCTGCAATTAAGTTTTCATTTCATTTCATCTCAGTAGAGCCATCAGATTATCATTTTGTGCAGGTTTCATAAAATATATTATTAGTACTATATTCTGAACTCTAATACCTTTCAAATCTATAACTAGAATGTGCACATTGTTGATAGAAGTTTTAGTAGAATATATTTGAAACTGACTTTACTATCTGTAAACAAAGTCCACAAATAAGGTTTCTCTTTAACATACAGATATAGATTTACATCATAGATATTAAATAAAAAACATATTAATATTTTGAGCTGTGAACATGAAATCTTGGCCATTTATGTTCTGAAGAACCTTTTCAATGTGTTTCAAATGTTTTTATTTTTATTTTCCTGATCACTGAAATCACGTGTTTCCATTAGCCAGAGGTGAAACTCGGTTGAGATTTTTGCGGTGTTCATTGTTGAACTATAACACGACACAAAAATGCTGGAGGAACTCATTCATGGTCAGCATTAGAAGTTGATATTTTGGGCCTGAGCCCTTCATCAGGGATGCCAAGAAAGTGGGACACAGGCTTACAGATGGTGGGTGAATGCCAAAGGATAGTTTAGGGGTGATGGAGGAGGTAGAGGTTCTTAGAAAAATGGTCTCTAATAGGAGGCAGAGGTAAGAGAAGGAAAGGAGTCAGGGATGAGGAAAAATGAGCAGTGAGGAGGGGAGAATAAAGAGAAAGAGGAAGGGATTACTGAAAATTGGAGTTGATATTGATGCCATCTGGTTGAAGAGTGCCACACAGAATATAAGGTGTTACTCCTTCAACATGCATGTGGCCTCATCCTGGCAGCACATGAGGCCATAGACAAACATCAGTGTAGGAATGAGATGTGGAATTAAAAGTGGCTGGCCACTGGGAGATCCTCGCTGTTGGAGCAGACAGAGGGAAGGAGCTCAATAAATAGCACATTGTGGAACTACCAGTATGAATTTTCATTCACCACTTGGTTTGTTAAATGTATGGATGCAGGCAAAATGGTTATGTCTGTCAATTACAAGAGCTCAGTTTCATGTATAACATTTTGAATTTGATTGTGGAAAATATTTAATTCATTCGACAAAAGAGTTGGTGAACATTTTTGTTTTGAGTTGAGCATTTAAAAACTATATTAAAAGTAGATGATTAAAAATGAGACAATCTTACCTGTGATACCTCTGTGAATGTAGGTCACATTGGGTGTAACTGAAATTTTAAAGACTTAGTATGCATGCTGGATTTATTACTAATTAAATTATATGCTGTTTCCAGGAAATATTGATGAGGATGTTGTGGTGATCGAGGCCACCTCAGCTCCCCAGGTTACCGCCAATGAAGAAATCAATGTTACCTCAACAGACAGTGAAGTGGAGATCGTCACTGTTGGGGACAATTGCAGGTGAGCTGAACTGGTGAATGCTGATTTGTGGGACGATTCTTCTTGTGGTTTTTAATTTTTTTCCATGGTGTTTGTGTCATCACATATAGTAACTTTCAAGAGTGTGGTTGGAAGATCTGAGAGGGTGGTATGTAGAGGAAGCTGGGCTAACAGAATGAATATGCTTAAATTTATGACTATTAATATTAATGGAATACAAATTAAAAGAAAAAGGTTATTGACATCGCTAAAAAAAGGAAAAAAAATGTCGCATTTATACAGGAAATACATTTAACAGAAGTAGAACATCTTAAATTGAAGAGAGATTGGGTAGGTCATGTGTTAGTGTCATCTTACAACTTGAAGGCTAGGGATGTAGCTATTTTAATTAATGAAAATTTGCCTATTAAATTAGAAAAAGTAGTTACAGACCCAGCTGGGAGATACGTTATGACAGAATGCCAGATTTACTCTGAATCCTGGAACTTGTTCAATCTATATGCCTAGCGAAGACAATCAGGAGTGTATGCAAGATTTTTTTTTTACAATTATCGTATATACAAGGGCATATCTTACTGGGTGAAGATTTTAATTTCAGCTTTGACCCGCTATTAGATAAATCTGTGGAAATTAACAAAAAAAACCAGCTAAATTTACATTAATTTCAATGCAAGATATGAAAATAATGGACATATGGAGGAATCAACACCCAAAAGACAGAAATTATTCATACTACTCTAACAGACATTAGACTTACTCCAGGATTGATATGTTTTTACTGTCTGCCAAAGTTCAAAATGTTGAATATAAAGCAAGACTGTTATCAGATTATTCTCCCTTATGGCTAACAATTTCACCGGAGGATACTCCAACTAAAGGATATAGATGGAGATTTCATCCCATGCTGCTAAAAAGGCAAGATTTTCAGGAATTCATAATACAGCAAATTAAAATATATTTTGATATGTATGCTAACTCTCTATCAGATAAATAAATTTATATTATGGAATGTGATGCCTTTATTGGAGGGCAAATAATAAGTCATACAACCAAAATTAAAAAGTAGCATTGCCAAGAAATAGAACAATTGGAAAAAGATATAGTAAGTCTAAAGAAAGATTTAATGAAAGGAGAAGATACGGCAAAAAAGACAATTGAGGGAGAAAACAATTGAAATATGAAGTGCTACAAATATATCAAGTGGAAAAAAACAATGAAAACCAAATGAAGATATTATGAATTAGGAGAGAAAACTCAATTTTGGCTTGGCAGTTGAAAACGGAGCAAGCAACAAGAACTATTGTAGCAACAAGGAAGGGAAATAATTAGATTTCATATAAACCACAAGAAATTAATGATTAAGATAAGAATACGGAAATAGATAAATTTTTGTTGAATATTAAGTTATATCAGAACAATGTAAATTAACAAATCCCCTGACTGTTATAGAAGGTTATGATACATTAATGACTTTACCAAATAATAAAGCACCAGGTGAAGATTGATTCTCAACAGAATTTTTTCAAAACTTTTAATAACTTACTAATTCCGCCCTTTCTAAACGTAATAAAATGGGTAGAAGAAACTCAGAATCTAGATGAATCTTGTAAAATGGCAATAATATTAGTAATTCCAAAAACAGAAGACCCTTTGTCACCATCTTCATACAGACCTATTTCCTTATTAAATACTGACTATAAATTAATCGCAAAATTACTAGCAAATAGATTAGCAAATTTTTTACCACAGATGGTGAAATCACATCAGACGGGATTTGTTAAGAATAGAAAGGCAGCAGATATTGTATGTAAATATATTAATCTGATACATATGGCATAAGTAAATAAAGAACCAACAGTGTCAGTAGGTCTAGATGCAGAGGAGGGCTTTGATAGGCTGGAATGGAACTTCCTGTTCAAAGTACTACAAAAATTTAAATTACCAGAAAAATGTATTAATTGGATTAAAGCACTATATAATAACCCTAAAGCAAGATTGTTAATTAATGGATATATTTCAGATTATTTCAAATGGAGTAGGTCAGCACTATCACCTTCCCTTTTTGGTGTGGCAATAGAACCATTGGTAGAATTGATAAGAACAGACAGAATGATAAAAGGA
The DNA here is from genome assembly GCF_036971445.1 of Narcine bancroftii. NCBI lineage: Eukaryota > Metazoa > Chordata > Chondrichthyes > Torpediniformes > Narcinidae > Narcine > Narcine bancroftii. Next base: position 46,715,496 of record NC_091482.1, read on the forward strand.
ATAAAAATTAAAGAGGAAGAATTTAAAATTAGCTTATTTGTAGACAATATACTTAACACATCCCAAAGAATCAATAACGAGGTTACATACCAAATTGAAAGAATATGGGGTGATTTTAGGGTATAAAACTAACACTGATAAAAGTGAAGTGATGCCAATGAAACAACAGACTATACACAATGTGTTTAAATAAATAAATCTCCGTTTAAATAGCAGATACAGGTAATACGTTATTTAGGCATCAGAATAGATAATTTAACTTAAAGAAATGATTTAAATTATTATCAGCCATTGATGAAAAAAATACAAGAGGGCTTTTAGAAATGGACAGATTTGCCGATAATAGACAGAGTAAACTACATCAAAATGAATATATTTCCACGGTTATAATACTTCAAATGTTACCTATACCGGAGAATTTTTTAACAATTTGAATAAATTAATAAGAAAATTCTTATGGAAAGGTAAGAAACCAAGAATAGCCTTGGAAAAGCTAACATGGACATATAATCAAGGGGGTTGCAGTTGCCAAATCTTAAAAATTACTATAGGGCAGTCCAATTAAGATCCTTGTCGGATTTTTATCAGGTAGGAAAAAAGCTGGCTTGGCTTAGGATGGAACTATATAAACTGATGCAATACATGAAATTGGAAGTGAACATATACTCTATAAGTGGAATGAGCAATTAGTGCAACAATAATAGTCTATCAATACTACACCATATATTAAAAATATGCAGCGAAAGATGATAAACTATCAAATACCAAATATGTTGCTAAAACAAATGAATAATATATATTTTAAGGAATGGTCAAGAAAAGGAATTACAGGAATAAAAAACTGATTTCTGGGCAATACCTACTGACATTCGAACAGCTAAAAGATAAATATGCAATATCGTATGGTTCAATATTTTCATGTAGCAATTAAACTCATTTTCGAAAGGAAAGCTGGGAAATGATCTAAGGTTGCCAGAAGGTAGTTGTTTTGAATATATCATGGACACTATGATCATTAAAAAGTTTATTACAAATATGTATATCAAATTACAAAATAAAGGAAAAGATGAGGCAATATATGGACCCAACACTATTGGGAAAATGATTTAAACATACAAATAAGTAATGAAACTTGGAAGGAATTATGTATGGATACCATGACAAATACAATAAATGTTTGGTATCGAATGATACAATATAATTGGCTTCATAGATTATCACCTCATAAATTAAAAGAATGGAGCCTGACATTATCTGACAAATACTTCTGCTGTAAACAAGAAATTGGTGAGATGGTACATTCAATTTGGACCTGTGGAAAAGTGAAACCCTTTTGAAGGACTTAAATTCAATATTAAATTAAATAACAAAAAAATGATACCACAAGACCCCAAAATTTTTCTGTTAGGCAATAAAGATAAAATTTAAAGCTAAATTTAAATAGATTTCAAAAGCGATTTATCAAGATTACATTAGCGGCAGCAAAAAAATTCATAATGATAACTTGGAAAATGGAAACACCTCTGAGAATACAGTGGTGGCATATAGAAATGAATAAATGTATTCCATCAGAGAAAATTACTTATAATTTTAGGGATAATTATGCTCAATATGAACAAATCTGGGACCCATATGTAAAGTTTATTAGTAACCGCCGACTTCAGGCCTCCAACTCTTAACAAGACATGTTATACGTAAAGAAAACGTGAATCACAATATTTAGATGACACACTCCTTGTCTTTATTTTTTCTCTTCATTCTGTTTTCTTTCTATAGTTATTTGGGGGTGGAAGGGGGGGTTGGGGAGAAAATGTCACTATGTATATATACGTACTGAGTTTGTGTAGATATTGTTAGAGATATGTTATATTGTGACATCTAAAATAAATTTTAAAAAAAATATTTCATGACAAGAATCCTCGATCGGAATTAGAAAATTGAAAAAAAAATTTAAAGTTGCAGAGTTGGTGGGGTAGAGAGACCAGAGGAAATGTCTGCAGTATGGTGTAGCCAAGGTTGTCATGGTAATAATTACTTTAAAAATGAGTGAAACAAAGCTGAATCAAAGGCATAGCAGCATCTGTGGAGAAGTGGATAATTACAGTCCAGTACCATGTTTGATCGCTTTCCTAGAATCTGACTGTATCAGGATTTTCCGTATGCAAACTCTGGACAAATTTTACTATTTTTTTTTAAGCTTTGCATTTTGTCTTTGTTTTTTTTCCACTTAAATTCCATGAGTACATTTTTTGTTCCATAATTCAAATATACTGGTAGTGATTTATGATTCCCAGAAGGGTGAATTTCCATTGCCCAAACCGCTGCGATGCAGAGGTAAACTGGACATGTCATGTTTGTGTGAGGTCCTGAGAGCTGCAAAGTACCAAGGCAGAAGATGAGATGCAGTTGCTTGGGATTACATGAGATTACATTGGGTCTCATTGGAGCATCTTAAAGGTGCAGATGTGGAAAATGATATAATGGGAGCAGATATGTTGGAAGAAATTGAGAGTATGGAATACTGTCCTTGTGCATGTGGAAGGAGCAGCAGTCTAGATAGCTGTGGGAATCTATGGCCTTGCGGTGATTGGTTGCAAACCTATCCTGAGCCAGATATAACCAAAAGAAAGGTTCATGAGTAGCACGGTTGGTGTTGCAGTTGGCTCAACGCTGTTAGAGTGCCAGCGACCCAGGTTTGAATCTGGTGCTGTTGGTAAGGAGTTGGTACGTTCTCCTGGTTCTGTGTGCGTTTCTCCAGTTCCCTCCCACATTCCAAAGATGTACAGGTTTAATAGGGTACAGGTTTAATGGTCACATGGGTATATTTGGGTGCCACGGCCAATTACTGTGCTGCACATCTAAATTAAATTTTAATTAAAAAAAAATATGGATGAGCTGAAAGTGTGGGTCGGGCGGCAATTGCCAAAAAGGTGCAGAATTTTTAAATTCTGTACAAATGCATGATGGATCAACCTAAACAAAAACTAATTGAAGTGTAAAGTCTATCCACTTATACAGCAAGGAGACTTCATAACTTGGGCTTGTGTGAAAAGTGGGTGGATTGAAGGAGAATTCATTCAAAGGAAAAGTGCTTTCTTCCTGGCAAGAAAAAGTGATAGAAGGGGACTTTCTTGCCTTCCATTCATGGAAACAGTTAAAAGCCCCCAGGATTTCCTGGTTTGGGATGGAAGTGTGCAGATAAAGTGTTCAAGTGGTGGAAGCCATCGGACATGTCACAAATGTGTGGGAAGGGACTGTAGAAGGGGAGAAAAATGCAGTCAAGGAGAGAAATTAATAATTTGAGGGGCAGAAATGGAGAAGGGAATATCAGAAAAGACAGTAAATCTGACAAGGGGTTGGACTGAAGGAAGAAATGGGGTTGGAGGAAGCTCTGGAAGGATAATATAATTTGGGAGCTTGGATCTCCAGGAGGTGATGAAATGCTCACTTGTTTGAAAGATAATGTGTGGGTCCTAACCATCAAAGTAGAATTCCAGTTGAAATCCACATGGAATAATTTGGAGACAGAGCCATTTGTTCAGGAAAAAGATATTTGACAGTGGAAGTGAATTTCTGTCGACAGCTTATCAAGAGAGGAGGAATAAAAGTGATCAAGAATAAACAAAATAAAAGTGGATATCATGAACTCTAAGATGGGCACAGCTGGAAGAGAACTAATGATGAATAGTCATTGGAGTGGAATAAATGCTGAAGGTGCTAGAAATGCAAAGCAAAAGTAGAAAATTCTGGCCATTCTCATCAAGATATTTGAGACTCTCAATATCCTCTTACATTTCATTTCTCCTAAATTTAAGTGTTTTTTGGTAAAAATATTTGTTATGTTTGTACTTTACAGCCCTCCTACCTGTTAACCTGATTGCATGCTAGTTTTTTCTGCACGTGAAGAGACTATTCTTTGTAGATTTATCTTAAAAAAAAATTGTGAAATAGGCAGCTGTTTTTATTCATTAAATATGTGAATGACAGGAGCAGGCAGAAAGTTTACCATTTTTGGCAGAGGTTAACAGCAGCTGCCTTTCTGCTACATTTCCAACTCCAAGCTCTTCAAAATACCTTCAGTTACAAAGCGAAAATGCACATTTGCTCAGCTGTTGCATTTTTCCTTGGCATTTTGCTGGGAAAGGCCCACCATTAATACCGAAAGCATTACATAAAAGTAGCCTAACTGAAATTATTGGACAAATAATCATTAGGGGATCTGTGCATTTGATGGGTACATTTTGATGCACGTGATTTGCAAAACATGAGAAAAAAATACATTATTTGAAAAATAAAAACAACAGATTCTGATTTCATTCAAAGATTAAGAAACATGGAAGCATCTATCTTTCAGTTGTACTCTCTGAGATTTTTTTGGGATTACTGGTTTTGGAAATAACTACTGATTGAAAGTATTGAAAGATGTTTATCAGAAACATCTTGTGACAAAAGAATGTGGAGCTCATTATATTTTTGTGTGTGTAGTTATTGGAACAGCTGAAATAGAAAAGTATCTTTCTGAAGCTTGCTGTTTGGAAAGAGAATGCTATGGTAATATACTATCTTTTTAAAAATATTTTATTTAAAAACGTTTAACCAAACATGGAGTCGATGACAAAGTTAAAAATACAAGAATAAAAGTATATTCATTATTTACTTCATGATGGTATTAACTTAATTCCCCCGACCACTCAAAATGACCCCAAAAGGGAAAAAAAAGTGAATGTATAGAAAAAGATAAGAAGGTAGCAAAGAAAGAAAAAGAGAAAATGGGTTGGATTGCTCCACGGATCACAAATTCATATTCTATTTAATTTTCTTTGGAGAAGATCAATGCTGGTCTTGAGGGTTGGGAAGAACACAGCTAAAGATCTATGCCTGAATTTTTTAAATATAGTTGCCAAAATTGTAAAAGAATGCTATACTTGTGTCTTGAATTATAGATAATCTTTTCCAAGGGTTTGATTAAAAACAGGTTGGGGCCAGTTTATCCCTTAGATATGCTCTTATTGGAAAATAACAGAAGATTGTGTTATTATGAATTCCATATTTATTTTTTAATTGCTCAAATGACATCAATTGTCCTTGCTCATATCAATCTTCAGTATACCTGATCCCGTAGCATTCACGCTACGTGAGCGTGGAGAAGAACAACATGCATGGGGTATTAGGTTTGGACCTGTTTGTAAATTTGTATCAACATGACAGGGATAAGTGGTAATTGATGTCGACTTGTAATGATTATTGCTGCCAAGCTGTATGTTACCGTGTCGAAACCTGAAAAACTATAAATAAAATATTCAAAAAAAAGAACATGCACACCAAAGCCTTGGAAAATGAGACTGGTTTATTGCTCTGGCCGCCGAGCTTGTATGGGCCCCAGATGCTGACTTCACGGCCCCGTGTCATCAGAGTGCCAGCCTGGGATTGGCCAGTGTTCCTGCCAGAGTTCCCCATGTTCCCGCCATGCGGAGGTCACTTGGGACGACGTCTGGTGTCACCCCTGCGCGGTTACGGAGTTTGTCGGCCATTTTGCGGGCCGATCCATGTCTCCATGTGTATGCTACTACAATCCCCTTACAGGACCAGATTTTGAAAATTTGATTGCCCATTTTATGTGGTATAAGCCTGTTATGAGTCGGAAGTTTTACAAGATAACCCCCCCCCCCACCTTATTCCAATATCTCTATTTATTTTATACCAAATATTTAATAAATGTTTTAACAAAGGGGTTTCTCTCTCACCAGTTATTAAATTCAAATCCTATTTATATATAAAATCCTCTGCCATTCTCCCCTATTTTATCCAATTCTATTTTCACCCATACAGTTTTATCTCCTTCCTCAAAAAAGAAGGTAAGGAACATCATCTGTGCTCCTCGATAGTAATTTTTAAAATTTCTTTTTGGCTTGGCTTCGCGGACGAAGATTTATGGAGGGGGTAAAATGTCCACGTCAGCTGCAGGCTCGTTGGTGGCTGACAAGTCCGATGCGGGACAGGCAGACACGGTTGCAGCGGTTGCAGGGGAAAATTGGTTGGTTGGGGTTGGGTGTTGGGTTTTTCCTCCTTTGCCTTTTGTCAGTGAGGTGGGCTCTGCGGTCTTCTTCAAAGGAGGTTGCTGCCCGCCAAACTGTGAGGCGCAAAGATGCACGGTTTGAGGCGATATCAGCCCACTGGCGGTGGTCAATGTGGCAGGCACCAAGAGATTTCTTTAGGCAGTCCTTGTACCTTTTCTTTGGTGCACCTCTGTCACGGTGGCCAGTGGAGAGCTCGCCATATAACACGATCTTGGGAAGGCGATGGTCCTCCATTTTGGAGACGTGACCCACCCAGCGCAGCTGGATCTTCAGCAGCGTGGACTCGATGCTGTCGACCTCTGCCATCTCGAGTACTTCGACGTTAGTGATGAAAGCGCTCCAATGAATGTTGAGGATGGAGCGGAGACAACGCTGGTGGAAGCGTTCTAGGAGCCGTAGGTGATGCCGGTAGAGGACCCATGATTCGGAGCCGAACAGGAGTGTGGGTATGACAACGGCTCTGTATACGCTTATCTTTGTGAGGTTTTTCAGTTGGTTGTTTTTCCATACTCTTTTGTGTAGTCTTCCAAAGGCGCTATTTGCCTTGGCGAGTCTGTTATCTATCTCGTTGTCGATCCTTGCATCTGATGAAATGGTGCAGCCAAGATAGGTAAACTGGTTGACCGTTTTGAGTTTTGTGTGCCCGATGGAGATGTGGGGGGGGCTGGTAGTCATGGTGGGGAGCTGGCTGATGGAGGACTTCAGTTTTCTTCAGGCTGACTTCCAGGCCAAACATTTTGGCAGTTTCCGCAAAACAGGATGTCAAGCGCTGAAGAGCTGGCTCTGAATGGGCAACTAAAGCGGCATCGTCTGCAAAGAGTAGTTCACGGACAAGTTTCTCTTGTGTCTTGGTGTGAGCTTGCAGGCGCCTCAGATTGAAGAGACTGCCATCCGTGCGGTACCGGATGTAATCAGCGTCTTCATTGTTGAGGTCTTTCATGGCTTGGTTCAGCATCATGCTGAAGAGAACACAGCCTTGCTTCACGCCATTGTTAATGGAGAAGGGTTCAGAGAGCTCATTGCTGTATCTGACCCGACCTTGTTGGTTTTCGTGCAGTTGGATAATCATGTTGAGGAACTTTGGGGGGGCATCCGATGCGCTCTAGTATTTGCCAAAGCCCTTTCCTGCTCACGGTGTCAAAGGCTTTGGTGAGGTCAACAAAGGTAATGTAGAGTCCTTTGTTTTGTTCTCTGCACTTTTCTTGGAGCTGTCTGAGGGCAAAGACCATGTCAGTAGTTCCTCTGTTTGCACGAAAGCCGCACTGTGATTCTGGGAGAATATTCTCGGCGACACTAGGTATTATTCTATTTAGGATTTTAAAATTATAATTTTAAAATTAGGGAGTCATAAACATCCGAATCATATTTCCAGGTTAGTTTTCCTATAGAGACCCTCAACATCTTACCCTTCCAAAGAAATCTTCTGGTATTTATTTAACACTTGAAAGAACCTCTGAAATAGTGGTATGGGCAGTGATTGACAGAAATATTGTATGCTTGGAAATATATTCATTTTAATACAATTGACTCTTCCCACTAGAGTTATAGATAAGGCTGTCCATCTACTTAAATCTTATTCAATCTATTTAAGTAAAGGTAAATAATTCATTTTGTATAATTTTTTAAATTCATTATAAGTACGTATCCCTAAGTATTTTATCCCTTTTTTCTGGCCATTTAAATGGGGTGTCTCTTTGACATTGAGTATAATCTCCTCTTGGAAGAGGCATAATTTCACTCTTATCCCAATTTTTTTATAACCCAAAACTTTCCCATAATCTTTCAATCTTGGGTACAGTTTCTGTAATGAAGATACTGGCTCTGTCAAATATATAAAAACATCAACAATTAAATTAATTTTACTAAATCCCTTGATGTTTGGATCTTGATGAATTACTTCTGCAACAGGTTCTGTAGCTAAAATAAATAGAGCTGGAGATAATGGACATCCTTACCTGCTGGATCTTGACAGCTGAAAGAATGTAGAAATTTGAGCATTCGTTTTTTTCCATAAATATATATAGTAAACTCTCCAATATCAAAATATATATAAAACTTTTTCTTACAAAAAAACCACCAAAACAAAACATTGCCTCCCCCCTTTTTGTAATATAAATCCGCACACTATCAGGGCTCACATTTATGTTGACTGTAAAAAATTCTATATGGGAAGTCACATGTATTCATACTATAGCAGCAAGTATTATTCTCCTTTTTATTGTTGTAGTTATATTTGGGTCCCTATATGATCCAAATATAGCTGCCATATCTTAATAAATATGTCATATTTGTACTTTACATTGTATGTAATTTTTTTTCCATAGTTATGCAGCTATTCATCTCAGCAGTCTATTGTGCTGTATATAGAAGATAGTTGAATTTCCAAATAATCACACTACATTTCTTAGCCACTGCTAAGGCTATTTTAACAAATTTGAAATTTGGAGTTTAGTTAATTTATTGCTTTTTTTTTTCTCAATAAAATTACCAAAAGGATAAAGCTCTGGGTTGCCCATGAAGGCCACCCCTGTTATCCTTGTTAATATTTCGGTAATATCCAGCTAAAAAGGTCTTACCTTCACACACGACCACATAGCATGTAAAAACATTCCTATTTCTGTCCCACATCTAAAACACGTCTCTGATATTTCAAATTTTGATCTATGAAACTTCTGTGGTGTGATGTATAATTGGTGTAGGAAATTATATTGAACTTATCCATATCTTGCATTTATAATTGATGTCATACTATCCATACACCAATCAGACCAACATCTTTCCATTATTGCAGATATTTGAGCATTAGGAACCACTTTAGCTTTTGGTTCATTATATAATACCTTGATCCAATTTATAAAAATTTGACCTAATCCAAACCTTTCCAACACTTTAAATAAAAAGTCCCAATCTAGTCTATCAAATGCTTTTCTTGCATATAATGCCATAGCAACACTCAGAACACCTCTCTTTTGTGCCAGATGTATTATGCTAATTAGTCTGCTTACATTATCCACAGATTGCCTTTTTCACAAAGCCTGTATGATCTATATTCATCAGTTTCAGCAGAAATTTTGCCAATCTATTTGCCAAGGCTTTTGCAATAATCTTGTAATCTGAATTTAATAATGAAATAGGTCTATAAGATGATGGTTTCAATGAATCCCTATCTTTTTTTGGTATCGCAGTAATAATTGACATTGAAAATGTTTCCGGGAGAGTACATGTTTCAGACACCTGATCTAATACCTCCATAAATAAAGAAATCAACAAATCTTTGAATTCTTTATAAAATTCAGATGGGAAGCCATCTGCTTCAGGAGATTTATTACTTTGCAATGAACTTGATGCTTCCCTGATCTTTTTCCTGGGTAAAAGGAGCATTTAATTCTACTTGTTCTAACCTTTGAAGTCCTATTTGCGATAAGAATTCTTTTATTTTATTAACGTCTCCTTTAGATTCTGATTGGTTTAATTTAGAATAAAATTATCTTAAAGCCTCATTAATTTCTTGAGGTTTATAACTAGTCACATTCGTATCTGTTTTTATGTGTTAATCATTCTTGAGACCTGTTCTGCTTTCAATTGCCAAGCAAGTACTTTGAGCTCTTCCCCCCCCCCCCCCATTCATAATACTTCTGTTTAGTTCTTGTTATCACTTTTTCCATTTTATATGTTTGTAGTGTATTCAAGTTATTTTTATTAACATCAGAACCCCTCATTTGGAGCTCTTTTTCCAAATTGGTTATTTCATTTTCCAATGTTTCCACGTCTCTTCTATATTTTTTAATCTTAAAAGTATAAATTATAATTTGTCCTCTTAAATATGCTTTCAAAACATCCCATATATCGGTTGTTGAGTTGCATTCAGTCTCAAAATAATTAAATTTGTCTTCTAATTAAATAATGCAAGTCTGATCTTCTCGGCAATGACAAATTGAAATGCCATCTGTAGAGGTAAATAATATCTGATGATAAAATACACAAGTTTGAAGAACTTCAAAATCAGCTCAGCATTTTTCAGAATTCTTGATTAATCTGTAATGCAAGGTGAGATCAACTTTTATATATTGCACAGAAACTGAAGGTTTAATGAATTTTATGCATTGGTTGTTCACCCACAATGATATTCAATAAATATGTTGCATTGTAAGTTTTGTTGAAGTTTCCAAGTAAGTTAGCTACTTTAAGTGAAAACAGAAATTGCATCCATGTCCCAGTTTTCAGAAATGTCATGTTAATGTAAATCAAGTTAAGATTAATGGTACAATTTCTATACAGTTGAAAATTTTATTTTATTTAAAAAATTTAGACCTATAGCACAGTAACAGGCCATTTCAGCCTACGAGTCTGTGCCGCCAAATTTACACCCCACTAACCTACATTCTCAGTACGTTTTGAATGGTGGGAGGAAACCAGAGCCCCCAGGGAAAACCCACGCAGACACAAGGAGAATGTACAAACTCCTTTCTGACAGTGCAGAATTGTATGGTACTGATCGCTGGCACCGTAAAGGCATTGCACCAACCACTATGCTAACCGTGTCGCCCTATGTTTACCAATATACCAAAGCCACATTTTTGTCGTCACCCCGAAACTATTTCTTTGCTTGAGTCACTGTAGAAATCAGCCCATCTTTTTGTTCCATTTGGATACATGTTTAAAAGTTTGCAAGAAATTAAAGTTCTGAAATTTATAAATAGTTTTATCCTTTGCCATTTATCAGGTGCCTGTCTAATTTGTGTAAGGAAGGGAGCCTTTCTCCTGCCCAGCACCAACTATTAGCACTTAATGTGGTCAAAGATTCTATCTTTTTTCTATTGAAACCTGAAAAGCACAGTAGCTCATGAACATTTGAAGCCTATTCTGTTATTCATTTAGAGTCACAGTTTGGCTCTATTTCCATATTTTTGTTCCATCTCCAATGATATTGACAATATCTGTACACTGGTGCTTCTCAACGTACGATGGGGTTTCATTCCAGCAAACCCATAGAAAGAAAAAAAAAATCATGTCAAAAAAAACACTGCACCTCCCATTTTTTTAGAATTAAATTTTGAATACCTTTATTCCACACTAGTTTAAAAAAAAAACCAGTTAATGTCCACAGCTGAAAGAACACTGGGCATGAAAAAAGTTTGAAGCATTGAACTAATATTAATTGCTGGATGGTGAGGATGCTAAAGCATATATTGCAAGTGCAGGAATAGATCGGAATTTGAAATTGAAAGTACGGATCAAACCATCGTAACTGGAAAAAATTGTAAGTCGGGCAATCGTAATAGGGGAGCACCTGTATCTGGAAATATTAATTTGAACATCATGTACAATCTAGTTCTAGATGTGTTTTTTTTTAAAGAAAAAAATCTTTCGGAACTCAAATCATCTGGATGTAATTTCCCTACTAGTAGAAATAGTTTCTCTGCAGAAACATTTATTGTGAGATGATTCCAGGTTTTTGAGTCTGCCTTTGTAATTTACCCTTCTGCATGGTCATCTTGTAGAATAACTTGCAGGGTGATAAGGAAAGACCGATGAGCTGTGATTGGTGGGATTGCTGTTAAGGAGGCCTGTTTGTACTGGAAAGAAATATTGAATGGCCTGTTGTCCAATAAACCTTTCTATTATCTCCTTTCTCAGTTCCGTTTCCTAGCTCAGGCTTTAGAATGTATCATTAGGTTTGGGTTGAATGGTAAATGCAAGAATGAAAGACTGATTATTTCCAGAGATGATGAATATTGTCACTTTCTCCAACTTGGGACAGTCAATTTTTGTATCTTGCACATTAAAAGCACTGTGTGAGGCCCTGGGAGCTAAAATTGTTGAAAATGTTGTGTAAATATTATTTTCCAGAAACAGGAAAGGAAATAGTTCATGACTAAAATGGCAGGTCCATGAGGAAGGGGAAAAAAATTCTTTAATTGGTAAATTGGCAATTACAGTTTGGTATAATAACTTTGGGGGGGGGGGAAGTATTTCTCTCATCGTCATTCTCTCATCATTCTTACCCTGATATTTAAAAATGGAAAGCTGAGGGGAGGAATTAACAAGTGCCTTTCAGAGAGGTAGTGAAAAGTTAATCCCATAAAGCTTGGTGCCAGAACCAATATTGTTCATAATTGTGAGAATCAGTGTTTGCTTGTTAAATTGCACCAAATTTTTCGAGCACCACCGAGTTGAGGATGGATAACATGGGTGTCAGTATTGCGGTGAAAAGTAAATTATAATGTGGTGGAAAGTGAAGACATAATTAGCAAATGAATTTAGGTGTGAAAATGAGAGGGTCATGGTGAGAAAATCAAAATCCCTATCAAGAATAGCATTGAAATCAGTTTAGAATGTGCCAATTTATATCACCAAATGATAAAGCTGGGTTTATGCAGGGGTGGCCAATCTTTTAATTTAGACATACAACATGGTAACAGGCTATTTTGGCCCATGAGTCCATACCGCCCAATCAACCTATACCCCCAGTATGTACTTGTGGGCCAAAATGGTCTGTTACCATGTTGTATGTCTAAATTAAAAGATTGGCCACCCCTGATAGAAGTCAAAATTTAGACTGGGGTGGGCAGGGGTGTGTTGGTTATACCTGCAAGATAAAATTTTTAAATTAATTAATTTACCCCAAACTGATATGGTGCCTCTTTTGGGAGCACCATTTGAATATTAAAATATTACTTATGATTTTTTTTCAAGTTACAAAGCTCAATTTAAAAAAATAACTCCTTAAGTGAAAGGTCTAAAAGATGACCTAACACAAGTTTTTGTGCAGAGAGAGACTGTTCCTATTTAATAGAAAACGTGCAATTAAAATAATCATCATTATATGTTGGTGATCAATAAGGGCTTCTAAAGAACTTCGTTACAGATAGAATGGTGAAGATCTGGAACTTCAAGCTGTTTGACGTGGACTGCCCACATATACAGTATTCAAGAGGGTATTAGATAAACATATCCAGTGAAAGGAAATTCATAATGAATATTTACGGAAAGTGAACAGCAATGTTCGCAAAGCATTCACATTGATAACAGATTAGTGTTCGGTATACTTGAGCTTTGTAGTTCAAGGTGTCCATTAGACTTGGCAGAATTGAATTCAAAATTCCATAGTTCTTGGATCAAATAGTTGTTTTTAAAGAGTTTCACAGCACAGAAACAGGCCTTTCCACCTAATTTGGCCATTCTGAGCAAGTCTGCCCAAGTTTTGGCCCATATCCTTCTTAAATATTTTCCTCTATCTGTCTTTATCACTTTCTCTAGAAGTTCATTCCCCATGCATGCCACCCTCTGTGGAAAAAGCAGCACCTTTAATCCCTTTTGAATTTTCTCCCCTCTCGCCTTTCATCTATGTCCTGGAGTTTTGGATTTCCCAAAGCTGGGTTAAAGACTATGACTTTGTCCACACCTTTCATGATTTTACAAACCTCAGTTTCCTATGCTCGAGGGAGAAAAGTCCCAGCCTATCCACCCTCTCCTTATAAGTAATGTTCTTGTGGATCTTTTCTGAACCTTTTCCACCTTAATTATATTTTTCAAAGATCTGAGTGACCAGAATTGCACAGTGTTCTATGCATGCTCTCACCAATTTTTTGTACAGTTGAAACATGACTGTTCCTTTGATGTTTTATATAATTGAGAATACTTTGTTTCATTAGAATAATAATAGGTTAAAATGTCAATGGTAGAAAATTGCTTGTCTGGAACGAGGAACAAAAAATGATTTTTAAGATACTCCTGTTTCTGGTTGAAAGATTTTAGATGTATTGCTAATGGAGAACTGTGGGATTTTGAGGTCAGTTCTGCATACCTTGTTCGATTAAAATTCAAAAATTGCTGCATTTCCCATGTTATAGCACTGACTGAGGTGCAGCTTAAAAGGAATGAGTGAGTAACAGTGGGAATGTTCAATCATGTGGGATTGAGGAGGTTACATCAATGTAGCAGAACAAAATAAAAGGCGATTGGTAGAGCAATTGACTGTTGTTTGAGTATTTGATTTTGGTAGTAAGCATATAATTTAGATCTGGTGTGTGTTTTTTTTTGGAGAAAGTCTTGAATTGTGACATAAATATTCTTCCTTAAAAGTAGATGACTTGCAACCTTTCTTGAATTTAAAAGCTAAACTGAACAGGTATAGCGAATCTTGACAGTTTGGACTTGTGAAGATTAATCCTGTTGTCATCCTAGGTGCAACCTTGTTTGAATGGAGACCACTATTGGTACGTTCATTTTTTGGAAAAGAACCTGTGGTAACTACTCACTTCTTGCATTGGTTGTTTTCTAACCTATTCCACGCTCTCCACCAAATTTGAAGATTGGTTAAACAAAATAATTCTGCAATTATTGTCGACAGTCTGCAAAACCTTTTTTAAAAATTGGATGTGATTTATACCTAGTCTTATCATTAAACATTATCGTTAAGTTTCCTCAGCAAGTCCAGATTTGCAGATGCAGAATACAATTTTGCCGTACAGAATACGTGAGCGAAGGTTGGGGTTTAATTTATTTATTTTAAACCTCTCGTTTCTTGATGAATGTGCAGATGACATGGCTACAGGAAATCACAACATAATTTTCCTTGGAATCCTAACCCCTACCCTGAAATAAGGAGATCACATGCATATTATTAAATACGAATTAACATTTTACATTTGTTTCGCTTCCAGGTCTTACACCGCACACGTTGGTCACTCAAGGGTACACTGGGGCCAAAGTTCAAGCTCGCAGAATAGACCTCAGGAGCAATGGAGCCGAAACAGAATATCTACAGTTATCCAGCCATTGAGACAAAGCACTGCCGAGGTGGTCGATCTCACTGTGGATGAAGATGGTAAGCGTGTTATGGTTATGAAGTTAATTGATTTCATGAATTTCATTGGAAATGGATAAAAGGGCATGTCGATTTTTAAATCAATTCTTGCATTGGTGTTCGTAACATTGGATTCATTTCACAGATCTTTTAGTAGTGAGTTTTACCTTGTACACTCATAAAAATTAAGTATGACTGTAAAGTTCTACTGTTTCTGAAGATTATAATCTGGGCCAAATAACGAGTCCTTGGTTTTGTGATTTTTTTTTTAATCCAATTTCCATTGGTTACTCAAAACTTGACGTGAAAAAAACAATTTACCCTTGGGAAGGAGTTATTTTAAAAATGAAAATGATGTTCAACTGTGATTCCATCAATAGTCATTGTGTAGCTTGAAGAGACCTTCGTAATTTTCTCAGTCATTAAACAATTTCTGCTTTGACTCGGCTCACTTACTCCAGATGAAAAGATAGAAATATGGACACCAAGTGGGCCCCACATATGCCTAACTTTTTGTGGGAATTTTGGAACAGTTTTTGTATTAGTTCTACTCTAGCCTACTCCCCCAACTCCTTTCCCTGGTACACAATAACACAGCTGAGCAGAGTTTGCTTGTTCTCCCTGTGACCACATGGATTTCTCCAAGATACTCTGGTTTCCTCCCACACCCCAAAGATGTGTGGGTTGGTGGATTCATTATCCACAGTCAATTGCTCCTTGCATGTAGCTGAGTTGTAGAATCTGACGGGAAAGCATCATACTTAATTTTTTAATGAGTACAAAATGGGGAGAATTATACAGAATTAGTGTAAATGGTGATTAATTGGCTGAGTGGACTTGGGAGACCAAATGTCCATTTCTATTCTGTACCTCTGACTCTTTTGGTGCAGTTCCTGCATTCATGCAGAACTAAATTTCATAATTTTTGCAGCCAATTTCCATCCTACTTTTATCTTCATGTGGTCCACCTCTGGCTCTTCCCTTCTCTTCCTGAATCTCCATCTTGGGGGGATAGGCTTGCCACTGAAATCCACTCAAAGCCCCACAGATAGCCATCAGTATAAATTGACCAGTATCCCTTACAGTCCAAGAAAGAAGTAAAAGAGAGTCTCCCCCCTCCCACCCCCCCCCCCCCACAACAAGAGTCAATCACTGAATGTCCACTTCTGCAGCTACCACAGTCACACAGCCTTCATTCTGAACCATCAGGCAGCCTGAGCTCCAGATCCAAACCTCTACTTCTTAAATTCCTTTCTCTCTGTTGCATTTATTCTGTCTTAATTTCCTCAATCCAAGATCACTGTAACCAAATGTAGCAGTCCTGTCTACGACTGGTAAACTCAATGCAGACCTAAAATGTAACCTTGAACATTACTGACTTGTTTGTCTCAATAATGCACAGCATAGAAGTTGCTTCCAACTTGTTAATTCCAGCTTCAATTTGCTCATGTGAGTCGACTTTTGATGAAACATGAACCAGAAACACAATTTTTTTTCTCCTTTCATTTAGCTATATTATTAAACTAGACATAAAGGAAATCTTCCGTTTGACTGAGTTGGAGATTCGTAAGTTTGTATTTCACACCTGAATTTTGATAGGTGATGCTCTAATCACTTTAACCAGAACATTTTCGAGTAAAAGGATATTGCTTTTTTGGATGTTAAATTCTAACCCCAACTATTGCAGTTTAATGTAAAATCAATATAAAAGGGATTGAATAATCCCACCTTTTAGCCAGTACTCCTCACATGACTAGCCGTACAAAAACCCATCGAATTTATTCTTTAGAGTTTCTTATGGATAAACACAGTAGGTACTTTTTATTGTAACAAAGCGATTGCATTTTGAATTGGTAATGTACTATGTTCTCCGAGTATGTGAGAAGGAACAACCAAATTGCAAATTATGTAAATACCTTGCAAATTCTATGTGGTGAATCTCTGTTTTGAAATAGAGAAAATCCCAAATTTAGTATTTAACTAAATGAGATATCATTCCTGAATGACAATTTGATGACCTTCCATAGTTTGGGAGCGAAGCCTTTTGTTAAATTTTGTTTTTAAATCCGTGCTTTTGACATTCACTCGAGGTTAAATTAATACAACTGCTGCTACAAATCTGGAAAGATTGCTTTGTATTAACATAGTCATTTGTTATCAACTCAATTTAAAATGGTTATTAGGGTTATTGCCTTTGCGCACCCATGCGTAAAAGAAAGTGATGGAACTTTGAAAGAAAAAATTAAAGTGTAGCTTTCGGTGGAATAAAAATCTCATCAAGGACCCTAATTAAAAAAAGCATGAATTTAAAAAGGACTTTTTTTTCCATAATGCATTGCTAAATTTATTTCAGTCAGAATACTAACCCAGAATGTTGTTCAACAAAACATTGATTTTAAGTTTGATGTGGCAAAGACTATGAAAGTTTGAGAGTGTATTTTTATATTTGACTGTTGTATGAAACAGTTTTCTACAGTATTGAAATTGTAATTCTTCAGGATCAGTCTAACATAGATTGAATTGAGTTTGAGCAATGTCGGATTGTTTTTATGGAATAAGGGATTTTATTATTGGCTTTGTGACAACGGAGAATGGTGAATTATTTACATTCTGTGAGCCTTATATCTTCACTGCTGTTGGTGAGATTTTTTTAAAGCCTGATGATGACCCACTGTCTGAGAAGCAAGAAACAAACCATTTGGGTACCATTTCTCTTGAAAGTTTTCACCATCCCAAACAGCAGGACAGATTTATATTTTGCTGCATTAATGCCTCCTTTGTGTGCTAACTATCTGAATAGCTTCAACATTTCCTCGGTGCTTTGTTAGTTACTCGGTTCTCTTGTCTTTGGGGACACATGGAATCATCTTTGAAAAGGACATGAAATGGTGAAAATTTGTGCATTCTCTGAGCTGTTTTCCTGGCCATGGTGGTGATATTCTGTGAGGCTCTTCGTTTGTTCAACACTAAGTAGTTGATAATCACACTATGGAAGTACTGCCCACCCACCATCAGCCACTGAGTTCGTTTTTTTGGAGAAGTACACTTGTCCACCATTGCCAGACAATTATGGCCGCAAGGGTGAGAGACAATTGTGTCGTTTCTGTTGCAAATTTGTAAAAAATATAAACAGTTCTTTATCATCATTTGGTTATAGTTCCTCCCCTCCCTTTCCACTTAATTCACTTTGAATTCACTATATTTCCAGTGAAATATAGATAAAATCTATTTTTCTAATATAGATAAACTTTGGGAATTTATTTTCCCTTGTAATTAGCATGCAAAAGATTGACGTTTCTGCCTGTAATGTTCAAGGTTAAAACAGAAATGAATCCACTTTAAGTGGTTGGGGGGGGGGGGGATTCCTTTTTTGAGACATATCAGAATGTGTCAAATGCAGTGTTGATTAATTTTTTTTTGTACATAACTCACTAATTGAAGACATTATTGTTGCATCATCCCTGGCATATAACCCAGTTTTGAATTTGTTGTGTGGTATACTCGTAGATAGCTTTTCTCATGATTTGGCCATTGGTGTCAAACTGACTGCAGTATAGTTCTTGAACCACATTGCAGCACAAGTTTTGCAGTATGATTGAGGAACAACAATATAACCTTAATTTTTTTTTGTTTTTCTATATTTCTGCAACCCTACTGTCCATCCTAGAGAATGGTGGATGACCATTACCGATTTAAGCTCTGCAACTACACATGTAAATGTAACAAAAATGTAACTCTAGATATTCTGATCAAATGTTTAAGGCAGATGGAGAACAACATAGCTTTTGTGTGCATCTTCATATATGAACAGATGTTTTATATTTGATTATGGTATGGAGATTCAAATTGTCATTTAAAATTATAAAACAAAATTTTGTTTGCAGATTCTAAGCTCCCATTTCAGTTATTTCTCACCTTTCAGAAATTGTGACCTATCCACAATTATTAGATGATTGAAATGCAGCGGTGCCTCAGGGTGTTATATCTAATAATCTCATTTTTTTTAAAAGGAAGCATATGGTGGAGATAATTGGGCCATTTGCCTGTCCATCAAACATTGATCACCACAGTAAATGGCTAGATTAGTTTTCAACACACTATTTCTTTGTGACTCCATGTAGCACAGCATTTTTTGTGGAGAAAATGCCTGTATTTTGAGGAAATGTTATTGAAAATCGTTCCTCTCCTTTTTAAATACATTAATTGCTAAGTTGACTGCTGAGAGCCATATGTTGTGCCCTAACTCCAATCTTCACTGGTAGTAAATACTCCTGTTGTAAGAATGTGTTTATTTATGAATTAAGATTGAGATTTTCCCAATTTTGGGTCCATTCTTCACATTTAAGAACAGTAGAATTTTGATTTCTGCCTGTACTTTGATCGCAGAACCCACAGTGGTGCCAACTACCTCTGCTGCTCGATCACAGCCTGTCACCAATGTACCTACCTCAGGCCAGATCTTAAGTACAACACCATCTCCTTCCACCACTCAGCCTGCCTCTGTGATGCAGTCTTCAGGAGCTTCGACGGCAGTGGGTGCAGCTGGTCCTTCCACAGTAGGTACGTCCATAAACCAGAGCCATGTGCTAAAATGACATATTCCAAGAAAGTTATACCAATTGTACTTCACAGACAAGTGCTATGTTCATATTTGAAGTGCACTATAGTAAAAGTCCAAAAAATTCAGATGCCAAGAATCCGGAGCACCTGAGAATCTGTTCTGTCAGACTTTTTATATTTAGCGGGCTTTTGTGTGCGTGTGTGCATGTGTTAGTGCTACAGATGCACAGCAGTGACCACGCTTCCTACAGGTATTCTTATCACAAAGAAATTAATTTGTATGCTGTATTTTTCTTTTAAATTTTTTATTTTTAACATAATTTCAAGCATTATGCGCTTTTGCAGTGATAAAAGATCGTTTACAAGTGTTGACTTTATTTTTCTTCACAGCTGCTCATTTTGGGAAATGAAGCAAGTTGTATTTGCTAATGAGTAAACTATCAAAGTTTACCTGTTCATCTCTTTACCACTACTTAAATTTGAATTTTAAAAGTACTGCCTGAGAATCCAGTCTGGATTTTAGGGCTCTTACTGTACCTTCTTGAGCTTTTTAATTAATTGTTCAGCCTCTTTAATCAGTTTTCATTGATGAATGCTTTGGTTTCCCTCCAGTCAGATTCCTTCCCTGTAGAATGGAGAGGGAATTGTCCTCCAAATAGGGAGAAAGGAAAATGAGTATTGAATGTTATACAGTTAACGGAGTCTCTAGTCTCTCCTGAACTGCACAAAGTGGAACCAGTAATATCTGACGATGGGTGTAAATCCTGGATCTTCCTCAGATTCCCAACCATCCTGAATATTTGTTGAAAGGATTTGTTTGTCCTTTGGTTCTAGTGGGAACCCTGTCAACCAGTTGTCTTCAAGATGCTGAAAAAGGGATTGGCGTGCTGGGTGGTTGTTGGAACATTCCATGTTCGTGGGGAAATACCATTTGTGTAGATTATGTAGGCATCAAAAATACCAGATATGATTGATGAGTCTTCCTAAAATGTCAACATTAATGATGACTGTTGAGGTTAGAGAAGCAAGGGCAACTTATTGTCTTGAATTAGAAAACTTGTTTGCTTCTGACTTGGGAGTGCTGAATGCGGACATTGTATCAGCAATAAGAGTATTTTCTTGACCTCGCATTGAAAATTTGATGAATGTGTCATTTTACATGAAACGGGATAAATTATTTGAGCAATTAAGCAGGTCCCACATAGTTTGCTTTTTTGAGGGAGGGGTACAACTTTCTGTAAGTGAAGTTGGTAGAATCTTGAACAACAGTGATGTAACAGTAAATGACAGAAGGAATAAATTGAACTTTTATGAAATGACTGGTATAACTTATCCAAGCATAATTTGTGAGCAAGAGTGGAGTGATTCTGATTGATTTTCTACGTGGAGTGCAATGAGAGCAAGTGTGCATACTGGAGATGAATGTTCCAAAACGAGGTTTGAATGTGATTTCAGAAAATTGCTTGCAGTGTAAACCATTTCCCTTGGGGAATATGGGCTGTGCAAGGGGAGTTTGAAGTGAAAGATACTCAAATAATGGGATGAGATCAGGTGGGTGGAAAAAGCCAAATTGTGTATCAGTGATTTGTTTCCACACCCTGCAGCTGGTTGATGAGACTTGAAGTCTGCAGGCCCTTTTTTTGAAAAGGGCAAGTACTTGGGTAAATACTGTATATTTTGGCGTACAAGTTGAGTCGTGAAACCCTAAAAAATTTCTCAAAGTGGGGGGGGGAGGGGGTCGACTTGTACACCAGATATACTTTTGAGACCTTAAATTCACCGAAAACAATCCAGATCGATGTCAATTCAGTTGATGCTGGAAGCACCTCTCCACTGCTGGCGCCGCTGCTCCCCAACATATCCACTCCACTGGGCTCCACCATAACCGTCCCTACCTGGGACCCTGAGCTCACTAGCCATTCCTGCCTGATAGGCAGAGCTGATATCAGTGCTCCAGCTCCATGGGTCGTTGCCGCTGCTGCCTGGTAGGCCCAGGTGGCTGCTCCTGCTTGGAGTACGATGTTGCCGCTTCAGCTCTGTGGGCTATCACCATTGCTGTCTGGTAGGCCTAGTTTTCTGCTCCCGCCGGGAGCACGATGTTGCTCTTTCAGCTCCTTGGGCCTTCGCTGCTCCTGCCCAGTGGACCAAGGGTTTTTTTTTAAACTTAATTTACAGCTTTGTTACTGGTGATTGGGGTGTTTTAAAATTTTTGGGGTGTTCCTGGGAGGCCCGGACGGCCCAAAGAATGGGGGTCAACTGGACATACCATAAAACCCATAAAATTAGGATGAAAAATGGGGGTTGACTTGTACACCAAAATATATGATAAATGTTATTTTCTCCTAGTGCCAAGCGCATCTCTTATTGTGATATGAAGGAATACAGATTTTAGAAAATTGTGTAAATATTGTCTTTGCTCTCACTCTGTACATGCGAATAACTCGACCACGTTTTTTGTTTTTAAGATAACCCCCTTTATTAGTGGTAAATTTTAGTTTTCAATTGTAATTTTGATCTGTGGCAGAAATAAGTCTATAATGGAAAGTGATGGAGCTCTGCCACTCGTGCTGCTAGAATGACTTTTATAACATAAAGTGCAAAACAGAGTCTAGAGTTTGATCTTTGTTGCTTTTCCTCAAAGACGATGTCCGGAGAGTTGGGTTAAGTACAGTGCCAGAAGCTGGTCCTGGGGCAATGCCAAGGCTTCCATCCTGCTGCCCTCAGCATTCTCCATGTGGCGGATCTTTGCAAGGACACAACTCATTAGGCCACCCTCATCCAAGTTGTCTTCATCAACATAGCCACCAATTTCAGCACCACCCTGGTGCCCACTCTACAGTGCCACCAGCAATGCCTTCGTTTCCTGAATCAAACTGCCCTCTGGAGAGACCTGCTGTAGTGCCCGCTCCTTGTGGAGCTAATGGAAATGCAGGTGGCCTGTATCAGGTTTGTATCCTGTTATCATTTTTTTCTTAAAACAAAAAGAAAATCGAACATGAGAATAGTTGATTTATCTGAGATGCTGCTAATTGGAATATTGTTTTGAAGACATAAAAATATGCAATTTATCATGCAACTGATTTATATTGAAGAGAACAGCCTAAAAAATAAAGTAAGTTAAAAAATGTGGAAAGTTTATTTGTAATTATAATTTGAAAATATAGTTATGCAATAATATTCTGTTTTAAAACTATCATACCCATATGTAATTAAAATATGTTAGAGAGAAGCATAGGCTTAATTCTTCTGCAATTATAATTCCAATAATTTGTTTTCTTTTAAAAATAGCTACTCTATTTGAGCTCTTACACCTGCTTAGAAGCTGCATGAAACAATATAAATGTTATTATGTATCCATTGAGCAGAATAAAAGGTGACTGAAATATTTTCAGTATGAAATGCCCTCATAAAGTAACAAGGATAAAGCAAAGGGAACAGTCTCGTGGAAGAATTAATAGCATTAAAATGAGACTCGTGGGAGAACAGTACAAAAGAAAATCAAATGAATGGAACATTTGGAGAAGAAGTAGAGGGGATAAGAAGTTAAATTGATATGTTACAAGGTGAAATAGTTATAAATAAAATAGATGTGTTGTAATGAGGAGTAAAAGATGAAAGTCTGCATCTTTGATAATATCTTGATGAAGGGCTCAAGCCTGAAATGTCAGTTCTGTATCTTCATTGTTGCTAGAGAAAGGGACACTGTTTGACCTGCTGAGCTTCTCCAGAATTTTGTGTTTTTACTTCAACCATGACGTCAACAGAATGTCTGTAGCTGCCGTGATTGAAGTAGAACATAATGCTGGAGAAATTCAGCAGGTCAAACAGCGCACTTTATGTGGCAACGATGAAGATAAGGTTTGAGCAAAATGTAGGCAGGCATCTGAATAAAATGGTGGTGTTGGGGGGGGGGAAGGGAAAGAGAAGGAGTCCAATAAATATGAACACCAATTGTGGTGGAGGTGGGGAGCGGGGGAGATGAAAAATCAAACTGAAAAAGCTGGAACAGTTGGCATTGTTCTCTGGAGAAATCTCTCCTCGTATACTTTCCAGGACATTGAGTTCTGCCTGAATTATTGTCAAAGACGCTTGCATTTTAGAAATTCTGCCAGAAGTCTAGTCGTTCTGGTATAACTCTCCAAGAAGAGATTAATTGAGGAAACATGAGATGAATAAATGTCATCAGGGCATATTGTTAAGGAAATATTCAGATTGATGTGGTTTGTATCAGGATAGCCAGTCTGATTTGCACATTTAAAGTTTTATTTGAAGGAGAAGAGGGCAGAAAGCTAATGTTTTCACTTTTGTCAATTGTTGGTTTCCCAGTGCCTGGGGCTATACTTACTAGAGAGCTGGAAGCACTGGAAAATGAACACGCTTAACTAAAGAAATGATCGAATATATGTTACATGATTTGATGCTTCTGTAATTAGCTCTAATTGTATGTTTTTTCTCAAAAACAGACTGTGCCTGTTGATTTAAGTAGCAGTGCTGTTAGAAGCCATGGAAGTGGGAGCTTTCATAGTACTTCTGCATTTGATCCTTGCTGTCCTGGAAATTCCTCGAGAACTGCAGTCTATGGAGCACAAGCAGCAGCTGGAACAAGCCAGCCTGTGGCTGTTGAAGGTTATAGTTCCGGGATGGTAGGACAGGCTCAAGGTCAACCGCAGCCTCCGCTTACTTCTTGTCGACATTATATGCATCCTACCTGTAAGCCTTAGTTTTTATGGGTTCTTTTTTCAGTATCATCTTGCTGTTTGTGGTTGTTACTTTAAGCCGTCAAAGGAGGGGAAAATTACCCTTTATCCATAAATCCAGTCATGATAAAAATTCGTTGTATGCACAGTTTGAAATTTTTGTTTTTATTTAAATGATTTGGCATTTCTCTTTGCAATAATTATAATGGGTTAAATTTACCCTGCAACAGTATTTGTAAGATGACCAACAGCAGTAGTATCTATTGTCTTCAAAGTTAGAAAATGGTTTTGAGATTAAAATAGGAAATGCTGGAAATACACTTCAGGTCAAGCAGCTTCTGCAGAGAAAGAAAAACAATGTTCACATTTCTGGCTGACATCCCATCATAAGAATGTGGCTGGTTTCTTTAAAGTTGCATCTGATGTTTCCAGGATCTTTCATATCTGAAGAATAGATTGATTTTTTTTGGTCTGTTTACCTTAATAATAAAAACCACTTCTTACACACGTATGGCAAAAATTAGTCATTCAGAATGTATGTAAATCTGTACCCATATAGAACATGACAGCACAATTCAGGCCCTTCAGCTTGCTTCCTACCACAAAAAAAACGAAGCCTCTCCTTGGCCGACTTCGAGGAGACAAGAAGGATTGACTGCTGCAATGAGTTAACAACTAGTTTTGCATCTCTGGAAGGTTCCTTTTTTTTTCAAAAAAGAAAGTATGATTCCACATTAGAATTCCTTTTTTTTATGCTTTTTGCACCATTAGTTTTCAATTTTGTTGGAAGAGACACAAAATGGTTTCTGTAAGGAAATGAACTCTTGTCAAGAGGGTGGCAGTCTGTATTAAACGGTGGTAATTTTTACCTGCCTGTCTGTTTTTATGCGCTGACATTGTGTGCCTGAAATAGCTCCGTGCTCCAGAATCAATATCACTCTCCTGGAGCAGGCAAAGGTAATTTAACACGAATGCATTTTATAGTTAGATGATCCATGAAAAAATATTCTCTGGGCTAATGCATGATAAATGACCAAATGAATGCAAGATGATAATTTTCAGCATCGATAGAACCTGTTCTTTTAAAAGGATGAGAGAATTAGGACAGTCACCAATCCTGAAACAAGTTTTATGAAATCTCTTTGCATGACCATTCTATCCAGTGAAGTTTTGGAAATTCTGCTTTTTTTTCCCAATTTAGATGCTGTATATTAGCTGCCAATTCTAATATTTATTGCTTCTTTCCAGATGCCCCATTGCCAAGAGCATTGCACCATCAAGCTCCCACGTGCCCGCATGCACATGGAAATCCTCCCGTTCCACCACCGCCTCCTCCCCAACCAGAGTACGCCATTCCACACCCAGTGCACCCTTTCCACCCACAGCTTCCCTCTCATCCCTCAACTCATCCTGTACCGTCGGCACCTCCACCACCTCCGCACCTTCCTGCGACGGCAGCAACAATGCCCCACCATATCCCCGCTGCTCCTCCTTCTTCTCAGCGACTACACCATCATGAAATGCTTCAGAGAATGGAGGCACAACGAAGAAGAATGATGCAGCACCCAACGTAAGTTGAATGTTTCTCATAGTTCGCTGTGACACCAATATTTTTCATCATAAAATTAGGCATTTAAGGTCCCTGTTACGAGCCCAAATGACCCATAAACCCAGTAGCAATAGATATTCATCAAGACAAATGGTTACTTAAACAATAGTTGCTTTTAATTATCCTTAAACATGAAAACAGAATCACACTTTAACTTATCTATTATTAACTTAACTTAACCCCCTTCTAATTCTAAGCGCATGTGTGTGTAAGTTCAGAAAGGTTCTTTGGTTCATGGTCCAATCTCACTTCTCATTCCTCCAAGTTCACTGGTTGCAGACAATTCTTATACTGTGCACAGAATTTAACATTTATAAAGTTCACCAAGCTTTGGTGGTTCAAAGGTAAATGGTTACCTCTCAGGAAGGTTCTTGTTGGTTTTCAGAGAGAGCTGAGTTGTTCCAGGACATCCACAACTGATGTACTTCCATCAGCCACTCCAGTGTCTTCGTGACAAAACTTTCCCCCTCAGGGTTCTGCAGATGATGACCTCTTTTTTTCAGGTCACCACAGAGTTCACCACAGAGTTCCTTTTTGTTTCTATTATTCCAAGTGAAGCATTAGACAGCCAGTCCTCTCCTTGCATGAACCACAAGGGCCTTGACCAGGCTGTCTTCCAAAAGCTTGCCAGCTTGTCCTGTTTCAGTCCCAGCAACTTCAAGTGTCAAGTGATCTCTTCTTTTTTCTCTCTCTCTCTCTCTCTCTCTCTCTCTCTCTTACACACACACTGAGAGAAAGCCCGTTGACAAAACCACATGACCCTCTTACGACAGCAAATTCTCCTTTCAGACAGCAGCTGCTCCAGCCTGCTCTTTCATCTGTTGCCTTGATAAACAATAATCCATTAGTGACGGCTCTTGAGCCCTCTTCAAAGCTCTTGCAAAAAGGTGTGAGAAGCCACAACAGGCTTTTTCAGGTGCATTCCATGCTAAGAATGCGCCTGAAGAAGCAGAAGCGGCCCTTTAAATTGCCGTTCAGTTGGCAGCGTTTAATGCGTAACGCTGGCCACTTGAAGGACACAGCTGCACAGGACGTGGCTCTGAGCATACTCTGGCTCCTGCCCAGTGTCAGATGTGATCAACAGCCTGACCCTTTAACATCCGCTTTCAGCCAGCTGCATTCAGGTGGCTGGGGGAGCCGCTGAGCTGATTATCCCTCTCGGAGGAGGGTAACGTAGCTCGCCTCAAGAGCGCCTCCTGCACATTCAGGTAGCCTCAAAACAGCCGCACATTGCCTAAACATGTAGCTTTACATGCGGGGCAATTGGCCACCTGAAAGTGCCTTGTGTCTCCAGTATTTCAAATAAGATCTGTTTTAAAGTGTTTGTATCTGACCTACTCTAACAAACCTTTCCCAATTTATCTCCCAATAACATCTCTATATACTCTGTCAATCCCAAATGCTAGCAAATTCTCGTACATCTCTTCAAAGGGTAAAGATAGTTTATCTCATTTGTATTTTTGTCACCTTTCTAAGTAAGTTCATGCTACTCAACTTTATTTACTTGTGCTTTTACATTTATTTTCACCATTTTAAATTCAAACAGTCACCATCCAAGATTAAAAATGTAGACACTCAGCACGAAATATGATTAAATTTAGCACCGTCTCTGTCTTTATTCCAACATCAGAAAAGCTAACAACATTTTCTAGAATTGCAAATTTTAATAGGACTGAATATATACCCACCGTTGATGTTGTTCTCTGAGCAGCTATTGAGAATATCTGCATTTGTAATAACTGTATGGTACACTGGAGATCAAAAAAATAAATGACTCCAACAGTAATTTAAGCTGCTGGAAGGATGATTGATTAAATCTAGCCATGCTAAAGATTTCAGCATTCTGTGACACTTCCCTTTTGCTGCTGCTATCTGCCATTTGCAGCAGTAATTAATTCCTGGCCACCTCCATCTAATGGCAAGCTTTACAAATGGCCAGCAATATCCACAACAGATTATTAAATTTTGAACCAATTCATCTTTTTGCAGAAAACAATTTCAATGAATGATTCAAAATGTTGGCATTTAAGCCTATCCCACCAATCTTTACTGGCTGAAGTAAATCTCAGCTTTACATTTTTATGGTTGACATGAACACATTAAGCACCGAAACAGGCCCTTTGGCTCACAGAGTTCACACTGACCATCAGATGTCCATTTACACTAATCCTACATTATTCCCAATATATTCTCTTCACATTCAGATACTACCACTCACATAAACACTTGGGGCAGTGGTAGGAAACAAGAGCAACCTTGTGGCAAAGTAAATGAGAACTCCATTTACACAGCAGCAGAGGTCAGGATTGACTTGGGATAATTTTGAGACATTACCTGTATTAGTTGGAAGAAAAACACGAAAGTCTGCAGACACCGTGGTTGAAGTAAAAACACAATGCGGGAGAAACTCAGCAGGTCAGTGTCCTTTAGGTAGCAGAGATAAAAATACATAACAGATGTTTAAGGCTTGACCTCTTCATTAATTATTTTAGCTATATTAGTTGCACCAGTATCTAGAACTTGTTTCAATTGTTTTTAGTAAACTCAGGTGTCAATAGGTGTGCAGAAACTGGCAAGCTTTTAAGTTGCAGACACTCTTGATGTGGTCAAATCAGATGGCATTTTGATTTTATTGTGTAAATGCATGAAGGGAACTTGAAATATTTCTAAATGATGTTCTTTGCTAATTTCACTCAAACCCTTTGTGATTGAAAGTTGTAAAGAACTGCAAAATTAACAGAAAAATGTTACTTTTAAATCCATATAAAGACAACCCTCCTAAGATATTTTTAATAATGTTTTGTTATCCTGTGTAATTATGTATTAAGGAAATATTACATAGTCCTGAAGCTGCAGGCTTTGTATCCTCATTGACCAGAGTTGATGTTGATTAGTTATTAACAAGGTTTTTAATAAGCTATTGTGTTGTTTGCTCCCCAGTCGAGCACATGAGCGGCCGCCTCCACATCCGCATCGTATGCATCCTAATTATGGCCACGGGCATCACATTCATGTTCCTCAGACAATGTCCTCGCATCCTCGACAGCCACCAGAGAGGCCAACATGGTCAGTGGAGAATTCTTCTCTTCAATTTATTTCTGCAACCATTTAATGCTATTGTTTCTAAATGGCTGGGGCTCACAAAACATCAAGTTTGGGGTAATTTGTAAATTTATTGAAGATTATTAACTTTTACCATGAGTAAATTTAGAAGCAAAAATAATCATTTGCCCTCAGAGATAAAGATTCTTATCCCAAGATATTAACCTGGATGTGTTTTGCCAGACTTTTCTGTTTGCATTATAAATAGCTGCTCATAAAAACAACTGCTGAATGTTATATGCGGAGAAATACAATAAATTATTTGTCATTGTAGCAGAAAATTATTTGTTCTGCATGTGACTTTAATTTGATAACCTTATGCACATTGATGGATTGAAATCTACTCAAAAATGAGATCAAATTGCAGCTTATTCCAAGTGGTAACCACAGAATTTGAATCATTCTTGCAGGTTTCTGGTCACAGTCAGGTGATTCTAGTCATGAGAACTATTGGCTTCCTCCATTAGTTTCTGATTTAGAACCATAGAACATTACAGAACAAAAACAGGCCCTTATCTAGTCTGTGCTGAACTATTTTTTTATGCCTACCCCCACTGACCTGCACCAAGTCCATAGCCCTCCATAGCCCTCCTGTCCATATACCTGTCTAAATTCTTAAATGTTAAAATTGAGCCTGCGTTCACCACTTCAGATGGCAGCTTTTCCATGCTCCCATCAGTCTCTGTGTGAAGAAGTTCCCCCGAATGTTCTACTTAAACTTTGCCCCTTTCACCTTAACCCATGTCCTCTAGTTTGTATCTCATCTACCTTCAGAGGAAAAGTACAGCTACATTTACTTTGTCTATTTTCTACCCCCCCCCCCCTCCTCATAATTTTAAAACCCTCTATAAAATCTCCCTTCATTCTTCTACACTCCAGGGAATAATCTGTTTAACCTTTCCCTGTAATTCAGTTCCTGAAGTCTCGGCACATTCTAGTAAATCTTCTCTGCGCTCTTTCAAAGGTATTGATATCTTTCCTGTACTTAGGTGACCAAAACGGCACACAAGGCTCGAAATTTGACCTCACCAGTGTCTAATACAACTTTACCATAACATCCCAGCTCCTATACCCACAACTTTGATTTATTAAGGCCAAAAATGCTAAAAGCTCTCTTTCCAACCCTATCAACCTGTCACACCACTTTCAGGGAAATGTGAATCTATATTCCCAGATCCCTCTGTTCTACACACTCCTCGGTGCCCTACCATTTACCATGAATGTCTTTTCTTGGTTTGTCCTTCAAAAATGCAACACCTCACATTCTTGCTAACTATTGTGTAGATTTTTTTTAAAACTTATGAATAATTGTAGAATCTTCAAAATAATGTAGCTCCAGCAATGAGTAAAGAACTAATAAACTTTTGTTGGAACTGTTACAGGGATCTAGGTATTGAACCAGGGGTGACAGCAGCACCATATCCACCAAGTCACCTGCATCCTCACTTGGCTCATTACCACCCACCTCCACCACCTCGACTACATCATTTCCCAATTGGAGCTTTACCGTTTATGGTGAGCAAATTAATGGATGATGATTCCATTTTAAAACAATTGGACATGTAATCCTAAGTCATGACAAATGTCTTTTCAAGTCACTTCAGTGCAAAAATTTTAAAAACATCTTTGTTAAATTCACCTTCATAGAATTTGCAATGATAGATTGTTGATTCTAGGTTTTGTGTTGTAAAATTTTGGTAAACATTTCTAAAAAGTGTTGGGCTTGTATGGTGCCATAGCGAAAATCACTCTGCTTTCTAATTTGTGTCATGAGGTTTAAGGGAGCTAGTTGTTTCACTGGAACCTATCAAATTCAGTCCGGTGTCATGTTCAGAAATTTTTCAAAACATTTACTATTTTATGTCAGATGGTGTCAGCCCCATGAAAGGTTTTTTTTTATCCTGTTGCTCTATTCCTCATGGATGGATTAATATCATGACTTTTGGGGGGGTTTTGCATGCCTTTACAAAAATCAAGCTGTCAGAGCATTCTGAAGAAGGGTCTCAGTGAAGACTACCCTCACTCGGTCTGGCCTAATGTCATTTAGATGAAGACAGTCAACTCCTGCATCCAGTGAGCAGTTAGATCCAAGACAATCCAGGCCTGGAGGTTACAGATGTTTGCTCCCCACCACCAGTCTACAATTGTTTCATTCCACGCAGCTGTTTACATCCAAGAATTTCTATTTGAAATAAACACTTTGAATATAAACTGCTGACATGAGTGAAACCTCAGAATAGGCTCCAGATTTTCATGCTGACACTTAGATACTGCAAATATGACCTTAAATGGGTGATTCAAAAATATTGTGATGTTTTATCTCACCAATTTTTTTTTGTCTGGCATAGGCCGTACCTCCAGATATGGCAGGCTACCCTCATATTCGCTACATTTCCTCGAGGATTCCAGGCTTCAGAGCCACCTACGAGGTTGGTACAGCCATGACAAGGAAATACAGTAGCTTGAATACATTAAAATGTGAGCATCTGAAGCGTTAATATACATGTGAACATATTCTTTCTTTTATAGGATTTACTACATTTAGAAGAACGACTGGGTAACGTTAATCGAGGTGCCTCACAGGGTACAATTGAGAGATGCACATACCCACATAAATATAAAAAGGTGAAAACACTAGTTTAATATTTTCAATTTGTTATAGAAATTTTATTTATATACATAAAAATTATAATAATGAGCAAACAAATTGAAATTCTGTATTTGATTTGTGCAATT
This sequence comes from Narcine bancroftii, assembly GCF_036971445.1. Taxonomy (NCBI): domain Eukaryota; kingdom Metazoa; phylum Chordata; class Chondrichthyes; order Torpediniformes; family Narcinidae; genus Narcine; species Narcine bancroftii. The sequence goes on from NC_091482.1 coordinate 46,747,086, forward strand.
GTTTTTGACTAAACCATCTGACGAATTTGAATTTGTGGTAACAAGGCGATAACTGACTTACAGAGGAAACTGCAGTACAAACAGGAAGAGGAGGATGGAATAGAGGACGACACAGAGGAGAAATGTACAATCTGTCTGTCTATTCTAGAGGAAGGAGAAGATGTGAGGTAAGGTGGCTTTGTCATTAAAAATTCTCACTTGTTTGGATAAATGCAAGGAGAGAATTTGTAGAGAATTTTTCCAGTTGATGAGCAATTGTCCAAATTGGACTTTTAGTAGTACTGCACTAATGATCAAATTTCTTGATATGCAACTATTTTAGATGTTTGAAATGAAAAATATATTTATGATAAATCTGATAAACTAGGACATCTCAGAACCTTGTTTTTAAGGGAGTTTGGTGCTGGTAGGTGCTGAATCAGAACTATGATGGGGGAGGGGGGATCAAGATTTTTTTTTCTTTTTGCTTAAATTTATCTTGTTTCATTCTCACTCCTGGGAAAATTATTAGAAACCAATTTGAATAATGCACCTTTATTTTATTATCACTTGCACATTATTTACTCCATCTCACGACTTCTTAAGATCCATATTCATTCCCAAAAATATCCTAATGGCAATCCTCGTTTTTGGAAATGATTCAGACAATTCTTCAATCTGCGGCAGGTTCACTGAAAACTCTTCGACATGAATCCCATATTAAAAGTTGCTTATTTAGATGCATCTTAAATGAGCAAACTAATAAACTTGGAATGTAGATTTGATTCAGGGTATTTCTAATGATGATACAATTTATCTAATTTTTTTTTCTTTCCCCCCCCCCTCCTTGCTTTCTGTAGACGTCTACCTTGCATGCACCTCTTTCATCAAGTGTGCGTAGACCAGTGGCTGGCCACCAACAAGAAATGTCCCATCTGCCGAGTGGACATTGAGGCTCAGCTGTCTGCAGGTAGTTGACATCTCGTGAACTCTCCCCAGTACTGCAGTCGACCAAAGATGGCATGAATAACCTGTGCACATTCAAAAGCATGGAACCTAGAGTGCGGCTAAGCCACATAGTACAATTTATGCTAGACCCACAATGATATTTCAGTATAGAGTTTAAATTTTAATGTATTTATGAAGCTTTTTTTTTAAATGTGGCTTTTTATGTTTTTCCGAGTCATTTTAATTTGCAGGGTTCCTTGGATTGCATTTCTTTGCACATAATGGGCTTTGTGTCCTCAGACTTGCAGGCAAGATTAGCTGCTCTAGATAGAAACAAAGTCATTTTCAGGATGCCTTGCTTTACTGGAATAGAATGCGTCATCAGTCATTAACCCTGGACATTAATTTAAACATTTATACTCGATTGTGTATATAGATCAAGACATTCCGTGATTAGGAAAACGACTGCTGTTCGGTAGAAATTCATCAGACAGCAAACAATCAATTGGTGGGATCTGATCCCAACCAATTGCCATTGCAAGAAATATGTATCCAACCATATAAACTCTTTAGGTTTTTAATAAAAAAAATCATTCTTGTTTGGCACAGTGATAAATGTATTTTTAAGAATGTCAATATTCTATGAGACTAACAGGCTCACAAATGTGATTTCATTGTTTTCATTCACTCTGATTTGTTTGGTTTCCTTTTTCTTTACAATTTTAGCTGTTTGGCTGCCATTAAACAGCTCTAATGAACACTAAAGTAAATTAGCTGTATTGCGTATACTTGCACATCTGATGATTTGTAATGGTGAGCTAGTCGGATGGTAGAACAAGGATCCAGAAGAAGTCATCAATGAGCACATCTAGGTAATGAATTTGAAAAGCAGATTGCAGAATTATGGCTGTTAAAGATTCAGGTGAATAGTTGGAATGCAGTACTAATGGCAGGTATCCATGCATTCACAGATTTGTAAAGGTCCCTGGATGCATTTTTCAGGATGACTTAGTTTTAAAGTTAATAAAGATAGTTAACTCCACGTGTGTTTGTGTTTCTTCTGCATCAGTACTCTACACAATAGATATTTATTCTGTTTGGACCAAATGCATCACTTTTCATGGCTACAAAGAGAACATTTACTGTGAATGTAATTTTGTACAGTGACAGAATTTGTATGCATCAGACCTTCAGGTCGTGTGATCAGGCATCTACCATTTTAAAGCACCAAATTGTGGCTGCGTTATCTGATGTGGAAACCGATACATCACAAACACCACAGGCTTTGAAATTCAACTGGATGAATATTAAAACGCACACCAAGATTATGTTCTCGGTTTTAATGAAGGTTATTAATTGCTCAAAACTAGATAAACGACCTTACGAAGATGATGAGCTAAGGGATTTCCGAGTCATGGGTTAAGCCATTGTATTCCTGTAACATAACATCAAGGCCATGATGGTGTGGCAAATATAACAGCCAGTGTAAACCAAAATAAAATTACATGAGATAAAAGAGCACAAAGATGTGCTTTGTGTGTGCATTTTTTTAATTAATGATTCAACCATCTGACAAATGTATCAAGATGATAATGAAATCTTTGTTCTTATTGATAGCATGGAAATTAATCAGTCTTTAGAATGCTTTAGTATCAATTTCACCCAACCAGGATGTGGCTTTTGCATTTGTGTGAGCAGTTGCCATTGTTTTGTGGGTGCTTTCAATGGTACCAGTCAGCCTTCTACCAAGAAGCATCCTTAAAGAATCACTGTTCATGTTCTTTCACTTCCATCCACTGAATAAGGGCAGAGGCATGTTTTTGCTACCGAATTCTTAGCAGCAGCCTCATTCAGTGAAGAGATCCACATCGGGCTTCTGCATTTGAAGGCACCATGCCCTTAAAATGGATCAATGGCTTCAAATATTTTGGTTAACATGGCAGCCTTTTTTTTTTAAACTTTTTTATTTTTCACACCATAAATCACAATAGCCATGATATACACTTTTTCTTTTCCACACATTTACAGTGACTTTTTCTCCCTCCCCCCTCCCTCCTCCCAAGCCACCCCCCCACCCCCCCCTCTCATCCATTTTAGGTATACAATCTAGGTTGCATTAATTCAGTTAGACAATGTTGTCATTCAACAAAAATACACCAGAAATTCTACTGAGTCCATTCTTTTCTTTTCTTCTCCTTCCATCAACTTAGGTAATGTTTGTAATGTTTGTTCCCGGTAGGTTTTCACTATTGTATTTAATGTAAGGCTCCCATACTTGTTCGAATATTTCAATATTATTTCTTAAACTATATGTTATTTTTTCTAATGGAATACATTTATTCATTTCTATATACCATTGTTGTATTTTCAAATTATCTTCCAATTTCCAGGTTGACATAATACATTTTTTTGCTACGGCTAGGGCTATCTTGACAAATCTTTTTTGTGCATCTTCCAAGTCAATTCCAAATTCTTTATTTTTTATGTTACTTAGGAGAAAGATCTCTGGATTCTTTGGTATATTGTTTTCTGTTATTTTATTTAATATCTGATTGAGATCATCCCAAAATTTTTCTACTCTCTCACATGTCCAGATTGCATGAATTGTTGTTCCCCTTTCTTTTTTACATCGAAAACATCTATCAGATACTGTTGGGTCCCATTTATTTAACTTTTGCGGTGTAATGTATAGTCTGTGTAACCAATTATATTGTATCATACGCAGCCTCGTATTTATTGTATTTCTCATCGTTCCAGAGCATAACTTCTCCCATGTTTCCTTTTTTATCTTTATATTTAAATCTTGTTCCCATTTTTGTTTAGTTTTACCATTTGTTTCCTCATTCTCCTTTTCTTGCAGTTTAATATACATATTTTTTATAAATCTTTTGATTAACATTGTATCTGTAATCACATATTCAAGGTTACTTCCCTCTGGTAAACTCAAGTTGCTTCCTAATTTATCTTTCAAGTAGGATCTCAGTTGGTAATATGCCAGCGCTGTATCTCCAGTTATATTGTACTTATCTCTCATTTGTTCAAAGGATAAGAATCTACTTCCTGAAAAACAATTTTCTATTCTTTTAATCCCTTTTTTTTCCCATTTTCTAAAGGCAAGGGTTAACATGGCAGCCTTGACGACACACTTGCTGAAGACTCATCCTTTCGTTACCCATGTTAGTGGGTTTTTTGTCCTTCCGTGAAAACTGTTCACCCCTCGTTGAAACGTAATTCAGTGTCTGATAATGTGTGCTGTACTTGAGGTAAGATATAAAAGGAAAACTTTTTTTCTGAAGTTCCCTCAAAAGCCCACTGATGTACCAGAGCTTACAAACAAGGAAGACCTGACCTTCTACTGAAGAACAATTGGTGTTTTGTTCCTTTACCCATTAGATGGAGAACAAAATTAATATTGAAGAAAAATTTGAAAGGTCGCAAGGAAAAGATGGATTTAGGGGAATCTTGACCAATCGCTGATGGGTGGGACAGTTTGGTCTGTGTGGGTAAGTTGACCCATCGGCCTGTTTCCACACTGTATCTCTACTTGCCCAGAAAACAATACATTGTAATTCCATCTTCAAATTCACTGTCATGTCAGTGGTTACTCAAGTATCAAATAACGATGAGACCAAATATAGGAAAGAGATTGGTAAATTAATGATATGGTGCCAAGATAACAACCTCTCTTAACGTCAATAAAATTAAAGAGATGATTGTAGGTTTCAAGAGAAGGGGCAGAGCTCACACCTCTGTCCATATCAATGGCACTAAGGAACAAATATCTGGGAAAAGCACAATAATGTACCAATCTCTAACTTTGTGTAACTTCCAATACCTCTCTCACAAAACTAAGGATGTTTGGCTTGACCTCTGACCTTCAACAACTTCTACATGGTGAACTATCAAAAGCATACCTGCTAGATGCATCACTGTGTGGGACAGGAGCTGCTCTGCTCAAGGTAGGAAGGTGCTGAATGCAGCTCAGAACATCACACCAACTTTCCTCCATAGCCAATAATTGGAAAGCACATTGGCACTTGTGTATGCACTCACACAATTAAAACTCGGAGATGTGATTCTTTCTCATACTTCTATTAGACTAACAGGGTTATATATATGGAAGGGTGACATCATGATGTCCGGCAGAGGGCGGGCCTATACCCAACACTTACCCCCAGTGCAGTTAATACTAACTGGGCCCCTTCCAACTAATAAGATTACATCGGGCCCAGGACTATAAGTGAGAATTAGAATGCATCTCATGAGTAATAATTATAAAAGGAAAAGTATTTAATAATAATCAGGGCACATATCCTTAAAGCGTTCAGGTGGTTGTCTCTCTCTTTTGGACCGCCTCGGCATGGTTTGCTGTGCTGGTCTTTGCTCGGGACCTGTAGATTGTCAGGTCGGCGGTTGAGTCGGGGGCAACTGCCTGTCTTCGCTGCCCTGGTGTCTGCGTGTCTCAGTTATTGGACCGCTCGGTCTGAGGGGTCGGGTAGTCTGGGAAGGCCATGGCAGGTCTGATTCCACTGTTATGAGGCAGTTCACAGGCCTTAGTGTCAGTCAATGCTCGTAATTGGTCAATGTGTCACTTCCACAACCTGTTCCCCCACTAGAACAGAGTATGAGCAGGGGCTCAGTTTTTGTAAGTCTTTATAATGTCTATAATCTTGAACAGAAATCTCTCGCCCACTTCCAACATTCTAGGTGAGGACTGGTGATGCTATTTTTTGCAATCGGAGACCCAGATCTGGATGAACTGTGGACAGCTTGGTCCGCAGGTTGTGGCCAAACATTAGTTCTGCTGGGGTGCATTTTGTGGTAGAATGTGGCATGTTTCTATAATCTGTGATTTTGTGTGTCCGGGAGGCATTTAGAAGTTTCATGGTTTTCATTGCTTTTTTGAATGTTTGTACAAAAAGTTCTGCCTCCCCATTAGTACTTGGATGATAGAGTGCGGACAAAATATCTCTGATATTGTTGTGCGTACATTTTTTAAAATGTTCTGATGTAAATTGAGGCCCATTGTCTGTAACTAATTCATGAGGCAATGAATGCATCAGTGGCAAAGATAGCTCATAGACAGTCAATCATGGGATCTGCTTTGGTACTTTTCAGCTGTGAAACTACTGGCCACTTGGAGTGTGTGTCCTTAGCTATTAGGAAAGACTCACGCATGAATGAACCAGTGAAGTCTACATGAATCCAATGCCAGGGTTTGGATGGCCATCTCTAAGAGTAAGTTTTGGCTTGCGGCATTTTTGGCTGAATAGACTGATGTACTTTGCATTGTCTTACTGTTGTTTCAATGTCTCTGGGTATAGAGGGCCACCAGACATGCATCCGGGCCTGTGCCTTCATTCGTACCATTCCCGGATGGTTGCGGTGTAGTTCTGATAACATGGTAGTTTGCCATTTGGCTGGATTAATTGAACGGGTACCCCATAGTAAACATCCTTCTTTGACTGATAGTTCACAGTGGCATGTGTGGTAAGGTTTTAGATCTTCTGGGATGGCTTCAGGTTCGGCCCACCCTTTAAGGGTGAAGTATAGGATTTTGCTTAATGTTACCTCCTTTCAGGTTTCCTTTGCGATCACCTGGGCTGTAATGGGCAGTTGTCGAAGTTGTTCTTGGTTGATGCCCCGCTGCCTCTGCCGTCCATTTAATCATTTCTTCTCGTTGTTCTGTCTCGGGTAGTGGCGTGGGTGATAAGGCATCTGCATGGCTGTTGAGTGTTCCTGGTTTATGTTTTATATCATAGTTATATGCTGCTAGTAGCATGGTCCATCTTTGAATTCTAGCCGCAGCTAATACCTTTGTGTGGCTCCAGTATTTGTAGCCCCAGGATTAAACTAAGAAGGTTGTTGTCTGTGATCAGGGTGAATTTTCTTCCGTAAAGATATTGATGGAATTTTTTTTTACACCAAAAATTATTGCCAATCCTTTTTCTAGTTGGGCCTAATTACGTTTGCTTGTGGTTAATGTTCACGAAGCAAACACTACTGGTTGCTCACCCTTTTTCTATGATGTGGGATAGTACCGCTCCTAGTCCCACTGGTGAAGCATCCATGGCTAGTGGAACCTCTTTACTAGGGTCTTAGTAGATCAGCACCTTATTTGTTGATGTTAGTATTTCCTTTAGTTGATCGACTGTGTTTTTAGTTTCTGTGTTCCAATACCATGTTTGATCTTTCTTGAGTAATTGGTTCAGCGGGCTGCATAGTGTAAACATATTAGGGACATGTTTTCAGTAATGATTAGCAGGTCCTAGGAAGGACTGTAGTTGGTTGGGTACGGGGCATTGCAAATGGCTTCTGTTCCTGCTGGATTCATTCGCACCCCCTCGTTGTCAATTGGTAAACCCAAGGTATGTCACTGAGGAGCACATGAAGACACATTTGTCCTTTCGTAATTGTATTTGTAGCCTGTTGTAGTCTGGTTAAAACCTTCTCACGGTTTTGTAAGTGTTCACTGTCGTTTTGGCCCGTGATGATGACATCATCGAGCTAACACCCAGCAAAGTCCAGGTAGTAATTTGTCCGTTGTTGCTTGAAAAATCACAGGTGCTTCTGAAATTCCGTAACGCTTGCGTGTACAGGTGAATAGTTCCAGAAGGGTATTGATTGTCACATATTCCCTTGATTTTTTTTTACAATTCTATTTGTTGATGTGCTTGTGATAAATCTAGTTTTGTGAATTTTGGCCCTCCAAAATTAGTGCTTGGAAGAATTCTTCTCCCTTGGGCATGGAGTATCCAGGGTGTTTTGAGTGATGAATTTGCTGCAAATTAAGATCAAAAGTTCTGATATTTTGATTTCTCTTTTGCAAATTCACAAGCCACCTCATTGCTGCTTAGAATTTTTAACTCAAATTATTCAACCAAATTGTTTTTCGTACAGGTATGATGAGTACTGCCCATTCGCTGGTTCTAATATGCCTTCATGTTTTAATCTGTTCAATTCAGCCTCAAGTTTTCCTTTCATGGCAAATGGGACTGTTCTGGCTTTGAAGAATTTTGGTTCTGCATTGTCTTTTAATTGCAGTTTGGCTTGAACGCCTTTGATTTTCCCCAATTCTTGTTGGAACACCAGGATTTGGTTGAGTTCTGGCTGGGAGGTGTCTGTCTGCTTTACATTTAGTATTGAACCGATATCCAGCCAATCTAGGGGGATGTGTTTTAGCCATTTTCTTCTGAAGAGCGGTGGTTCCTGGGTATCTACAACATAGAGAGAGAGGGAGAGAGAGTGTTTTTGCTTGCTGTTGTTTGTGTTGTACTTGGACTGTACTTTTTCCAAACACTTTGATTCTGTCTGCTGTAACAGATCTTAGAGTTATTTCAGTTTTTACCGGGAGGTGTGGTAGCAAGCGTTCCTTTGCGTGTAATGGCAATAGAGACCTCTCTGCCCCTGTGTCTAACTCCATTTTCAGGGGGTGTCCATTTATTTTTGCTGCGTTTCCTCCATTTATTCCTTGGATGTATATTTCAGGAGCTTGAAGGTCAGCCGTTGGGCTGTTATCATCTTTGTTGCTAGGTTCCTCTCTCTGTCTCTCTGCAATTGTTTTGACTTTAGCTGCCTGCTTATTTTCAGACTACATGCGCTTTAGAAGCGGACATTTGGCTTTGATATGACCTTTTTTGCAATGGTTGCATTTAGAATTTTTGAAGAAACAGTTTTCTGGTCGGTAGTGTATTTCCCACAACGGAAGCATTGTTGGTGGGAAGACCTCCCATCCAGTAGGTCTGGTTGACCCACATCCAAGTTTTTCTCTGCCATTTCAGACCTGCAGGCAGCCCTGTATACAATTTGTAATGTAATGTCTTCCTCCATTGCTAATAATATTTGCCAGTCCCATCACTAATCTGTCTCGCAGTGCCTGATTTAGAAACTGCTCGAAATGACACTGCTCCGCCAGTTTGCACAACGATACCAGCTACTCACTTTTTCCCCTGGTCCTTGTCTCCTTTCATAGAATCGTTGCCTTTCTGTCATAACTGGTGGTTTGGGGCTTAGATGGTTCCTTGGAGCTGTGCATAATTCGTTGAATGTCTTCGTCCCTGGATCCTCCGGGGACAGCAAGGTCTTAAGGAGGTTGAATGTTTTGCTGCCCATTATACTGAGCGAGAGGGCATGTTTGCGGTTTACTGGACCTTTCACAATATTGTGGACTACGCAGTAGTGGTAAACAGTTCTATGTAGTTATCCCTTATCTCAACTTTCTTCTATTTCATTGAATTCCCTGAACTTTCCCTTCACCATCTTGTCGCACTTTCACCTTGATCTTTCGGCAGAAATTTGTTGAGGTTGTTAGGTAATTGTTTTCTACCTTTCTTCTGTTGTTTTCTTACGGTTGGTGCATGGCATATGTGTAGGGTTCGTTTTGTTCCTCATCGCCACTGTTGTGTCTGTACTCACACAATTAAGACTCGGAGATGTGATGCTTTCTCATCCTTCTATTAGACTAACATGGCTACTGGCACACAGGGTTTATATGTGTGGAAGGGTGACATCATGATGTGGGCGTCCAGCAGAGGGTGGGCTTTTACCCAACAGCACTTCTGATCGATAGTTCATTTTCCCATCAAGCCTCAAAATTATACAGTCTCAGGTGAAACACAAAAGTCTGCAGGTGCTGTGATGGCAGTAAATAAGGGACATGAGGGAGCATTGCATGCTCCTCCTCTCCATCCCTTCTTCATTCCTCCCCCTGCTTTTTATCCAGATGCTGGTCTGTGTTTTGCTAATTTCTCAATGAAAGCCTCATTCGTCCATTGTTTCTGTTCTAATTACACTTTCTCTGATCAGGTTGATATCTTTGAAACACCAAAACTGGATCGAACTTTCTTGCCAAAAACTTTAGTAATGTTTTCCCCACAAAGAGTATCATAGACTTAATGAAGGACTCAAGCCTGAAACATTTGTTATGTATATAAAGGACATGGTTTGACCTGCTGAGTTTCTCTAGCATTGTGTTTTAACTTCAACCGCCGTGTCTGACGACTTTTGTGTTTTATTTTTCATTAGACTTAAGTTTCGTTTTGCTGTTCATTGGATTGTCGGCTGGTAAATTGTGTGGCATTTTGGAGATGGGCTAGCTTTATCAATAATGCTGGATATTTCATCCAAGGTATTGTCATTTTCACATGAAAAGTTGGGTTGTGTCACTTTTGTCTTGCATGTATGAATTTTTAATGAAAAAAAACTGGTTATACTTAGATTAGTAATGAAAAAAAAATTCATTTATTTTAAAAATTGTAGACCTACAGCACAGTTACAGGCCCTTCTGGCCCACGAATCCGTGCTGCCCCAATACACCCAATTGACCTACACCCCCACTGCATTTTTGAACGGTGGGTGGAAACGGGAGCCCCAGGGAAAACCCACGCAGACATGGGGAGAACGTACAAACTCCTCACAGGATTCGAATTCAGATTGTTGGCACTGTAAGATTGTCGCACTAACAGTGTCGCCTCGAGAGTGGACAGTCGAAATGTTGCACATAATTTTCTCTAATTTATGGCTTGTTACATTTCATGCAATAAAATTTCTGTCAATTTAAACTTATCATAATTGCCTTCTTAAAGTCTCTTGATGACCAGATCACATTCACTCTTGGAAAGTAAGTAAGTGGAGTGTTATCTAAACAGGCAATGGGAAACTTTCTAGTTTTGCCTTCTGATACAGTGGATATCTTTTTTTTGTTTCCAAAATGATCAATTGTCACACATGCCGTTATGAGAACTTTGGATTTGGGTAAATAAGGTGATCCCACCTGTGCTATTCCTTAACATTTGCTTTCTTTATTTACAAAACTTGGGTCATGAAGCTATCTGTATCATATAGATTCAAAATCAGTAAAGTTGTATTTACATTTGGACAAATATTACACTCCAGTTGCGCCATTAATGAAAAGAAATAATTCAATTAAGTTATGTAGAAGAATTAGTTACTATATGGTAAGCTTTAACAGTGGTTCTCAACCTTTTTTCCATACCATTTCAAGTTATCCCTACGCCATGGGTGCTCTGTGATTAGTCAAGGATTACTTAAGGTGGGAAGGGAAGGTTGAGAACCACTGCTCTAGACCCAATGGTTACTGAAATATTTTGCTTGAGAAAAATTGTCATTGGCCCATATCCTTTGGAGCTCTGAATCCGTGCACATAACGAGTCAATCAGGAACGATTAAAACAGTGGGTTTTCAAACTTTTCCTTCCCACCCACATCCCACCTTAATCCCTGACTAATCACAGAGCACCGATCGCCTAGGGATTACTTAAAGTAGGATGTGAGTGGAAAGAGAAAGGTTGCGAACCACTGATCTAGAATCAGAATTTATTGTCATGAAGATTTGTTTTGTGGTATTACGGTGCAAATACATTACATCAAAATAATTAGTGCAAAAAAAAAAAAGGAGAAAGTGAGGCTGTGCCTGTGTTTCATTGTCCAATCAAAGATCTGATGGCGGAGGGGAAGAAGCTGCTAGGTACTAATCAATAAACTTATAAACCAGATACAATTTTTTTAATGAATCCATCTTGTACAGTAATAAGAATATTTTCCTTTTGCAGTGTCCTTGCAACTTCAGGGCGGCTTAAAGCCATTTCCAACTTGAGGTGTACTCGATGTGCTAGAAAGGGCTTTCAAATGCTATAACGGCCAAATTTTTAAAAATATATTGTTGATGGTTAAGAATATATTTTGTCTGACATCTGTGTGGGCCCTGAAGTGAAGTGTGGGATGAGAGGCAGAGAGCCAGGAGAAGTTTGACCAAAAGATAACTTCCAAAACTAACCCCTTTTGTCATTATCCATTGATCAGAGCATCACAGAAGGAGGGCAGGAGAAGGCCATTCAGCTCTTTGATCCAGCGACGCCATTCAATGCGATTCTGGCTGATCCTGCAACCTCGGTACCCTGTTCCTGTTTTCTCTCCAAACCCCTTGATTCCTTTAGCCACAGGGGTCACATCCAAATTTAGTTGGTGGTGAACCAAGGAAGAGATTATTGGTTTGGAGGTGTTATTTCCTTTCTCCACTAAACAGCAAGAAATGTATGAAGCGATGAATTGGGGAACTTCAATATTAATTTGGATAAGAGTAAAACATGAAAGTTTGTAGATGCCATGAATGAAGTAAAAACACGAGGCTTCAGCAGGTCAAACAGTGTCTTTTATATAGCGAAGATACAGAACCAATGTTTCATGCCTTTCATCAAGGTATGGAACAAAAGGTAGGCAGGGAAGGAGCACAGTCCCAAAGGCAGGAGGTAATAGGTGAATGAGGGAGGGAAGGCACAACAGTGATCGGGGGAAGAGGGGCGGCTCCGTGAATGGAAAGGGGAGGGGGTGGAGAGCTGGAGGAAAGATGGGAAAGTGGGGGAGAACGAGGAGCAGTCTAGCAGAAACTGGGGGGGTTAATGCCATCCAGGTGGAGAGTATCCAGGTGGAATATTAGGTGTTGCTCCTCCATTTAACGGTGGCCTTGGTTTGGCCTTGCATGATGCCATGGACAGACACATTGGCGTGGGAGTGGGGCACAGAATTGAAATGGTTGGCCACTGGGAGATCCCTGTCGTTGATGCAGACTGAGTAAAGGTGTTCAGTGAAGCGATCTCCCAGTTTGTGTCCAGTCCCTGTAATGAAGAGAAGGCCACAATTTTATTATTTGGATTTACTTGGATAACATTGAAAGGGCAGGGATTTCTGACAAGTAGTCAGGAGGATATTTTTATGGGTATGTGTTTGGCCCAGGGAGGAAGGAGGCAATCACTATCTGCCAGGTAGTTGGTGTGTCACTGGTAGATCAGTGATCACACACAAGGGGCCTAGACTGGAAACAGGGAAGAGCTAGAGCAGTCCAACTTAGAACAACTCAACTGGGGGAGGGGTAACATCAAATTGTGGTGATAATCTGACCAGATTGAAGTGGCACCTCAGTTTGGTGTAAAACAATGGAAGACTTTTAAATAGATGTTTGAAGTACTAGTGGAGTATATTCCATGGGGAACAAAGTTAAGTGTAGAAACATCGAAGTACTCGAGATGGCAGAGGCCGACAGCATCGAGTCCACGCTGCTGAAGATCCAGCTGCGCTGGGTGGGTCACGTCTCCAGAATGGAGGACCATCGCCTTCCCAAGATCGTGTTATATGGCGAGCTCTCCACTGGCCACCGTGACAGAGGTGCACCGAAGAAGAAGTACAAGGACTGCCTAAAGAAATCTCTTGGTGCCTGCCACATAGACCACCGCCAGTGGGCTGATATCGCCTCAAACCGTGCATCTTGGCACCTCACAGTTTGGCGGGCAGCAACCTCCTTTGAAAAAGACCGCAGAGCCCACCTCACTGACAAAAGGCAAAGGAGGAAAAACCCAACACCCAACCCCAACCAACCAATTTTCCCCTGCAACCGTGTCTGCCTGTCCCGCATCGGACTTGTCAGCCACAATCGAGCCTGCAGCTGACGTGGACTTTTACCCCCTCCATAAATCTTCGTCCGCGAAGCCAAGCCAAAGAAGAAGGAAAGGCAATGTTTCCTGAACCACAGAGGATAAAGCAAGACAAAAAGTATGATGAAGTCTGGTGAATAATTGAAGTGATGAGAGAACTGAATTATGAATGCAGAGAAGGCTCGGGACGAAGTGTCACGAAGTGGGATGAGTGTGGATCATTTTCAGCACGTATAATGTGGGCCAAGCACATTATCCTGGTACTAGGACTCTAAGAAAAGGGAGAGGAGAATAGAGTGGTGGTCTAACATTATTGTAGGAAACTTCAATCAGGCCAACCTGAAGAAGTCTGGCAAACTACCACCAACACGTCACATGCGAGACCGGGGGAACCGACAAACTCGACCACCGATACACCTACCATGAAGAATGCCTGCTGAGCCACACCTCAGCAAGTCTGATCACCTGACTGGCGTACAGTAGAGACTACAGAACTAGTGGTGAAGACAGTGAAGGTGTGGTCGAGGGAGGTGGAGAAGCGTCTGCAGGCTGCTTTGAATCAGTGGACTAGAACATATTCAAGAACTTATCCATAGACTTGAATGAATATGCAACAGGTGTCACTGACTTCATCAAGACCTGCATGCATGAATGTGTGCCCATGTGCAAATACTGGGTGTTTCCCCAACCAGAAGCCCTGGATGAATCAGAGAATCTGCAACCTGCTGAGGGCGAGAACAAAGGTGATTAAGGCCAGGGATCGGGATCTTTGCAATAAGTCCAGGTATGACCTGCAGAAGGCCATCTCTGAAGCAAAGTGGCAATTCTGGAGGAAGCTAGAGGCAGAGACATGCCAGCTGTGGCAGGGAGTGCAGGCCATTAAAGCCTTCAAAGCAAAGGGGAACACTATAGATGGCTGTGATGCTTCATTACCTGATGAGCTGAACATCTCCTATGCCAACTTTGAGAAGAAGAACCAAACATCTGTGCATGTGCAGCCATTACATCTATTGACTTGCAAAGAGCAGCACGTGTTTTTCTCGCAGGAACGAAAAAGGCGCTAAAACAGTGTAAGATTGCAGGAGAGTGATCCACAAATGGAATCAAGCTCCTGAACAAGCCCTCTGGAGAAGGAGGTGAGTGGAAAAAATTTCTGGATGACCAGTGGGAGGTTCCCAGGTCCTGATGAGAGGAGGCCCCAATGTAGCACTTCGGAGGTGGAGGTGTATAGGAAAAGGTCCAGGACAACCGATGGGAGGTTGCCGGGTCCCAATGAGGGGCTAAGGTTGAGGCTGGGCAGCACGATCCTGAGGAGGAAGGCCTCCAAGAAAAGCCCCCTTAGCGCTTCGTTAGCACCAAATGTCCAGCGGGCCTGCCGGGTGCAGTGTCCCAGCTGAGAAGCAGCAAGGCCGATCTACCTCCGTTGGGGGTGGGATCAGGCAGCAGTAGCCTACCTTCTTTGAAGGTGGAGCCCGAGGTTGGCTGCACTGATCTAGTTTTGTTTGAAGCTGGGGTTTGCAAATGATAGCAGCGATGCTGACCGACCTCTGCTGGGGCTGAGATCAGGCGACAGAGCTCTACCTTCGCTGAAGACGGGGTCCAAGTCTGGCTGCATCAATCTGGCTTCCACCAACACGTGGATAAAGCAAGACAAAAAGTATGATGAAGTCTGGTGAATAATTGAAGTGATGAGAGAACTGAATTACGAATGCAGAGAAGGCTCGGGACGAAGTGTCACGAAGTGGGATGAGTGTGGATCATTTTCAGCACGTATAATGTGGGCCAAGCGCATTATCCTGGTACTCGGACTCTAAGAAAAGGGAGAGGAGAATAGAGTGGTGGTCTAACATTATCGTAGGAAACTACAAAAAAGCAAGTAGTGATACGATTATTGCCGCTGCCTTAGGCGATGGAACCTCAGTATATCGAGTGGCAGGAAGGGGGAGTACCCTGCACAAGAGCAGGTAGGTCCTGAGCCAAACTTAACACATCGTGTAGCGAAGCCGCCCACTCAATGGGCGAGAATAACCAGAAAAAAACCGAGGAAGGGTGTGGTCTCTGCACGACGGGCACCTTCTCAATTGGGGTCTGAGAGCAAGGCCTGCCAGACAGCAGAGGCCTCGACCAGCGACAAAATTGTAAGTCAACTGGACAAATTGGAGGAACTGGTGACGGCCATGGTGAATAAATTTCCAGCACCAATCAGAGCAGGTGGAGGACGTTAATGATTATAAATGGGACGACGATGAAGGGCTGGTAATAGAGGCCGAGTCACCCAAATCCCCACACACTGCTCAGGACAGCCAGGAGGAGAATATACCGGTGATTACTGCAAAGTTTGCAGTCCCGAAGGGTATCGGCCAGCTACTGGAGGATGATATTGCAGGGTCTATTAACATGTATGGTGATGAATGCTTTTCAGAGAGGGTACTCGAAGAATCCGCCAAGAAGTACCCCTGCCCTGTTAACTGGCCTCTGTTGGAGGTGCCTAAGGTAAACCCCGCGATATGGGACAATTTGAAGGTCCCCTCAAGGGCAAAAGACATGAAATTGCAAAGACTACAGGGGTCACTGGTTAAAGGTATCACTGCATTCGCACAAACGCTCTCACACGATTTGTCGGAGACCCAACAAGATGCTCCGGGGCTGTTACCCCATGCAAACTATGAACTGAATGCCTTCAGGAAGGAGCTGATCAAGCCCGACCTGAATGTAAGATGTGCTCATTTGTTCAGACCATCCTGTAACGAAATTTCTATTTGGTGACGATCTCAGCAAACAGGTGAAGGATTTGAGTGAGCAGATGGCAGAGGCAGCTGGCATGGTCAGAGGTTCGAGACCACAGGCAAGAGGACCTGTGATGTTTCACTCTCATCGCAGGTAAGTGAGTTATCCGAGGCGGTTTCCCACTCCAAACGGCAACAGCCAGCAGGTCTTTTTTAGGGCAATGCCCTCCGTGGAAACAGCGGCAGCAGAATTTTCCCGTTCAAAGTGCACCAGTCCGCAGATGAGGCGGGTCGAGGAAGTGAACGCTACGCGTTTACAGTTGAGGACTCTTGATAATTACAGGGCTTTAATGGTTGGCGATCAATTAATGGTATTCTTTGATAGATGGTGTCATATTAACACTGATGCTTCTATTTGTCAGACAGTGAAGGGGTATAAAATCGAATTTGACCCACAGAAATCCCCTCTGGTAAGGAGGAAGGGTCTGTATACATATATGCGCAGACCGCAACTGACGGAGGCTGTACATTGCCAAGGTCATGGCTTTAAAAAGGAAAAATGTTATTGAACATTGTGGCCATGAAAAACATGAGTTTGTATCGAACATCTTCATGCGACCCAAAAGAAGTGGTGGCAGTAGAATGATACTGGATCTATCGGATCTTAACGAATAGGTCTTGAACAGGCATTTTAAAATGGTAACATATATTCTGTGTTGCCTATGTTACGTATGGGCTATTTCATGCCCTCAATAGATTTGCAAGACTCGTACTATTCGGTTGTGATCTGCCCACAGCGCATGAAATTCTTGAAATTTACCTGGAAGGGAGAGCTATGGCAGCTTTGCTGAATGGGTTGAGCTCAGTGCCAAGGGCATTTACCAAATTATGAAGCTGGTGTTTCCAAGGCTCAGGAAAGGGGTGCATGGTAATGGGTCACTTAGACAATACCCTTATTATTAGCAGATTGCTCGAGGAAACAAAAAGGGCAGTGGCACTGTAGAGCTCGTCGAAAGAACCAAAGACTTGTTGATCCATACCAAGGCTTTTATTAGCAAAAGACAGGAGCTCTTCACAGGTGGTCGACCAGTCTGGAATGATCCGACCTGGCTAGGGACACAACCCTTTAAGGCCCAGACAATAGGTGTGGCTTAGCTCTCAGCCAATCGCTGTAAGCACAGTCTAGATACTGTAACTATATACACTATGTACGTTGGTGATAGATCTGTACTATCACAAGCGCCACCTCGAGATTATTAAGCCCTCTGGGGTTTCTTCTAGATCCCGAGAAATCAAGTGTTGGTGCTTAATAAGAGGCTAAAATTCCTCGGCTTCATTATTGATACAGAAGCCATGGAAGTTACTTTGCATGAGGATAAAGTGGCAGAGATTAGGACAGCCTGCAGAGGGCTCATGACAGAGTGTCGTCCCTCCATAAGAAAGGTGGCCAGGTTGATTGAGAAACAGGTGGTGGCTTTCCTGGCGATACAACATGGCCTGCTATATTATAGGTTCCTGGAAAGGGACAAAATATCTGCTCTTAAGGCAACCAAGGGATACTTTGACAGGCCCATGAGATTAACCAGAGAGGCCAGATCCAATCTTACATGGTGGATCGACCATATCTCATTGGCTTACGCGAGGATCAAGCTCAGAAAGGTGGATCTGGAGATCAGATCAGATGCCAGTGGCTAAGGTTGGGGAGCCATGAATCTAAAGGTCTCTACTGGGGGCCGATGGGTGGACATAGAGCTCAGGGAAGCCTCAAAATCCAGTATCAATTATTTGGAAATGCTGGCGAGTTTTTTTAGCACTGAAGTCTTTCTGAGCGAGGGAAGCTGACATTCACGTACTGCTGAGATTGGATAGCACTTCAGCTGTGGCCTGCCTCAATAATATGGGAGGTCTCAAATCTGCCTCCTGTAACCTAGCCATTGAGACTTGGCTCTGGTGCATTCAAAGAAATATTTGGGTTACAGCCGCTTACCTGCCGGGTCGGATAAACATCCAGGCGGACTTGATGTCCAGGGAATTCAATGATAGCACTGAGTGGACTCTGGTGAAGAAATACTTTAAGTTGCTAGCAGACACCTTTGGCAGGCCAGAGAACGATTTGTTCACATCCTGGCTGAATGCTGGCGTCTGCTTTCCTTGGCGTCTTCCTCAGAATGCGTGCTGGCATTTCTTTTTCTGGTTCCATGAGCCAGTGTCTGAGGCTGCCCCACGGGACGTCGCCCCCGAGCTGCCCGCTTACTGGCTTTGCAGCTCGGGCCGCCTACTTCAGGAGAAGTCTCTTTTGTAGGCTTTTCTTTCTTGCACTGTTTATTTTGTGACTTTTTTTAATGTCTTATTTTCTTGTCCTGTCTTTTTTTAAAACTTTTTCTATGGGGGGCTGGTTTTACCTGACCAGCCACTCATCCCAAGGACACTACCCTACTTTGACTTTCAGTGCACTGTAACTATTTATTTATTTATGTTTGTAAGGCGGTTTTTATGAATGTTTTGCTATCGCAAAAACAATGAATTTTGTGATTTGTTCATGATAATAAATTCTGATTCAAGATTAATAAACTTGAACTTGAAAGGTGCTATCTAAATGCAATTTCTATTTCTCTGGTCAAAATTAGCTAATTCATTCATTCATCCATCAAGCAGACACTGGCCGTTGGGCACTGTTTGTATGAACCACGTGCTTGGTGCCTTCTTGTGATGGAACTTGGTCCATGCAGACTGCAAAGCCAGTATCTGCTGCGGGGGAAGATCTGCCTGTTGAAACTGAGGCAGAGGAGACCTCAGCCAAGAACATCAGGGTGAAGAACACGGGTCAATACCAGCTGATTTCCTTCATTAATTTCACTGATTTCTAATAGGTTAGGGAGATATGCAAGTTGTCCATTTCTGATAGGTTTGACAGCGGTCACTCATGCCACTGCTGGCTGCCAGGGCTTTGCCAGGTGAAGTAAAGGAGGATCCCAAAAGATTCCTTTAGATTAAGGGCAAATAATGAAATTAATTGAAGAAAATGGGATCCCGCAGAACAATTTGATTGTCTTTGTGAGCAGCTACTGGAGATGGCCGGCTATGAATTGATGTTTATCATCCATTTACTACGGAAAATGTCACTGAAGCTAAGAAATTAAGAGAAATACTTGAAAGCTATCCATGTTACAAAAAAAAGAGGTGCTTGGGGCAGGTGATAAATCCCTGGGTCTGGACTAAGCACATCCTTGGGCATTGTGAAAAGAAATTGAAGAGGCCCTGGCAGAGATCTGTCTATCAGCTCTCGCCAGGATGAGGTACTGGAAAGCTGAAGGGTGACTGATACACCTCTATTTAAAAAGGGTTGCAACATTAAACCAGGGAACGACAGACCAACCAGTGATGGGGAAGTTAAATTTAGACATGTAGCACAGGCCTTTGTAGCCCACAACACTGTGCTGCCCAATTAACTGACAAACCTGGTACATTTTGAAGGGTGGGAGGAAACTGGAGTACCAGGAGGAAAACTATACAGATATGGGGAGAACGTGCAAACACACCTAACAGACAGAGAGGGATTCGAATCTGGATCGCTGGCACTGTAACGGCGTTGCACTAACCACTGAGGGATGTACCAGCATTTGGAAAGCATGGACTGAAATGGTAAATGTATTTGGAAATCAAGACTTACAGATCTGACTGGGTTTTTCCTGACCAGGTGATGGAGAGAACTGATGAGGGCAGGGTAATGGTCACAATGGACATTGTCTATGGAGACTTTCCAGGGTGTTATAAGGTCCTGCTTTGTAGGCTGGTCCAGAAAGTTACCATATATGATATCCAGGGTGAGCTGGCCAATTGGATGTGGAATTGATGGTGGAAGGGGTCAGAGGGTGAGAGTGGAGCCTTATGACCACAGGTGCTGTTGCTGGGTCCATCCTTGTTTGTTATTTATTAATAACAATCTGGATGGTTAGTAAATCCATGGATGACACCAAAATTGGTGGTAGACAGTGAAGGAGGTTACATAGAAGGATCTGGATCAACCGCAGAAGTAGGCCAAGGAATCACAGTGCAAGGTGATGAATTTTGGTAAGTCAAACCAGGCAGGACCGACATACATCCAACCACATTGATGAAATGGTGAAAATTCTCCACTGTGTCTTTACCAATATCACGATGAATTCAGTTTTGCCATTTTCTGTAACTTTCTGCGTTCCCGGGCACTCAACTTTCTGATCCTGGACGTGATGCAACCATTCAAAATACTTTCTATGTAAAAGTTTGATGGAATATTCAGTTATGGCACGATTAGCGTCGAGGTCAGTGCAATGCTATTACAGGGTCGGGGACCCAGGTTCAATTCCAGTGCTGTCTAAAGAATTTGTACGTTCTCCCCATTTCTGTGTGGGTTTCTGCTGGGTGATATGGTTTCCTCCTAGCTTTCAAAATGCGCAGGGGTTGTAGGTTAATTGGGGTATTTGGGCAGCACTGACCTGTATGCCAGAGGGGCCTGTTACCATGCTCTGCATTTAAAAATTTACATTCCCCAAATCTCCTCAAAGTAGAAGTGCTGGTGTTCCTTCTTCATATTTGCCTTGATGTGCTGGCTCCAGGAGAGGTCTTCCAATGTGGGGACTCCCAGGAACATGACACCCTCTCCAACGCAGACAGGTGTGTGGCCCCCTTGGGTTCCCCTTCTTAAAAGTCCACAATAAACTCCTTGGTCTTGCTGACGGCAAGACCAAGACTGTTGTTCTGGCACCACACAACCAGCTCCTTGGCCTCCATTCCATAAGGCCAAAAGACATGGGAGCAGAAATAGGTTATTCAGTCTACCCCACCATTTAATCCTGAGCTGGTCCATTTTCCCACACTGCCCCATTGCCCAGCCTTCTCCCCATAATCTTGATGCCCTGGCTAATCAGGAACCTTTCAATTTTTGCCTCCACGACCATCTGAGGCAACAAATTCCACAGATTTACCACCCTCTGGCTGAAGAAAATTTCACTGCATCTCCTTTCTATGCTGGCTCATTGTGATTCAGCCAACAGTGGTGGTGGAGATTGTGTTGAGGCTGAACTTGGCCATGCTTTGGTGGGTTCACCCTCTAACAGGAGCTCATATTCACCTGATTCACTGGAAAAATAGTGTATTTTGTGAGACCTTTAGAAATGAATTGAAGTGCTGTTGTGAGAGAAAAAAACACGCAAATCCTGGAGAAATTCAGCAGTGCCTTAATGTAGTAAAGAAAAAGATGTATAACCAGCAATTTGGCTTGAAGCCCTTCGTCCAGGTGTCCAAGTGCTGTTGTGGGCGAGCTGCCGGATAAGCGGAGTCCAGGCTGATTCTGCCGCCACGTTCTGCACATTGATACTTTTATGGAAATTTTATTAAAGGTCCAAGCTGAGATCGAGGCGTCGCCTTGGCAACGCATTCCAGAACGCCCGCTCAGCCAATGAGGAAGTTCATTCTTTTTTTGATTCGGCCAATGAGAAACAGAGAATCGATATTTGAAACATTTGCAGGGAAGGAAGTGGAGCAGCGGCCGGGGGGAGGGGGAAAGAGAGAGAGAGAGAGAGAGGGAGAGAACACTCGTGGCCGTGGACCAGAGCCCGGGGGGAGACAGCACTCGTGGCCGTGGACCAGAGCCCGGGGGGGAGACAGCACTCGTGGCCGTGGACCAGAGCCCGGGGGGGAGAGAGCGGCCGAACTCCCACCAAACCGGCTCCCCCGCTGCTTCGGGGGGAACAGGAGGGCGAGGAAGGGAAGCGCTGAGCCGGAGAAGAGCGACCCGTGGATCCGACCATGGCTTTCACCCGCCGGGCTGCTGTAAGTGCCGTTCCGGGAACCCTCCCCCCCCCCCCCCCCACACCTTGTCTGGTCTTCGCGTGGGGAGTGTGGGTCGGGGCTCTGCCTCGCTCCCCGAGTCTTTGCCTTGTCCCAGCAAGGTCCTCGTCCAGCCTGTTAATCCTCCGAATTTGGTTTCCATCTTTGTCCTAAATGTTTTAATGGAAAACTGGGCATGAAGTGTTTAAATAACGGATCCGCTTTTAATGAAGTCCACATGTTGCCCAGGATTCCTGTCCTTCTCACAATCCTCATGGTCTTTCTTCAGTAGAAGATGATTTGAATTTAAAATGTGACTTGTTTAAAAACAAAATCAGTATTTTTATATTGAGGGATTGAAGTCCTTTGCCAGAATCCATCTGCAGCAATTTCTCAACCTAAGGTCAGGCTTAGATAGCTGACTCCCACTCTCGGCTGCTGAATGACTCTAGGAAACTCTCCCTTTACAGTTTTGCCATTTGTTCCATGAATCAGTGCTGCCTTCCCCTGTTGTAGCTGAAAAGTGAGGTTCCTCCACTCCTTAAGTATTTCTCACTTTGGAGGGGAGGGGGCTGGGGAGCAGCTGAAGTACCTTTGGCTCTGAGTTTTTAATCTTTCCAGAACACTTTGGGGCTTGGGGCGTGCCACTGGATTGGTCCGAGCAACATCTGGATCACAAAACAAGGTTAAGTTTATTGGAACTGGGTGTGGGGTTCCCTGGCATTAATTTAATGGTCACTACCTGGGTGCCATATGCAGATGCACCAAACTTCTTACCAGCTGCGGCCAAACGGGTACCTGAATACGCCAAGTGAAATGGTGAGCAGTCCTTGGGAGGACATGCTGCTGTTTATGTGCGACCAGTGTCAAGTTTATTGACATCTGACTGTACAGTGTTCACCGGTCCTTGGTGCAAAACAGACATAACTCACATTTACACAAACAATTTGTACACTGGATGCATAAGTAAATACTGTTTTGTAAATATGAGCATATTGGCTGGTTAGTGTGAGCAGTTCCTTTTGGACGTTCAGCATTCTCACTGTAGATCTTTACCTGGCCTGATGGCCTGATTACTTTTTATCCAACTGCCACTTTCCTCTTTACCATCTACTTGACCACCAACTTATTCCTTTGCCATTCAGTTAACAACTTGCAATGTTTCCATTTCACATCCAAGTGTGGTAGTGAATTTGGACCACAGGATGAAGGAGCAGAATTCAGCCATTCAAGTCCAGGCTGATATTTTTTATTATTTCAGCCTTTTCTCCATGACTTTAATTATCAGTGCCCATCAACCTCCACTTTCAATGCATCCAATGTCCTGATCTCCTCTGCTGTCTGTGGAAGGATATCCCACAGATTCACCACCGTCTGCCTGAAGAAACTCCTCCTCATTCGGGTTCTGGTCCTTGGCATTTACCAATTGGGATTGATCAACGTGAAATAAAAAAACAAAAATTGTGACCCTGGGCCTCTATTCTTTACCAACCCTGTGGCCCAAAGTGAGGGTTGGGTGCAGGAGACTTTCATTTAAAGTTGCAAGATTATTTTTTGTTGTAACGAAACAGAACATGTGATATTAAACAAAATTCCCTTTAGTCTACCAGGCAGGCAAAGATTTGCTATCAGCAAAAATTGTCTGGCACCCCTTTGAGCCAGAGTGTGAAGCAAAAGAGAGTTCCCCATCCCCTCCCCCAACCGCCGGGTCTCTGAGTGGCTGTGGCTTCTCCTCAAGTGCTCCTGTGGCCACATAGCCTTCAGTCCAAACCCGAGCTCCAGGGGCACACCTGTGACCCGATCAGGAAGCCTCCAGCGCCCGCTCACATTCTGGTTCCAATACCTGGTATCCCCTTCAGCCAGTCTCCAGCAGTCTGCAGCCTGACGTGAGTTAGCATTTGTGATGCCAAATTTTCAAAGCCTTTTTGTGTCGGTACTGGGGTAGGGGGCGTGTTGCTCTAACCCCCCCCCAATGAGCAAGTACTGTTCCCCCATAAGGTCACGCAATTGGTCACCATCTGACCCATCCATGCCCTCCGGTGTCGCTAGTGTGCGTCGATCATCATTAGTGTCTTGCTTAACACACACTAGTGACTCTACTGATCCAAACCATGTCACACTAGTGGCTAATGACGCTTGATGCCATAAAAGAAGCGCTCTTGGCACCTACATTGATGATGGTAACAGCACCGGCCCCTGGCTGAGCGAGTTTAGCTCGAGAATTTCCCCCATGTTAAAGTGCCTCATTTGATCCCAGCAGAAAAGTCTTTGATAAGGTGTTTCTTTTATTGAACGCAACCTGACCTGACTTTTTGTTCCGGTAATAAACTTTGTTGATTTGAACTGTGGAAGGGTGGGAGAAGCTGCCATGCTCTTGTGACGCCCTCAATCTTTCATTGTTAGGCTCTTCAAAACTTGGAGAATATGGAAGCAGTCCCGAAGATCACAAGGGCCACATACAGGCCTGCTTTGGGTGATGTGGCCAATCGCCTGCCCACTCGTGGAGCTGAACAGGTAAAATGTCCATTCAGCTGAACGAGGCACTGGTCATACCTTCCCCAGAAATTTATTAACTTGGTATCTTTCTTTCTTTTCCAGAAACTTAACAGCATGAAAGTCTCCAAACCAGTGGCATCGAAACCAAAAGGCAAAGCTTTGCAAAAGAATGTCCTGAAACCAACTGTTAAAGGGCAGAGGCCAGTAGTTCAGGAAGTAAAACCCCCAGTTGTTCAGGAGCCTGTCCCCATGGTATGTGTAAAATCCACAGAACATGGATGAAAAGCGAAGCTTGCCCTTCCTTTCACTCTCAATGCTTCTTTTCAAAGGTCCCCCTGTCTCCAACTCCGATGGACGTGTCAATGAAAGAGGATGATCTCTGCCAGGCTTTCTCCGGCACCTTGCTGGAGGTGGAAGATATTGACATCGACGATGGTGATAACCCTCAATTGTGCAGTCAATACGTCAAGGACATTTACAAGTACTTACGGCAGCTTGAGGTAAGTCGATGCCGACATTGCCAAGTTCTGCTCCTCCTGAAGGTCATCAATGGGAATGTGGCCCTGATTCAACCGTGTAGTTAGTTGTCAAGAGCAGCATAAGTGTGTCGCCTGGCAAAGACTAAACCTTTTTATCAGGGGAGGGGGGGGTCAGGAATTTTTTAATGTATGTTTTTGGGTTAAATTTCAACCTGCCTAGTCCTAAGGACAATTCAGCATATCTGGCAAATCAAATTTGTGTTAAAATGCTAGAAATTTGCTGCTTCAATGTGGCCTTCTCTATGTTGGAGAGACTGGGCACAGACTGGGACATTGCTTCAATGAGCACCTTCGCTCTGTCTGCCCGCTCCCACATGCTAATGTCTGTCCATGGCCTTGTGCACTATCCCACCAAGACCACCCATAAATTGGAGGAACAACAGGGTGCCCACCAGCTAGATGGCATGCTCCGGATTCTGCTCACCTACTCTCTGTTCTCCCTCCTCTCTATCTTTGCTCCAGCTCACCGCCCCCTTTCCCTCTCCATTTACAGAGCCATCCCTCCTCCTCCTCCTGTTTGCTGCTGTGCCCTCCCCTCCCTCCCTTATCCACCTGCCTTTGGAACCATGCTCCTCAACCACCCCCCCCACCATTTTGTTTGGATGCCTGCCCACATTTTATCAGACCTCAATGAATGACTCCAGCCCGAAGCGTCGGTAATATAACTTTCCCTCCTGTGGATACTGCTGAGTTCCTGTGTTTTGAAATTAACCTTGGTTGTTGCCCCTGGTGTGGAACACTTTCCAAAGCCAATATTAACTAGACACGTGTGACCTCAGATGCAGGTATCTGGAGCCAAAAAGGGTTTGCAATATCTAGAGGCAAAGGGATGTGGCACTTGGGACTGTGCAGCAGGTAAAGTGAGAGGCTGGGAGGTGAAGGGTAGAATGTATTTGGCTGGAGGGTGGGCAAGGATGAGCATGGTAGGTGATAAGGAGGGAGTATGGTGGTCCGTGAGAGTGCCAAGTTGAGGGCAGACGGAATTGGCCAAACCGCGACCCGTGAGTGACATGCATATAACGTGCGGCTCACGGTAATATGTTGGCTGAAGGGGGTACAGAACTCCCAAAGCTGCCCCAGGACACTGAATCCCTGCAGCCAGACCAGGGGGTCCTGGGACGGCCACAGCCCAGGACTGTGTGACAAGGAGTGGGCAGTGGAGGACTGGGCCCTGCAGAGGAACAGAGCGAGCAGTGCACGCTGGAGTCAGGTTGTCTTTGCTCGGGTTGGGTTGTACCATAGCAGAGTACTGCCATCATGGGGTCAGCTGAAGCTAAGGATTCTCTGCCGGGAGGGGCTGCAGAGGTTGGGAAGCAGGGCCAGGAGAGTTCTGGTGAGGCATGGTCTGCCCCAGAGGTGGTGTGGTGTCTGTCTAGGCACTCTGGGTGGAGGTGGCGGGTGGGGGGGGAGTTGTGAGGGAAACAAGATGATAGAGAGGCTGGAGGGGGTCCCCAATGAGCACCTGACAGAGCTGAAGCTGGCAGCCACAGTAAAGGTCCTGTGGCAAGCTCTGGCCCCATGAGGTGGAGAGGCAGCACAGAGGTTAGACTACATTGCACCCTGGCCTGACAGTGAATAGGAAGAGGGGAAGCAGTACTTTTGGAGGGGGGGGGGGCCTGGCATTGGTTGCCCTGCCGCAAGAGGCAGCTTTCCATCAGATCACTTCCCGCATCAATTGTTCAGCTGTGGGCACTGCAATGCTGCAGGTATCTGCAGAGACCAGTGGCAGGAGCATTCCGGAAGAAATGGGAGCAGGTGTTGTTCATCTGGCCAGTCAAGCCCAGTTCCCACATTCAGCGAGATCACAGCTGATCTGGCTGTGGACCCAGCAGCACCTTCCCCCCAAAACTCTGATCCCAAAACTCTGATCCAAAAACCTGTCTTGCTGTATCTTAAATATATTGAATGAGGCAGTCTCTACTGCTTCTTTGGGCAGAGAATTCCACAGAAAATCAGTCAGGAATTTGAAAATGTGTGTGGTTATTGAAATATAAAAATTAGCAGTTTAAAAATAAATATTATTATGTACATGAGGCAATCTTTTGTGTTTCCCCCACACCTTGGTGAAGGGCAAAGCGTTGTTGATGAACCTTCACCGTTGCTACATAAAGGCACTGTTAGACCTGCTGAGTTTCTCCAGTATTTGTGCATTTAAAAAAAATATTATATATTTCTTAATTTTTTATAACATTTTTGTAAGAAAATATGTAAGAATAAAAGTGTGTAATATTTTTGTGTCTTGCATTTGTTGCTGGAGCAAGTTTGATCACCCCTCGACTAGGCGGTTTGGAGGAACAAACAGGATTATTTTATGTTCATGCCACCCAAGGTGGTGCTCGTCCAGCCTGGGCAGCGGAGAAGGTGGGCAATGGGCAGGTTGGTGTCGGTTGTTTAATGCTTGTCTTTTATCTCTAGATTCAGCAAGCGATCAGACCTCGTTTCCTTGAGGGGCAGGAAATAAATGAACGCATGCGTGCGATCCTAGTTGACTGGCTAATTCAAGTTCATTCAAGGTTCCATCTACTCCAAGAAACTCTCTACATGACCTTGGCCTTAGTGGATCGTTTCCTGCAAGTAACTATCTCATTACTTCACTAGTGCCTTTGACGTTGATGGTGTGTTGCCATGATCTGGGTTTCACTGGATTTGTTGCTTTCTTTATTTTGGGATGCTTTTCTTTGTACACGAGCATGTGTGGGGCAACTTTGAACATTGTTGCTGAACATCCTGCTCTGAATTATACGGGTCTACTCTAACAAAATCTAAATGGCTTTCTATACCATGAACCTATAAAGTGACGTATAAGGTGGTGATTAGCTTGCAACATCTTCAAATCAATGGATTGCCATTGTTTAAATAGCTCATTATGTTATACACCCTGACTGGTTGTCTGACTCAGTACCAGTCTTGGGCAGAACAGTCTTGTTTGCAGATTTGGTTTTAAAAAATATCTGCTCTTGTAGGGTTGAACATTGACATTTTTAATGTTACTGTCCTAAATCATTTTGAAACTATACACGTGATCTTGAGGCTTGTGGTTTGCTCTTGGTTTGGAACTTGATGTCAAGCCTGGGAACCCCTGGCCATGTTCAGTCGAGGCTTCATTGGTCACAGTGATATGCTGTTGGGAGGATCTGCTGAGGCAGCAAAGCTAAGCAGTATTTCTCATATCTCCCTTGAGGTCTGCAATTAGTTAAATTTTAAATTTAGACATACAGCAGGGTGGCAGGCCTGCAAGCCTGTGCCAATTGACATACGGCCCCCAGTACATTTTTGAATGGTGGGAGGGAACTGGAGCCTCTGGGGAGAACGAACAAACTCCTTACCGACAGTGCCGGATCTGAACTCCAGTTGTTGCTGTGTGAAGTTTGAAGGCTAGCCTTATGTTTGAATGAATGAGTGGTGCTGAATCTCCTGGTAACCCTGCAGGCAAAGTTGGTGTTTGCCCATGTCCTGATTCCTGATGGGCTTGACGTGAAATTCTGTAAGGAAGATTGGATGCTTGCAGAGGTTTGGTATGACAAAAGGAACACTGGTATATTTCTACAGTTGTGTGCTGACCAGCTGCATTACGGTCTGGTACGGAGTATGGTATGGTATCAGCATAAAGCCCTCCAAAAGATAGTGGACAGGCAAAACCATCCCCACCATTGAGAACATCTACAGGGAACGCTGCTGTTGGAGAGCAGCAGCAATCATTAAAGACCCTCACCATCCAGCACACACACTGTTCTCGCTGCTGCCATCAGGGAAGAGATTTAGGTGCCACAAGACTCGCTCCACCAGGTTCAGGACCAGCTGCTCCCCCTCCACCATCAGACTCCTCAATGACGAACTCAATCAGGGACTCAGTTAAGGACTTAAAGATTTTAAAAAAAATTCTCTCTGGTATTGCACAGTTTGTTTACATTTGTTGTCTGCTTACAATTCTTTATTGGTTTACATGTTTATGCTGTGTACAGTTATTTTGCACTGTCAATAAGTGATAATTCTGCTGTGTCCGCAGGAGAAAGAATCTCAGGGTGGCATATGATGTCCTGCATGACAATAAATCTGAATGTTAAACCAACCAGCTGGGCATTGCACCCCTGCCTGTAATCACAAAACCCGCTTTCAGGTGGCCAGAATACCTGACTGTGAAGCCGCCTATTCTACCCCAATGTGGCTGTTGGGTGGCCACCTGAAAGTGGAGAACCCGGCCAGGAGGAGCACTTACCTAACCCCCTCCTGTAGGTATAATCTCTGGCTCGGAGAATCCCACCGTTGCACCTGAAAGCAGCAGTGGGACTTACGGCCACAGTCCACAGGAGCCGGCATTCACTCAGAGATGGCTCTCCTTCAGGTGACAGAAAGGTGTCTTCCCCGCGGCCTCCTGAACATCCCCAGCTGCACTCCCCCAAGTCGCGCCTGCCAGCGCATTGTCTGAAAGTGGCTTAAATCTCATGGTCTTGTTTGCTCCTCCTGCAGTGAATTTAATATTTGGAATTTTGCTTTTCAGAGCCAGCCAGTCTCACGGAAGAAGCTCCAATTAGTTGCTGTGACTGCCATGCTGCTCGCAGCCAAGTACGAAGAGATTTATCCACCTGTCGTTGGAGACTTGGTTTACATCACGGACAACGCGTACACCAAGACCCAAATCCGGCAGATGGAAATAATCATTCTCAAAGAGCTTGATTTTAACTTGGGCCGTCCCCTTCCCCTACACTTCCTGCGACGTGCTTCGAAGGCTGGTAATGTGAGTATGGGCTGCAAACGCCATTTCAGTGCAGTAAAAAATCCTGTTACCTGGAATTCAAGGAACCAGCAAAAGTAATTGCAGAAAATAAATAGGTAAAAAGATGTAATCTTTAAATTGGTGCCCCCTAGTGGCCAATTGCGCAATCTCAAGCAACCACAAAATTCACTTATCCGGCATTGACCAATCCTGTGGATACTGGGAGGGGGGGGGGGGGGTTTACTCTCCCAGAACTTCAGGAAGCTTGGGACTTGTGTGTAAATTTAACTGGGGTCCTGTAATATTTAACCAATGGGTGCAGTGGTCTTTTTAAGCCTTGTTATTTTACCAAGCAGGTTAACGCGGAGGAACATACTCTTGCCAAGTATCTGATGGAGCTGGCAGTTATAGACTACAACATGGTGCACATCTACCCTTCCGAAATTGCAGCTGCTGCACTTTGTCTGGCTCTCAAAGTCCTCGATCAAAGCAAATGGGTAAGAGGTTGATTGTGGTATTTTGAATGGCTTGGTATTTATTATTCTGGGCAGAATTATGTTTCATTAGAACAAATGCTATTGCCTTTTCAATGTCTGATTTCTATAGAATTGTTGGTTCATTTGCCAGACCACTCCCTCCCGTGTAGGTTGTCAATCACCTGATTTGAATAAATATTCTTCTAACCGAGAGGTTTGCCATTGGGGGTGCAATTTTACATCCTTGGGATGTTGGCATTACTGGGTCAGTCCTTGTTTTGCTCAAAAACTACTTGCTTGATGATCCCATTAAGTTGTAAGGGTCAGGCAGTGAGCACTTTAAACCAGATATGGTACTTTAAAACAAAATATGATTCACTGAAAATCCAGATGCAGACATCCAGATCACCTGAGAATCTGGACCTCAAATTCTCGGCTGAACTCCGGACCACCTGAGAATCCGGACTGTGTAAGTGCCACAGAGAATCCAGACTGACTCAATCCCCTGGCAGCCTACTGTTGTTTGATTCTTTCTTTGGCTTGGCTTCGCGGATGAAGATTTATGGAGGGGGTAAAAAGTCCACGTCAGCTGCAGGCTCGTTTGTGGCTGACAAGTCCGATGCGGGACAGGCAGACACGATTGCAGCGGTTGCAAGGGAAAATTGGTTGGTTGGGGATGGGTGTTGGGTTTTTCCTCCTTTGCCTTTTGTCAGTGAGGTAGGCTCTGTGGTCTTCTCCAAAGGAGATTGCTGCCCGCTGAACTGTGAGGCGCCAAGATGCACGGTTTGAGGCGATATCAGCCCACTGGCGGTGGTCAATGTGGCAGGCACCAAGAGATTTCTTTAGGCAGTCCTTGTACCTTTTCTTTGGTGCACCTCTGATGGCTTTTTAACCTCCGCTTGCATTTCAGTTGTGGCCATGGTACGGATGGGAGTTGTCCCTTGATATTGGTCACTAAGTTGCCGCTGCTGCAATATCTGCAGAGGTCTTTGGATGTGTAATTACAGTACGGTTTAAATGTCATTTTTAGACCCCAGTCCAACAATACTATACTGGCTACTCTGAGGAATCCTTACATTCAACTATGAAACACATGGCAAAGAATGTGGTGAAAATGAACGAAGGGCTCACAAAGCACGTTGTAAGTATGAACTTAATTGGACTTGTTTTTAAATGTAGCTTGTGCATCTGCATCAGTATTTCCTTTTCTTTTTAAGGCTGTGAAGACCAAATATGCAAGTGCAAAACTGCTGAAGACAAGTACTATTCCTCAACTTAAGTCACCAGTCATCACGGAACTGGCTGCTTCCCTGTTATAGCAGAAACCTGAACACTTTTGCACTTTTGGAGATTTCAACAGATTGCTGCTAATATTACTGTTCGCGAGTTTGGTCTGTACATCAGTTGCATCAGCTTCACTCCTATTGCTGTGCAGTCACTCCATTTTCTGGCTTTAACTTTGGCTCCAGCTTCTCTGCTCAGAGAGCTTGGCCTTATCAGGAATAGACCATGAGCACTTGAGGCCAGAAAAGCAACTTTTTCTTCCCAGGCTTTAAACTTGTGTAAGTGTTTTAATGTTCTAAAATTGTGGGGTATTTTTGTGAAGCTTAAAATGATTTTAGTTCAAAAATTAAAATGTTTTAATTTTAAGATGTGGGAATGATTTTTAACGTTGGTCAGAGCACTTGCTTGTGCTGTGAACTTTCTCTGTCCATTTGACTGCTTTCAAGCTAAGTTTTTCTGTAGGACTGGGTGGTAACAAACTTTCTTAAAATGCTTTTTTTTAAAAAAAAAATGGACTTTAAGGATTGAATTGGTATCAAACCACCACTCTTGTAGCCTAGTGCATCATGTGGTATTCGTCCCTGTTTCCAAGGAAAGTGGCCAAGCTGAATGGATTTCATGCAGTTACGGAAGCTTGTTGGAGGTGCTTAATGGACCAGTGTTAGAATTCCCTTTGCGTTTCTCTGTTGTGGTTCTCATTAATGGGCCATCTGAATTAAATGGGCAGGGCAGATGAGGGGCCTTCCAAATGATCTCCAGGTGCTGGGATTGGGGAATGAGTTGAAAACTAGTGAAATCAAACTTTTAGCTCAATTAAGAGTAGGACCACCCCCCCTACCCAAGATCTTAATCACTGCTGGTATTGCAAACTTGCAATTTTGCTAATTCTCTTCCAAAATCAAATTCGGTGAATCCTGTGGAGCTGCTCGTTGTTTACCAGTAGTCTGAACATTTTTGTGTTGTGGCATTTGTAAATGATTTGCTTATCAGACTCCTTGTTGCAAGTGTAATTGTGCCAAACTTAGTACAACTGGTTTAATAAAATGTAAGTATTTATTAATTACGTGCACAGGAGTTGTGTAATTCTGATATTGAAGTCCTCCAACTCCGCCTTAAAGTTGTAATTGTGGGATGGAACAGGAGTGTGCCCTTGTACTGCACTAAGACAACTGCAGCAATGTTGATTGAGGTGCCTTGACCCAAGATTGCTAGATTTTCTTTCGCATGCTCTAGATTTGAAAATGAAAGCCGATGCCCTCCTCACTGGTCCCTCCGGCAAGGCAGCGACTGGATCTGGCGGCTTGGCATAATTCCGCAGCTTCATTCCAACAATTATCTGAAACGTGTTATTCGAGGCAGCAAATCCTACCTCACTGGCTTTCTCAAGCACATTGTTTAACTAAATGAATGGACTCTGAGCAAATGGCTTTGAAGCAGTTTGAGTAACACCTAGATGAGCAGCTCCGAACGGCAGAGTATCTTTATGCCACGTAAAGAGCACTGCGTGACTTGCTGAGTTCCTCCAGAATCTTGGTGTAAATTGCAGCAGTTTTTTTTGATGCAAGTTGCCCTGCCGAACGGCAAGACTTGTTAAGAAAAACATGCTGAAACTTGACACATTCATCCTACTCTGGCTTGCAGCCTCGCCCGGTGTCCAATCTTGTGCAACACTTCTCTCTCTCGGGGCATGTTTCCTGTTCCTTTGACATGAAATCTTTCTCCTTCCTACTCTGCCCATTAATCCAACCGATGAATCCAGACTGACTGGTGGTTCCCTCCATGGCCCAGGCAGTCATGTTTTAAATGACAGAACCTCACTTTCTCCTATTTTCTTGCACTATTTGTTTATTTTGAAATATAATTTATAGCAATATTTGCATTGTAAAACAACATATTTTGTGATGGGATCATAAAAAAATCTTGATTTGGAAGTAAACGCCACCCTTAGCTGTTCAGTTTGATCATCATGGATTTGAGATTGTGCTTGAAGGCTTTAATCTGTGTATTTTAAAAAGCACATTGTTTTCCAATTGACTATATTTAGCCAGATCATTTGCAATCCTTCCTCTTCTCCCATTGAAGATGTAAAATTGCCAGCACCCCACTTCCAGCCAACTGTTACTGGAAAACGGTCTTCAGACATGATTTCCCTTTTCTTCCCCACCACTACCTGAGTACACCCGATCAAGGCCCTGATTCTTCTGAAGAAGTTGAACTAAATATTTCCTCTATTTAAAATTCCTGCCTTGGTACAGAAGTGCAAAATATTCAGTATTTTCACCTGGGGCAAAAGTCGTATAGCAGGGCAACAGGCCCTTCAGCTCATCTTGCCTGCGCTGACCAAACTGTCCCACCCACAGCCTGCATTTGGCCCATATATCCCTCCAAACCCATCCTATATACAGTAAAGCCTCATTAGAAAGCAGTAGTTGGGGGTCCAAGATTTCATACAGCGTTATGGCCGAGTCGCGGAACAGATGCATATATGTCAGGGTGCCCACGGATAATAAACCCAAATATTACCAGTTTTTGAAGGATCCGCTCTCTAGAACTAACAATTTCAATGAAAGAAAAGCAAGTGCATTCTTTTAATATTGGGATTCTGAATTTTAATCAACTTTTTTGCAAAGTTTGGGGTCCACAGACACCCGCGCTATAAGCGATTTCTGCGGATTAACGAATCGCGTTCCGACGAAGTTTCACTGTAATTTCTTGAGCTTGGCGCTAGTACCTGCCCCAACTTCCTCTAACATTCATTTGCCGAATCTTCACAGTTCCTTTTTCTCCTGGATTTTATTGTTGGTCCTCTTATTTCTGTAATAATCTGAAGTTTTGCTCCCATCTTCATCCCGAGCCTTGTACTTGTGGACCTCAATATGGACTCCAACCCCTTCTTGTACATTGGGCCTTGCACAAAGCTCGCTGTTCAACAGAAGGCCATGGAAATCTCATGGACTTCATTAAAAAAGCAGGAATTTGTTTGGTTTAAAGACTCTAATTGGCCATTCTCAGCTAAGTAAAAAAACTTGTTTTCACCTCGTGTAACAGTTTTTTTTAAGACAAAGTCTGTTGGAGAGAAATGTGGAATTAACCAAGACTTGTCTGCTTCACGAGGAAGGAGGTCCATGAATATTGAGCAGAGTCCGAAGTGGGCCAGAACCAAAAAAATAAGGTTGAGAATGGCTGGTTTTAATGATGAACTCAATATCTATCCTGGGTCAAAAGCTTGGCTGGCTGTTTGCCTTGCCAATGGTCGAGGTGAGTTAGACGGGCCGAATCGCTGACCCAGTCGTCCGACACAAGATGGTACGGGGGCTTCCCTTCCGAGGAGAAACCCGCGGTTGGCAGTAACGTGCTGCTCGAGGGGACCGCCCACATCCTGAGGGGCACGCTGGCCTTGGGGAGTGACGTTAGTGCGTCGCAATGTCACCAGCTGTCCAGCGGCGTGCCCCAAGAAACGGCGCCGTCCCCCTTCCCTTCCGAGAATACTGCGATTGGCGACAAGCGCTTCCTGGGGGACGGCCTCGCTTCCTGGTTGTGCGCCGCTGGATAGATAGTGACACTGCAACGCACTGACATCACTTCCCTTTGAGCAGCGTATGTCACCATCTGCGTGCTTCTCCTCAGAAGGGAAGCGGGGCCTCGCGCCATCTTGTCTCGGACGACTGGGGTGACGATTTGGCCCATCTAACTTGCAGGTGGCACATTTTTCTTTTACTTCATTGTTTGCCAGCACAGAAATGGGCTCTTTGGCCCAAAATTTCAGTGGCCATGTTGTCTCCCTCAGGTAGTCCTAATTTGCTGTATTTGGCCTCATATCCTTTTCAGCTGTTCCAATCCATGCATCTGTCGAAATATTGCAGCCTGCTTCATATAATCCCCCCACCCTCTGAAACTCTTTGTCCTGAATTTTGCACACCTCAACATCCTTCCTCCACAGTGAAAAGTCTGTCTTCCTTTGACATGAGCCAACCAGTCCTCGTAATATTTCTTGTGAACCTTTCCAGCTTTCTTTATTGCTAGGTACACAAGAATAATCATGTGGTTTTGTCAACGCCTTGTTGTAAGATGATTCATGGATTCAATGCCTTGACTTAAGGCAGTGGTATTGGTGCTCCTTTTGCCACAGTCTCCCACGTGTGATGTACCTATACCCAAATTCCTGTCGAGACAATCTCCAAAGCCTTAACATACACTATGTCCTGTCTTGGTTTAACCTGAAGTGCAACACCTCGCACGTTGAATACTACAGCACTCAAACAGGCCCCAAAATTTCAGTGGCCATGTTTTCTCCCTCAGGTAGTCCTAATTTGCTGTATTTGGCCTCGTATCCTTTTCAGCTGTTCCAATCCATGCATCTGTTGAAATATTGCAACCTGCTTCATATAATCCCCCCACCCTCTGAAACTCTGTCCTGAATTTTGCACACCTATTATTCTGCCTCGCCCCATTGACCTGGACCACACCCCTCCAATCCATGTGCCTTCCCAAATGCTTCTCATGCTGAAACCGAGCCCACATTCACCTCGGCAGCTCACAAGAACATAAGAAATAGGAGTAGGCCATCGAATGTGGCTGATCTGATCATTGTCTCAACTCCACCATCCTGCCTTTTTCCTATAATCCCTTTATTCCTCTCCCCGTTCTCTGCATGAAGTACAATTCTGTTGTTCCTTTGCCCATTTTTCCAGTCGATCTAGATCCTATTTGATACCTGATCATTTTCATTGCCTCCTAACTATTAGTGTTGGCTATTAACCTGCTAATTCCATTGTCATCCAACTCATTAACACGAATGTAAACATGGATAAAAGTACTCGGACAATTTCTTTGATTAAATATGCTTGTGGTATAACATGAGGTTAAAACGAGCTTTGCCCAGCAATGCAGAATGAGTGGCTGGGAACTGGTATTGTGCTTTTTTTTAGGTTTTCCCAGATTTCCATTTGGAGAGTATTACCTTCCCTCACTCCTGTCGAAGCTGAATTTGTAACTCGGTTTCTGATTAGCATTGGTCAATTCGCCGGTTTAAAGACAACTTGTTTTGGTTATATTGAATTGTTTATTGGTCAATCCAGGAATCCTACATTAAGAATTTGTTCATATAAATTTATAAAATTCAGCACATTGCCCAAAGAGAAAATGCGGAGTAAAGATCTGACAATGGTTCTAATTAATGCTTTAGTAGAGGACAAGTTGTGGAATCCAGTATTTAATACTGTAATAGAATGAGAAGCCTTTCTCTGACCTCGACTTTACATCAAATGCAGCCTTTAATATGGACCAGCCATATCTGTGCAATAAGGCACTAAAAGGTAATTATTTAATCTATACAGTCCTGAGCAGACTGGTCACCTCTACAGTACCCTGGCCGAAAGTTTGATAGTTTTAAATAACTTTCATTCCTTTGGGTAGTAAGAGCAGCGAACATTCTTCATACATCAGTCAGCAGCAAAGTTCAGTGTTTGTCCCAATTCAGGCGGAAGTCTTGTACTTCGTCGCTAACGTTCCTGAAGATCTAGCAGATAACTAAAAAAGTCAAGCTTTAATTGATGAGAAACAAAGCAAAAATGAGAATCCCTTACATGGGTATTTTTATGGTCCAGCATCCCTCTAAACTACCAGCTCTACACCTCTGTGGGGGGGAGGGGGAAGAGTATAAATACAATAAATTACAGCTCCTTCAGTTCTACTGTGTCCTCCAGACTACAGCTACGTGCAGATTTGTACATTTACAAACATATACAGAATGTCCTTGTTACTGCAGGGCCGTTGTTGGCTGTTCCTCCATTTGGTTTGTCCATGTACTCTTGTCGACGAGGCTGGCTTTATATCTTGGCCACGTAGTTGTTGGGGAACAATCCTTGTTTCCCTCGCAGCCTGCCGATCCACCAACCTGAGGGATCTGCAAGCAACAGAGAACAAGCAGTGAGGCAGACCATTTGGACATGTTTGACAGCACCTTGCAATGAGGCAGGCTTGCATTAATGAGTTCACCAATTCTCTCAGGCTTCACTGGGGATCAATCTGACTCCAGTGTGGGATGTCCATTGACTTGTTATTTGTTGCGTGCAGTTGACTCTGCAGAACTGCTTTCCTAGTACTATTGTGTATAGGATGATGTAAAAATTGACCATACGGTGAAGGTATCTGAATGATGGAGATGAACTGGCAGTAGGCCACGGAAGGACAGATGAAATTTAACCTGGGCAAGGTGTGAGGTGTAAATGGTAGATCTCTCTGGAGTGTGGTAGAACAAAGATCTTGGGGTACATGTACATTGTTCCCTTAAATTGCAGAAGGATCAATTTTGTAATTTAAGAGGAGGTTGGATGAGTACATAGATGTGAGGGGATTGGAGGGTTATGGGCAAGTGTGACTAGTGGAGTTTCACTTAAATCGGTGCGGACTAGAGGGACCGAGATGGCCTATTTCGGTACTGTAATTGTTATATGGTTAAATTGGCCACACGGGTAGACAGGGCAGTGAAGGAAGTTTCGTGGTGGTGTCATAGAGGGACACTAGCTGTAGTCCTTTTCCTGAGGGGAGGGGAAAGGGTGGTAGGGACATGAATCGAGCTGTCGGAGGAAGTGCGGAGGTAGGTAGAATTGTGTTTGAAAGCTATTTTTCAATTCTGTGGATAGGAAATGTTGGAGGAAATACGGGGCAAACACGAGCAAATGGATTGAGCTTGGTACATAACTTGTTAGACAAGGGCCTATTTCATTCTGAGCTGTAAAATTGTCTGCAGTGAAGCAAAGACTTCTGTGGCCAACAGGTGTATACCGTATGATCCCACAAACTTTCTACTAATTAAATAACCAGTTACAATTTATGTCATTAGGGAAGTAATAACAGAGGGACTACCCTGCTCTTGTACGCCGTGGAAAGCTCTAGTGTTACGCAGGAGATTGGCCACTGTTTAATGTAGCATCAAAGACTATTCAGTCCTCCCAAGTAGGGCATCAGAGGTTGTGGGATCAAGGTTGAAAAGATAAAAAGCAAGGCCCAATTTCCACTGTTACCTGTCACATCCCCTAAAGCAAGCAAGGTGAGTTGTGAGAAGCATGCCTCTTGCAGACTTTCCTGGGGTCCTGGCCAGGACGTGCCTTTCAGTTAATGGTATTAAAATGTTCATGATGCACATTGCTCTGCTATTTGTGAGGTCCTGCTATCTTCGTGCTAGTACCTGCTGTTCCTTGTATTACAACTGTAAAGTTGCTGATCACTTTGGAAGCTGTTACTTGAATGCAAGATTTTAATTCGCCCACACTGTTGAAGGATAGTTTGGCTCTAGTCCCCTTAGAGAACAGCCCATGGTTTAAACAGGCCTCGTGCCTATGATAGAAGCTTTATAGCACAAAAACAGGCCCTTCTAGTCTGTGATGAACTTTTTCCACCTAATCCCATTGACCTGAACTCACTCCATGTACCTGTCCAAAAACTTAAATAAAATTGTGCCCACATTCACTTCAGCCAGCAACTTGTTCCAAATTCCCACCAGTCACTGCGTGAAGAAGCTCCCCTTAAACTTTTCCCCTTTTATCCTTAACCCATGTCCTCTGGTTTGTATCTCATCTATCTTCCATGGAAAAAACCTACCTACATTTACTCTGTCTATCCCCCTTGTTACGTACTAAATTAGCAGCAATGGTAATACATCATAGACAAATGGTATTTTAAAAAAAATTATTAATAACACAACACTCTAAACTTAACTCTTAACTTACACACTTGCAGAGTGTGTGTGTGTGTGTGTGTGTGTATGTATGTATAAACCAAAGCTTGATTCTGAAGAGATGATTTTAAAGTTCAGTCTCAAAGCTTTTGTGTTGAAAAGTAATTACAGAGTAAGTGTGTGGCATCAGATTTCTTTAAATTGTTGCTCAAAAGCAATTGTAAAGTATTTTGAAACATCAAGTCGTCAGACGTCTTTAAAACTCAAATTTCTTATAGAGTTGTGTTCAGAGCAATGTTTCTTCATACGTATATTTCTCCCTCTTGCATGGAGATTTTGGAACATAGGAAGTAGGAACAGGAGTAGGCCAAAAATGGCCCATCGAGCCTGCTCCGCCTTTCAATACGATCATGGCTGATCTAATTTATGACCTAACTTCATCTACCTGCCTTCTCCCCATATCCCCTAATTCCTCTATCATGTAAAAATGTATCTAACCGAATTTTAAATATGTTTAATAAAGCAGCCTCAACCACTTCCCTGGATAGATAATTCCAAACATTCATTACTCTCTGGGAAAAACTATTTTTCCTCATCTCTGTCCTAAATCTACTCCCTCGAATCTTGAGACTGTGTCCTCTCGTTTTAGTTTCCCCAGCCAGCTCAAAAAACCTTCCTACATCTATCCTATCTATACACTTCATAATCCTATATGTTTCTATAAGATCTCCTCTCATTCTTCTGAACTCGAGCAAATACAATCCTGGATGATTTAATCTTTCATCATAAGTCAACCCCTTCATCCCAGGGATCAACCTAGTAAACCTCCTCTGGACCGTCCCCAAAGCCAGTATATCCTTCCTCAAATATGGAGACCAGAACTGGACACAGTACTCCAGGTGTGGTCTCACCAGTACCTTATACAGTTGCAACATTACCTCCCTACTCCTGAATTCAATTCCTCTAGCGATAAAGGCCAACATTCCATTTGCCTTCTTAATAACCTGCTGCACCTGCAACCTAACTTTTTGCGATTCATGCACAAGCACTCCCAAGTCCCTCTCCTCTGCATGTTGTAGTTTTTCACCATTTAAATAATATTCAGCTCTTTTATTTGTTCCACACAGAGACAGTGAAGTGGCTATTTTCTTCAGTTATGATTTCACAAACCCAAAGAAGGGTTAAATGAAGTGCCGACATAGAAAAAGGGTCTTCCTCCTTCAAAAGCCACTTATTCTGTGTTCTCTTTTGACCAGGAATAACACATAATAGTACCTTTTATGGCTAATGTATGTCAATCCTGTGTCACACACAGGATGGCCAGGCATCTTCTGGTTTCAAAATGTCCCTATTTTCAGTAATATCTTCTCTCAAAAAATCTTTAATCATGTGATATGACCTCACCACTGATTCTGTTTCATTTCTCCAAAAGCATGAATCATGGCAGATGTCCCTTTTGAAGTTACTAAAAGCACCTCTTCCAGAAGTTTGAGTGGATGAGATTCAGATCTGTCTGCAAATGGCTTTCTTGCATACATGGCTGTTTCGCCAGCAAACATCTATTGCTTTATGTTGTCAATGGAGAACAGTCAACTGTTAGCTTAAAAAGACTACTAATTCAAAACTGCAAACAGGTTTCCAGCAGAACAGTAGCTGAACAGATATTTCGACTTTCAAAATGGTTTCTTTGCATAAAGATCTGTGGTGTCTGTAAATGTGCCCTGTCCACCCAAAAATATTTACTAAATATATATATATTTTATAACTAAAGAGGAATACAATTCCATCACAACCTCAATTTTTAAATACCTCGAACAAAGTTCTTTCGCAGTCTTGGAGGAGAATCAGTGCTAAATACAGGAAGATATTTCCACAGCAGGTGCTAAAGGTTAAGATGAAAGGAAGCACTTCATTCGATCAAATGCAGAGCCCGAACTCTGCTAAACAGTGCAAAGTACAAAGGTGAGGACTTGCTGTGTAGCTTTACTGGAACTTTAAATAATGTTCATTTTTAGAGCTGGCTGAAGTGGTGAAGTCTGCAGATAACAGTAATATGAAAAGAGGAGATGGAGCATGTTATAGGGCCAGCAACAGTAGCTGAACCTCACAGAGCGTGTGAGGAGGGTGGAAGGTTTCAAGACTTACCTTCTTTTATGATATCTATCACATTGTCGGCATTAAAACTTAGTTCATCTGTATCCTGAGCGTCGTATGCATAGAGTGCTTTACACTGCGGAACCTGAGGTTTGGGCTTGGGTTGCGGCTTTGGTCGACCACCTGCGGGGGGCGGCCGACTTGTCATCTGCCTGTGCGCCCTAAAGAAAACAAAGGGCAGAAATAGTGGAACAGTTGCTCTCCATGTTGAGCCTGAGTTTCTTCTAACAAGTGGAAGACCAGAAAAGGGGAAAATCTACAGATCAAGAGTGTCAACGCTCTGTCCCTCCATGCCTCAAAGGTCCAATGTTATATCAAACTGAAATGATCCATCAGTTTGGCACAGGAAGAGACAACCATGGTAGAAATGCCCTGAATTTAGAGTGAGGCATGACCTAAAATAAACGGCAATGAATGGTTTGATTTTGGCAGTGTTATTCACGAGGGTCACGTGCGCAAGTAGGATTAAGGAAGACCCCAAGGTGTACTATCCTTACATGAAGCACAGAAAGATGACGAGAGAGGGTAGGGCTGTTTAAGGATAAAGAAGACAGAGGAAGTCCAAATGAACGTTGTGCATCAGTGCTCACCAGAGAGAGGGCCCTTGGTCAATCTGCTTGTGTGCTGAGGTCGAGAAAGAGGAGGCCGGTGAATCTTATAAACATTTGGATTGACAAGTCCCTGGGAATGGGCAAGATATACCCCAGTTTACATCAAGAAGGGGGGGAGATGATGGCTGGGTGTCCTTCCTGTCA
Source organism: Narcine bancroftii (assembly GCF_036971445.1). NCBI lineage: Eukaryota > Metazoa > Chordata > Chondrichthyes > Torpediniformes > Narcinidae > Narcine > Narcine bancroftii. The sequence goes on from NC_091482.1 coordinate 46,789,088, forward strand.
AGAGGATTGGAGAATGGCAAATCCAGTCCCATTGTTTAAAAAAGGTGATGGGGGATCCTGGAAAGAACAGTGGTGGGCAAACTATTAGAGAGGATTCCTTGTGACATGCATTATGGGCATTTAGAGAAGCACAATCTTCTCCGGGATAGTCAGCATGGCTTTGTGAGGGCCAGGTCATAATTTATGAGCCTAATTTAAGCGCTGCTTAACGTTCGTTCAAACAACCAACCCATAAGTTACCGTGAGCAAGACTGTAGCAATTTAGAAAAAGCATTGCTAGCTCCCTCCCAACAGCCCTTTATCAATACCCACACTGATTCCACTGTCCTGCTCCCTCCCCACAGCCCCGTATCAGTCCTCTCACCGATTCCACCGTCCTGCTCCCTCCCCACAGCCCCATATCAGTGCCCGCACTGATTCCACTGTCCTGCTCCCTCCCTACAGCCCCATATCAGTCTCCACACTGATTCCACTGTCCTGCTCTCTCTCCAACAGCCCCATATCAGTGCCCACATTGATTCCACTGTCCTGCTCCCTCCCCACAGCCCCGTATCAGTGCCCGCACTGATTCCACTGTCCTGCTCCCTCCCTACAGCCCCATATCAGTCTCCACACTGATTCCACTGTCCTGCTCTCTCTCCAACAGCCCCATATCAGTGCCCACATTGATTCCACTGTCCTGCTCCCTCCCCACAGCCCCGTATCAGTCCTCACACTGATTCCACTGTCCTGCTCCCTCCCCACGGCCCCGAATCAGCCTCCACACTGATTCCACTGCCCTGCTCTCTCCCCACAGCTCTGTGTTGGTCCCCACACTGATCCAAACATACAAATAAAAAGTTTACAGGTACACTACAGCATTCCATATAACTTTGCCAAGTATATAATATGGTGTTTGCACCACGTCCATATCACATAGTTCCCAATTTCACAGAATGCATCGTGGATGTAAGCAGCGCATACCTCTATATAGGCAGGATGTGCAGAGTTGGGCGGAGAAGTGACGATGGAGTTCAATCTGGATAAGTAAAGTGATGCATTTTGGAAGGTCAAACTTGAAGGTGGAATGCTGGGTTAATGGTAGGATTCTTTATAGTGTAGAAGAACAGAGGGACCTTGGATCCAAATCCATTCTTAAGGATGACGCACAGGTTGATAGGGTAGTTAAAAAGGCTTATGCTATGCTGGCCACTAGTCAGCGGATTGAGTCAAGAGCCGTGAGCTAATGAAAAGCTCTATACATTTCTGGTTAGACCACACTTGGAATATTGGTGCTTATTCTGATCACCTCATTACAGGAAGGATGTGGGAACTTTGGAGAGGGGGCAGAGGAGATTTACTAGGATGTTACCCAGATTGGAGGAAAGTGTCTTGAGGCAAAGGTTAACTGGAGTGAAGAAGGATGAGAAGGGTCCTACAAGACTGAGAAGCTTAAATAAGGTAGACAGAAGTGAATACCAGAGGACATCTGTTTGAGATGAAGGGAGGAAAGTTTAGGGGAGATATCAGAGGTAAGTGTCTGAAATGCATTGCCAAGGATGGTGGTGGAGGCTGGTACAACAGGGACATTTAACATACTCTTAGACAGGCTCATGGATGTAACAAAAATAGAAGGTTATGGGTGTGAGGTAGGGATGGGTTAGATCAATGGTTTTCAATTTTTTCTTTCCACTCAAATACCACTTTAAGTAATCCCTACATCGGTACTCTGTGATTAGTAAGGGATAGCTTACGGTGGGATGTGAGTGGGAAGGGAAGGTTGAAAATCACTGCTCTCGACCCAATTGTCATTGAAATATTTTGCCTGAGGAAAAATTGTCATTGCCCCATTTCCTTTGGTTGAAACTGTGCACATAATGAGTCAATTAGGTAATCAGTGGTTTTCAAACTTTTTCTTTGCACCCACTTCTCATCTTAAGCAATCCCTTACTAATCACAGAGCATAGGGAATCACTTAGAGGTATGAGAGTTTAGGGGGACAGTTTGAAAACTACTGCCAGGGTTGCTCTGTGATTAGTAAAAGGTGGTATGTGAGTGGAAAGAAAAAGATTGAAAACTGCTGGGTTAGATTGTCGAGTAGGTTTATATGGGTAAGTACAACAGTGTGGGCCAAAGGGCCTGTACTGTAACATTCTATGTTCAAACCTAATTCTAAATATTAATTTAAAACAAATCAGTGGAATTTAATCCTAGAGCACAACACCCAAACCACCACCAACAGTATCGTTCTCGACTCACTTTCCTTCACTTGGACGTGTCATTCCCGTACGATTACTATAAAAAGGAAGAGATTTTAATATACACATGCACACACCTGTAATTGCTGTAGGTTAATACAGCAAATCAGATGAAACAAGAATTCCTTCTGTTAACGAATCACTCATTGCTTCTACTAATTGGATTAATTTAACACAATTAAATTTAATTAATGAAGGTAACTACAATATCCAGAGTAGCCATTCCCCCACCCTTTTTTAGCCAAGGCCCCCTGAGGACTGCTCAAAGTTTATGGGCCTCCCTTTCCGGTGAAGCCGTGCAGTTTTGGTTTCTTCTGTACTTCTACTAACTGCATAAACAATATTTTAAGATTTCAGTCCCAGCCCCTGTGGACCTCTCCCACAGTTAAATCCACAGTGGCCCCGCATATGGCTCCCATTGAGAATGGTTGACGTCAAGCCACTTTCAAACATCTGTCCGAGTGGAGCTCTCAGCCATGGCAGCAGGGGGCACATTTCTCCCATTCATGGCCATTGCACTCTACATTTATGGAAAACCTTGAGGAAGGTGTTTGGCTAAGTGTTGGTTATTTAGATCACTGGTCTGCACCGGCCCTTCAGAACTTGCCGGCATTCATATGGAATTGAAGAGTTAACTGCTACACCAGCCATGCTGGCCGATCAGGCCTGGTTATCTGAACGGCCACAGTGAAATTGTACACTGATGCTCAATTCCTTCAAAAGAAGGCTGTCAGGCGGGGCCAGTGGTCTGATCACTTTTTATTATATGTCACGTTCCAACGATCTCAGCTCTCATCTGCACGCGTCGCAGTTTTGAGAGCACAAGGTCTCCTGCACCAGCAGGCAGGGCAGGGTACATTTAATTGAGAAGGACAGGACCACCCTGAACTGCTGGCAAAGGGCAGGATCAACTCAGCCTGCCGTCGTTAGCAAGGAACCTTCAGGAATATTCAGCACTTGGTGGCGCGAGGGTTTCCGGATCTTCCTCCCACACAGGAAGAGGTGGCGAGCAGGAATCAGTAACCCCTGGAGCTGCTCTTACCCTGCAGCACCTTGTTCGGGCACTTTTAAGAAATCCAGATTGCTTTGGATCTGGGCGACCTTGTCTGAGAGGTGGCTTCCTGGTCTTGGTAAAGCAGGTCGTCCTGTGGAAGTGCTCTGCTGGACCGGTCGCTGGCTGGGACGGCTGTTCACAGGGGGGTATCGCGGATTGTTCTGCAGAACATTCAAGACTCCATTCTGGTGTAAACCTTGAACAAAAGAAAATGAAAGGATTCAGTTATTCATTTTTTAAAAAATTTTGAGTGTTCAATGTGATTATCACTGGCATAACTTCATTGTCTTTCTTGAGTCAGGTTAGTGTTAAAGAGTGGAACCAGCCAGGAGTTCAGCAACAGTAACGTCACGTCAGCCCCCTTCTGTCTCTGTGTCCCCCTGGCTCTGCAGTTGCTGAGCAACTGTTCTCATCAGACATTAGTGTAGAGGTTAGCACAACGCTATTAAAGAGCCAGCGACCCAGGTTCGAATCCGACGCTGTCTGTAAAGAGATTGTCCCTGTGTCTGCGTGGGTTTCCCTCCACCCTTGTAGATGTTGTATATGTGGACTTCAGCAACGATTTTCATAGGCTGCCCTGGAAGGTTAGATCACATGGGGTCCGAGATAAGAGAGCAGATTGGATAGAAAATTGGCTTCATGGTAGAAAACAGAGGGTGATGGAGGAAGGCTGTTTTTGGACTGGAGGCCACAGGGTTCGGTGCTGGGCCCCTTGTTGCTTGTCATCGACGTCAAGGAATTACATGAAAATGTACATGGGAATGATCAGCAAGTTTGCAAATGACACTAAAGTGTCTGGTATTGTAGAGAATGAAGATGGTCGCCGAAGATTGCAGCAGGATCTTAATCGGTTGGGCAGGTGGGTTGATGGAATGTAATGCAGAGAAATGTGAGGTGTTGCATTTTGGGAGGTCTAATGTGGGTAGGGCCTACACAGTGAATGGTAGGGATCTGGGGAGAACAGAGCAGAGGGATCCAGGAGTTATAGGTACATCCTACCTTGAAAGTGGCATAATGTAGATAGGGTGGTCAAAAAGGCTTTCAGTAGATTGGCCTTCTTCAGTGAGAGAATTAAGTTGGGAGATCATGTCACAGTGTACAAGATGTTGGTGAGAATACAGAAGATAATGCCAGGACTTGGTGGGGCAGGGTTGTAGGGGAAGGTTGAGAAGAGTGGGGTTTTATTCCTTGGAATGCAATGGGATGAGGGGCATTTTTTTTTTAAATGGTTAAAAGTTAAATTTTAAATGTAAATACAGGATGGTAACAGGCCCTTTCGGCCCACGATCCCATGCCACCCAATTGACCTGGTATGTTTCCGAAGGGTGGGAGGAAACCCATGCAGACATGGGAGAACATACAAACTCCTTACAGAGAGGGCTGGATTTGATCCCTGGTCACTGTGCTGTAACATTATTGAGACACTAACCATTCCACCCGTATGAATGCAAGTAAAAATAGAGGGTTATGGATGTGAGGGAGGGAAGGATTAGATTGCTGCAAAATAGGTTTGCATAGGTTGGCACAACATTTTGGGCTGAAGGGCCTGTACTGTAATGTTCTATGGACAGCAGTGATCTTATCCTTCTGAGACAGTTATGATAGCAGACACCTCACAGCACCAGTTGCATCACAACTGAATCCAATATTAAGAAACTTCAATAGATTACAAGCATATAAAACAGAGAAAGGAATAATGAGAACAAAACAGATATTATGAGGGCCCACACGTCCTCTCAAGATGGATCTGAATGTGACTACTTACAAACCTCAAGAAATTAATGAAGATTTTAAGGAATTTTATTGTAAGTTATATCAATTGGATATAACTTGAACAAAACAATACACTCTTGTTATTATCAACTAATTGGGTCCAACAATTTCATTACCAAAATATAGCGATGTGGAGATATTGATTCATAACAGACATAAAAAGAAATTTACTTCAGCTGTGCAGAAGGATGTGGACTGCTTAGGAGAGTGGGCTGAAAGGTAGCTGATGGAGTTTAATGTGGTGATAATGTGTGAGGTGCTTCATTTTTGGAAGAATAACCAAAATAGGACATATGCAATGAAGGGGAAGGTATTAAAGAATGGAGAGGAACAGAGAGAGCGGTTCATCATTCTTTGAAAGTGGATTTTCATGTAGGTAGGGTGGTGAAGAAGGCTTTTGGTATGCTGGCCTTTATAAATCATTGCATGGAATATAGGAGCTGGGAGGTGATGTCGAGACTGTTCAAGGCTTTGGTGAGGCCAAATTTGGAATATTGTGTGCAGTTCTGGTCTCCAAATTATAGGAAGGATATCAATAAGGTAGAGAGGGTGCAGAGAAGATTTACTAAAATGTTGCATGGATTGCAGTATCTAGAATACAAAGAAAGATCGAGTCGACTAGGTCTTTATTCATTGGAGCGAAGAAAGTGAGGGGGGGATTTGATAGAGGTATATAAAATTATGAGGGGAATAGATAGAGTAGATGTGAATAGGCTCTTCCCCTTGAGCGTAGGAGAGATTGGAACGAGGGGTCATAAGTTAAGGGTTAGGGAGCAAAACTTTAGAAGTAACATAAGAGGTAGCTTCTTCACTCAGAGAGTGGTGGCTGAGTGGAATGACCTTCCGGAAGAGGTGGTTGCAGCAGGGTCAATTTTGTCATTTAAGAGGAGGTTGGATGAGTACATGGATGTGAGGGGATTGGAAGGTTATGGGCAGGGAGCAGGTAGATGGAACTAGTGGAGTTCACTTAAATCGGTGCAGACTAGAAGGACCAATATGGCCTGTTTCCGTACTGTAATTGTTATATGGTGTACATTTTAATTGCACAAGGGAGCTCCTAAGCAGGGATCCATCAGTCCAGTCAGAGATGGGAGATGGATTTAAATATTAATATTGACGAACAAAATTGCTTGGAAGCCTGCCGAGATAGTCGGACAAATACAATAAATGTTAGATACAGAATAGTTCAATATCATTTTCTACGTAGACTATATCTTGGGCCACAGAAATTAAATAGATTGAAATCAGATCAATGTTTTAAATGTGGCCAGGAGATGGGTACTTTTTTTTTTACATTCTACCTGGTCCTGGCCTAAAGAGAGACCTTTTTGGAAATATTTGAGAGCTTTTTTTTTTTAAAGAACAGGTTACAGGAATTAAACTTCCACAAAATCCAATGTTATTTTTACAAGGTAATATTGCAGAGAGAATATCAAAATTGAAATTGACTATATATTAAAAATAATTTGTCAAGATTGCTTTAGTAGTAGCAAGAAAATGAATAGCAGTAACGTGGAAATCAGACTCTGATCTGGGTATGGAGTGATGAAAGTCAGAAGTGCATAGCTGCGTTCCCCTCGAGACCTGGAGACACCAGGCCTGGCCTTTCCTCCTTCCATTTGATGCCCTCAGTTTCCAAAGTCTGGACTGAAATCTAAGCGGTTCCATAGTTACCTGGGGGAGGGGGAGCAGCTCTCATTGGGTAAGCTGTCATTTGCGGTCTTGTAGTTTGTTTCACCCGCGTCAAGTCCCTCTTTGTGGGCCCTAGAATGAAAGGGGAAATAGATACTCCATAAGTGAACCTCAGTGCCATCACAGGCAGTCAACTCATGGAGAAAGGCACTGAATGAAGGTCAGTCCTTCGGACTGGAGTGTTATGTAAAGACACGTTAGAGGCAGAGTGAGTGCCACAACCAAAGAGATTTTCTTTTCACGAGTATCTTATTGAAAACAAGTCATCAAATGTGGCACAGTAACCAAGAGTAGTTCAGTTGGTTCTTGCTTATCAATGCTGATAGAAACATGCATATGTATTCACACACGCGCACACGCACACACATACATCTTTTACCCTCTTTAATTGGCATGGTCAAGCAGTGCATTTCACGTTGAAGCACTTTAGCATTAGTCAGATGGAGCCAGCTCTGTTCATCAGAAATTTTGGACAAAGGGTGATTCTGTCCTTATATTCCTGTTGTTCTGGAAAATAAAGAGGAACAGCTTCCCTCTCTGTCTAGCTCCTGGACGTGGTTCAGTCATTTTACGCGTACACTTCAGTGTCATATGGCAGAACCTTCTTGGTGTGGAGACTCTGGGAACAGGCGAGAGTGATTTCAGACCAATCATCCTTCAGCAAGACGTTATCAGGATCCCATTTGTTCACACATTTCTGGCTGGCGAAATCACATGAACGACTGCAATATTCATCCACATGAAGTTTGTACAATATTTTTTGTCCTTTGACTTTTAACCTGTATTGGTTTTCAAACTGCCCCCTAAACTCACATCCCACCTTAAGTTATCCCTATGCTATCGGTGCTCTGTGATTAGTAAGGGATTGCTTAAGGTGGTCTGTGAGTGGGAAGGGAAGGATGAGAATCACTGCTCTAGACCCAATTGTTACTGAAATATTTTGCTTGAGCAAAATTGTCATTGGCCCATTCCCTTGGAGCGATGAAACCGAGCACATAACGAGTCAATTAGGGACGATTAAAACAGTGGTTTTCAAACATTTTCTTTCCACCCACATATCACCTTAAGCAAACCTTTACTAATCAGAGCACCAAAGGCATAGGGATTACTTAAAGTGGAATGAGAGTTTAGGGGGGCAGTTTGAAAATCACGGATTTTAGGCATTGTAAGAGTAGATCTCAAGCAACCAGAAAATACCCTTATCCGGCATCTAGCAATCCCCATAAGAAGTGGATACATGGGGTTTTTACTGTTCTTGCTTTAATATATACAACAGTCAAGAACTCATGAGTAGAATAATGGCACAATGCGGTTATGTATAACTTACGCGAGTTCTTCGGAAGTCCCGGTCCAATGCTGACCTGAAGGGTTTTGCTGCTGGGTTTCAGAACAGCCACCTGTCCATTGCCTTGGATAAACTGCACTTGTCGAGAACTTCCAGCACTCCAGGGACCCCAGTTATCTTTTCTCACCTTCATTTCCAGCCTGAGTAACAACAACAACAGCCAAAATGAAACGGATAGAACAAAACGGGCACCTAATCACGGGGATCTCTCAGTATTGAGATCTATCCGACTGGGCAATTTTGTGGCAATTGTGGCCTTCAACAGGAACACGGCACACAGCCAGAATCCCAGTGCCAGCAACAAAAGGAGCTGCAAATTGACATGATCATATTTGACTATGAAGGACGAACGACAACAACTACGTTAACCCACCTTCTAATCAGATTGCACCACTGGCAGTCTTAGTCTCTAATCACCCTTCTACCTGCACGACTCATCTGCCTCCCCCGATCTGTCTTGCCTCTCTCTCTGCGTCTGGCATCTGTACATCATGTTTCTCCTCTACCTGGCTCACTACTCCCACACGGGGCCCTGTGTCACCCCTCCCACCCAGTCCTCTCATCTGCATTTCTCCAGTGACGATAAAGGGTTTCGGCTCAAAGCGTCGACCATTCCTGGTCTCCCCACGGCGGCGGCTTGACCCGCTGAGTCTCTCCAGCAGAGTGTCAGTGCAGTATCTGTTAGACATGCTGTCCAGGTGTGTTTGGCAGCCAGGTCGGCAGCATACTCACGTGTTACTGAACCGCAGAGGCAGCTTCCTTTGCATTCTCTCTTCATAGCGCTTTGACAAAAGGCTGAGGAATTCAGTTTTGAAGACAGACTCCAGCAGACTGTCATACTCCTGTTCATGTAGGATGAAGAAGTCATCCTGCATGGTGCTGCACATTAACAAGATGCACTGTTATTGCCAAACCTTGAGCTAACCATCATCAGTGTGTTGTGCAGCTGCGGGGGTGGGGGGGGGGGGGGCGGGGGTGAACAATGCAAGGAGAACTTCCCCCAACTCTCCCTCCCAAGATGCATGGTGCAGCTGACAGTGTCACAGGGACCACTAGAAATTCATGTGATCTAATGCACATCCCATTTAATTACAACAGGCTCTCTGGCCTCTAAAGAGACTGAGGGGAGACCTGGTAGAGGGTGTAAAAAAATGATGAGAGGCATTGAAAGGGTGGATAATCATAATCTTTTCCCCAGCATAAAAATGTCACAGTAGAGAACACCAGGTGAGAAGGAGGAATTTAAATGAGATGTGGACGCACAGTGTGGTGGGTTCCTGGAATGGGCTGCCAAGGGTGGTGGTTAGTACAGGTGCTCCCCTACATACAGAGGTCCGACATACGATTTTTCAATAGTGTGACTGTTGTTATTTACTTTCATGTAATACATTAAAGTAATCACAGGCACTGTTGATTTTTCCAAAAATCATTGATAATTTCTAAGGCGAATTCTTTGTAGCCTCCTTCGGGAATGTCTTATTTTACTTCAATCAGAAAGCTTGCAGGGGCTGATGCAATGCTGTTGGGAGAGACCTGGGCATTGGGACTAGTGTGGGGACTGATACAGTCCTGTCAGAGGAGAACTGGGAATTGGGACCAGTGTGGGGACTGATTCAGTGCTGTTGGGAGAGACCTGTGCATTGGGACCAGTGTGAGGGCTGATACAGCGCTGTCGGAGGAGAACTGGGCATTGGGACCAGTGTGGGGATTGATGCAGCGCTGTCGGGGGAGACCTGGGCATTGGGACCAGTGTGGGGACTGATACAGCGCTGTCGGAGAACTGGGCATTGGGACCAGTGTGGGGATTGATACAGTGCTGTCGGAGGAGAACTGGGCATTGGGACCAGTGTGGGGACTGATACAGCACTATCAGGGAAGAGCTGGGTATTGGGACCAATGTGGGGACTGATACAGCGCTGTTGGGGGAGAGCAGGGCAGTGGGATCAGTGTGGGGACTGATACAGCGCTGTCGGGGGAGAGTGGGGCAGTGGGATCATTGTGGGGACTGATACAGCGCATAAGGCATACCTATGATTTTTTTTCCCACTTACGATGGGTTTCCCAGAACCCAAGGAGTATGTGAGGCTTCTAGATTGGCTCCTGAATATGGTGAGAGAGGTTTAGTTTGACTTGGACAACATAGACACTTGGGCCGGAGGGCCTGTTCTTGCGCTGCACTGTTCTACAGTGTGTTGTAGAACACGGGATCTGAAATGCAAGGCCACTAGTGTTGGCTGGAGGTTGCTGTGATTCTGCCTCACCTCAGAGAGACAGTGAGGATCCGCTCCAACTCCATCTTCCGCTTCAGCACTTCCTTCACCTGGCCCTTCGCAGAACCCTCCTTTACTTTCTCTCGTCCAATAAGGTACAGGAACTTGGGAGTGAGGACCAAGTCTCGCTTTATGCTCTGAAAAGAGACCAACTTGCGTTAGTCCTGGGATCAGGAAAATGAGGCATCATTCTGAGGGAGAGCAGCTCTCAGGCTATTCTTGCCTCAATGAGACATTTCTCAACTTAGCAGTTCAGGCAAGAAGCATTTGTGTATCGAAGGGTCCTATTCAGGAAAAGAACTGATGGGCAGATTCTTTTCTCTGGGCTGTAGTTGAACTGGTGTTAACAGATGATACATTGCTTGAGTCTGGGTAGGGGAAGCTTATGCTTTGACATCGATAGATAGAGCAATGCACAGAAATGCTGGAGGAACTCGACAGGTCACACAACGCCCATGGAAAACGAGGAGAGGGCAGTCGACGTTTTGGGCCTGAGCCCTTCATCGGGGATGCCAAATACTGGAGCAGATGGCCGAATTAGAATGGGTGTGGGGGTGGAAGGGGATGGTGGAGGAGCACAGGCTAGCAGGTAATGGGTGGGAGGGGGAAGAGAAGGTGAGAGGGGGAAGGGGGCTTCGAGAGATGCTGTCTGATAGGAGAAAGGAAGAGAAACGTGGGGGAGGTGGAAGGTGCGGTGATGGGCAGGGGATCGATATGGAAAGGAGTCAGAGAGAGGAGGGAAAGTGAGGTGGGGGGAGGATTACTGGAAATTGGGGATCAATATTGATGCCATTTGATTGAAGACTGCCATCAAGGTGCTGTTCCTCCAATTTACTTGTAAATGGGGCCACAGCGCTCGGAAGCAGTCAGCATGTTTCTGCCTCGCCTTCCTCAATACAACTTTACTTAGTCAAAGTCAAACCATGTGAAAACAGACCCTTCAGCCCAACATGCCCATGTCGACCAGAATGTCCCACCTGCCTGCGTTTGGCCTATAATCCTTCTAAACCTGTCTTGTCTGATTTTTTAAAATATATCGCAATAGTACCTTCCTCAACCACTTCCTCTGGCAGACCATTCCGGCTTGACAACATTTTTCCTGCATCACGGTAACCAAAACTGAACACCCTACTCCAAATAGGAATTTACCAACATCTTATACAATGGCAACATGACCTCCCCACTTCTGTACAGGTGCTCCTTGACTTACGTTGGGGTTACAATCGGATAGATCCATCGTAAGTTGAAAAATTGTAAGTCGCGAAAGATACAATACCGCACCCACCGAACATCATAGCCAAACATAGCCAACCTTAAACATGCTCAGAACATTTCCTGTAGCCTACAGCTGGGAACATGTATCCAAAACAAAGCCTATTTTATAATTAAATGTTGAATCCCTTTTATTCCACACTTGAAAAAAAAACAAATTTTAACCACCATCATAATTTTGAAAAATCGTGTTGCTCCATCATAAGTAAAGGATCATCTGACTGATGAAGGCCAAAGTACAGAAAGCCTTCTTGATCACCCTACCTACCTGGGATGCCACTTCTCTCTCATACCTCCCATCCTCCCCAAGTCTCGTGGGACCTAACTATTGGTGTTGGGTTCAGATTGAGCGGGTTCCTGCACAAAGCCTCTGGACTGGGTGAGACGTGGGAAAACATTGAGGTGGGTTTGGATTGGGTCTGGTCACAATGGGCAAAGGGATCGCCATTCGCAACTCTTATCCTTGCTGGATTGGGAAAGATCTGTCCCCAGAAAAAAAACCTTTTATTATTAAATACAAGAAGGAAAAGACAGCGTTGATCTCCATCCCTCTGTCAGACAGAAGATACACAAACTCAAAAACACCAATCTCCATTTCTTTCCTGCTATAATCAGACTATTAAATGGAGTCTCATTGGTAAAATGATTCTTACACGGTTTTAAATCTATTTATCTCTTTACCCTTCACCTTTACACGAAATTCTGCACTTTTGTTTTAATTATTTATTTTTAAAAAACAATTTAGAGATACAGCATGGTAAGGCCCTTCTAGCCCACACTGCCCAAATAGACCCATTCATTCAGGTGCCTTGCCATTCGGGATGGGCGATCATGTCTCTCCATCTGTCACGATCTCTGACCCTCTGAATTGTAGTTGCCGCCTCCCCTGTTCTCCTTTGGTGAAGGCTCCATCTTTGAGCTGAGACCGTAGTCGATGTTGAGTTCACGATTATACAAGGGGGAAAAAATACTGAAGTTGTTTCCCACTGCCTTCCACAGTTAGTGCCCATAATGGATGGGTCACCCTGGCATTGATCAGCAGATTCATCTGCCTCGTGTTGTTAGTTTTACAACCATAAATTCCAATTTGTAGAATCTGCTTGTAGAAACATCCGTGACCCTAATTGGGAGGTTAAACACCTTGCGCAAGGGTGACCTGAAAGCTATCGGATGGAAGGAGCGCCTTACATCTCATTTTGCGGAGCAATTGCAGAGCATCAACACTGGTAAATACATCCATGTAATCAATTAACGTACAAACCCCGTACATCTTTAGAACGGAGCACCCAGAGGAAATCACGCGGTCATGGAGAGAACGCAGAAACTCATTACAGACAGAGCCAGATTTGAACCTGGGACACTGATGGGCCACCCTATTGTTAGACTACCTGCTGTACTTAAGTATGGATTGACTTGCTTGGATAGCACATAAAACAAAGTGTTTCACTGTATCTCCCACACTCATGGCAATAAACAGACCAATTCAATTAAATCCTGCTCAGTATTTTCCCAGGAATAAAACAGAGTTAAAGAAACTATGAATGACGGGCATGTCAACTGCGGCCTAGGGAGACCGTCTATGTTTCTCTGTTAGGTTCATGGACCAGTGCAGCATAATCTAGCTCCATGTTCTCACTGGTAAAACATGAAAGTCTGCAGGCACTGCAGTTGAAGTAAAAACACAACTCAAGTGTAGTGATATGTTTTCTCCTTGTACATTATTCCCTCCCTGTGTGCTGTTGTATGTACAAGGCTGGCCCGTCTACTAGTGACTCATCTCCTAAGTCTCTGCCCCTTATGACCTGGCCATAAAGGTCGACTTTCCTCCCCCCCCTTCCGGCATTCCTGTACCTGGATCCAGGCCAGCCAAAGTTTATTAAAGCCCAGCTCTCAACTTCGTGGTTATTGGCAGAGCCTATCACTCAGTAGGTTAAACAGTGTCCTTTATAGAGTAAAGAAACTGAACCAACATTTCCCAGACCGGGCCCTTGAAAGGTTGGTTTATCTTTATTCTATAAAGGACAGGCTGAGTTTGTCCAGCATTGGGTTTTTACAATGTTCCACTAAATTACTTATTCTGATTAAAGGTCCTCGTGGATAATGCCTTAAAAGGAGACAAGGGCTTGCCCAGATGGACAGATCACTGGTCTTGGTTCTGTACATTAGACACTGTAAACAGGGAGGCTCTCTGGATCGTCCTGAGATGTTATGGATGCCCAAGGATATATGTAAAAATGATTCCGCTGCTCCATGATGAAATGATAGGTCTGCAGTGGTGACACATCGGCTGCATCTGCCATTTCTAACGGGGTGAAGCAGGGCTATGCACGAGCCCCAGTCTTATTCAATCCATTCTTCACTTGCATGTTGTCACTTGCTGTCCAAGGTCTGGAGGAGGGGGTGTACATCAGGCACCGACTGGACCTTTGTTGCTCGAATGTACAAAGTGCCTCAACAAACCTTTTTGCTGATAACAGTGCGCTCTTGGTGCTGAACAAATTCTCAGACGCTGCTATGCTCTTTGGCCTGACCATCAACTTGAACAAGACTGAAATACCCCATCAGTCCGTGCCAAACACTAACATCATAGAACCAAAAAAAATCACTGTTGTTGACACCCAGCTGACAAATGGAAACAGCTTCAAATACTTGGGGAGCATCATCTCGACTGATGGGTCTCTGCATAAAGAAATTGACTCTAGGATCAGCAAGGCCAGCCAGGCTCTGGGGAGGCTGCGCACCAGAGTGCTCAATCAACACAACGTCCGCATCTCCACAAAGCTGAAAGTCTACAGAGCAGTGGCGCCCAGCCAAGAGAACTGGAAGCTGTGGCTGATGACAGAACCCGATGACGAGCCCTGTGCTATGAAGCCTACACCAGTTTTGAAGACGGGAGTTCCCAAAGGCTGATGGAAAACCATGAACGGCGTCACAAAGCAGCAGCCGCCGTTACTACAGAAACGGACTTCCAGTGCCCTCATTGGGCTAGACTCTGCGTTTCCAGACTGGAACAAGAAAGTCACTTTTGTGCACAACAACGTGTCTTCTTCGAACCGAAGGACAACCAATACTAAATGACCTGTTCAGATTAAAGGTCCTTGAGCTTAATACTTTTAAAAGGAGATACAGGCTTGCCCAGATTGTTCCGTACTCCGTCCATGCTTTAATTGGCCTTGGTCCCCTCGATTGAGGAATATTACCCTCTCCTGATAGCGCAGCGACGCCTGTTAGGATCCCACTTACTGACAGGCAAGGTACGGATCCATATTCAATCTGATGCTTAAAGATTATCGAGGGCCCCGACCATCCATCACACCAGGAATTCTGACCCACCACCATCTTGAAGGAGGTACAGGAGCATCAAAATCAGGAATACCAGGCTGGGGAATAGCCTTTTCCCGCAGGCTGTGAGATGGATGAGCAGTATTTTGGGTCTCTTATAAATTGTTCTGAAACATTGAACATTGTGCTTTTATGTATGTGATTATATGTTGTATGAGAAATGTGTCCTGTGGACAAGAGAAAAGTTGTTTCATCAGGTGTTATCTGTATATTTGGATGCTCTAATGACTTTGAACTTGCTTTGGTGACAGAGATGGATGGAACTCATTTCATGGCTTTCATGAGAAAGTCATTGGGGAAAGACACCAGCAGCTGTACTGAGGCAAGATGCTCGTGGCAGCAGGGATAACGTGGAACGGTGGGTGGAGATCAGAAAGCAAATTCAACTATTTATATTCCAGGATCAAAAATTTATGTGCATTCTTTGAAGTGTCTATCAGTACCTTTAAACATCCAAAAATTATTAGTTTTTGTTATTTTCAATGAAATATTTTACGAGCCACATAAAAGTACGTGTGGTGGGTAGAGATGGGGCCTCTCTGGATATTGTCCAACCATTCTCTGGAGCCTCAGACACCATGGCGGGGGGAGGGGGGGTGGGAGATCTGATAGAAGTTTACAAATTCTCAGAGGAATTGAATCTTTCTCACAGAATTAAAAAAAAATGTTTCATCGCAGAAGTGAGAGGGAAAAGTTTAAAGGAGATGTCCATTTTGGACTCGCAGGGTGAGTTTTCTTTTACAGAGAGTAATGGGTGCTTGGAACGCCTGCCACGGACAGGGGTGAAAGTGGATACTCTACATTTCAGAAGCTTCCGGACACACAGGTTAAGGGATATGAATCCTTTGCAGGGCCGTAGGGTTTTAGTTGAACTTAGCATGACTTTTGGCACAGACATCATGGCCAAAGGGCGTTCAAATACACCAAGGTTTAGACCCCTTCTAATCTAATCTTCATCGCAGCAGGAACTGGGAGTGCCAGCAGGGAGGGCTATTGTTCAAACAGTTGCAATCAGTGATCATTACACTGAATGCCAAGAGACTGGACAACATTTAGACTGTTGGTCAATATCGTGAAAACATTATCCATCCTTATTACATTGTTGCAGTACCTCCCAATTAGAACACTGATTCCACTTCAAAACTGCTTCATTATGAAACATTTTAGAATGATGTATGACCCTGAAATGAAAGCCTTTCTTCATTTCTTCCCTGATTACATCTCCGAAGAATTCGCCCTCACTGTCCCAGTGATGGGCGACTTTATTATATTCCAATTTGTTCATTCCTATAAATTCTACTTTCTAAGGTGGTTTGAGAAGATTTAACGTGTCGCTGAATGCTCGATCGAGCATCTTACAGGTGCACTGTGGAGGGGGCACTGACTGGTTGCATCCTGGCCAAGTTTGGAAATGCGAGTGCCCTGGATCGCAGAAGGCTCCGGAAACCCAGCCAAGTCCGTCACTCACCTCTCATCCATTGAATTGATCTACATTAGGCACTGCCCCAGCACCATAAGGGATCCCCATCTCTTAAGTCATTCTCACTGCCACCTTTAGGCAGAAGGCACAGAAGCCTTGATCGGGCTTCAAGACTAGTATTTTTTTTCAAAAAAAAAGTTTTTTTTCCAATAGCCCCTTGAACCTTCCCACACTACCTTAATGGTAACTCTACACCAGGACTAAGGACTTGTCTTCACCATTGTAAAGTCATTTTTTCTTTGTACTGACTTCAACTGTGAACATGATCAGTGTCTATCCTTTGATACTAATTATTTTCCTCTCAGGTGCTAATTTAATTTAGACATCGTTTATTAATCCATTTCATATAGTCGCAGCAAGCAAAAACACTATCACTCCATTTGTACCTTGTATTTGTGTGTCTGAACATAAACTCTTATCCTTGTAAAGAAGAACAAGTCTTAAGTGGTAAAAATAAAAATTGGTGGATTAAGTGTGTCACCAAAATCTCCACCTCTTCAGGTGGATCCCAGTAGGGACAAGGAATCGAATCCACAAAATTCATATGGATTCATCAGGCTCCTCCTGCCTGCAGCGTGGACAGGGCCAGTTAACATTAGACCTACCTTAAACCGTCGGTCGTATTTGGTAACAGTGTGTGCAAATTCAACCTTCTCTCTTTTTCCTATAAACTGCCGTAGCTCCGGGTGATCTTCCATTCCGATATAATCACCAACAAAGTTCCTGTTGATACTGTTCCTCCGTCGCTCCTTCTTGTTCAAGAGCAAATCGGATGCTGAAAAGAAAATAAGTCAGACTGAAGGTCAGATTAACCCTTCCAATGTTCTGAAACATCTTCAAACTGCCACTGGGAGTAGTGAATGAGAGGGGAAAAAATGGTGCAGCATTTCCTGCGTTCATCTCCCAGAGACATCTGTTCTTAAATGGCCTTCTTGCGTCAGCCTTGACAGCCACAAATAAGCTTCAGGAAGCAATAATTAGTACAATTTAAAACATAGTAGAAGCCGATTCCGGCCATGAAAACTGGTTACGCCCAATTAATCCACCACCCTGCACGTCTTTGGAACGTGGAGCACCCGGGGAAAAACCCATGCAGGTCACAGGAGAATGTACAAACTCCTCACAGACAGCAGTGGAATCGAACCTGGATCACTGGTGCAATAATAGTGTTCACGAACCGTTTGAGAACTGGGGGCCTGGCTAATTTTCTTCATCCGCACCCTGGAACTTTGGTGGAAAGATTCTACTGCTACCTTGCGAGGAACAAACTGCTGGAGGAGCTCAGCAGGCCAGGCAGGGAAGTGGCCGGTCAGCCTTTCGAGTTGAAACCTTGGTTCAGGACAGCTCAAATCACATCTGAGGTATTCAAGCGTTTAATTGACTCGTGGCTCAGAAGATGCTTTCGTTTGTTGAAGACCCATAGTCAGAGCAAGGCTCAATTTGCCCTCCAGAGGTTGGAACACAAATATAGGCCGATTGGTCCATGTCATGTTGAAGGAGCAAAACATCTGCGTTAATAGATCCCATGACACTATTTTATAGACCAGACAGGGAGTTGACATTTATGTGAAACATGAAAGTTTGCTGATGCTGTGATTGTAGTGAATACACACAGAAATTCTGGAAGAACACAGCAGGGCTCACAGGAGGTAAAGCGATATGACTCATCTTTCGGGCCTGAGCCCTTTCTCATGGTTAACATTTATACCCAACAACCCCACTACGCAGATATGATCTGTGCTCGATACATTGATGTTGGTACAAAATGGAGTGGGCAAATGGACAGCTGTCTATCCTCCATTAAAACTGATTCTACACTTAAAGAGTGCTTGATTGTCTCCTAATTGCTTTGGGACATGAACGTGCAATGTCAATGCATACCTCCTTTTTGGTCAGCAATTGCACCCAACAGGGAATTTACACGAAACTCCTTTTGGTTAAAGAGTGCTGAGAGTGTATGGGGTACGAGTGTCGAATGGGGGGGGGGGTGATTGTAGGTCAGTTGGGTGTAGTTTGGCAGCAGGGACTTATGGGCCAGAAGAGTTGTGCTGCATTCAGTTGGGGAGAAATGCATTTCAGTGGGAAGCTGGATGAACAAAGGGGGAGAGCAGGGAAAATCTACCAGCAGGGGTCGATAATAAAGGGAGGTCAGTCAGAAGGAACATTTGTGTGATGTGAACATTCCAAGACAACAAGAAAAGAGCCCAGGACCATCCTAGTCCATAGGCCTCTACCCCAACGGAGTAGGAGCTGTCGGCACAGAGTTCACTCTACCTTGCTCTCTCATTTGCACATATCTCTTCCTTGCTGCATACTTCCTCCACGCCTTCTGAATCGCCCGGGCGTACGTATCATATTTTCGTTCCCGCATCTCCTCGAGCAAAAACAGCTGTGGAAATGGAAGAGGATCATTAGTGCTTCCACCCAGCCCGCGATTAAATGAGGAGCGACGGACCCTGGGGTCAATGGGAGGGTTGACGGTATCCCAGGGCTTTCTCAGTCTCAGACCCCACGAAGTGCTCTGCCCAATGCATGCTGACCATCAGCTTCTACTGATTAAAGGGGTGGACTGTTCATCCCGTTCACTGGTATCTAAAGACACTGATATTGTCCAACCATTTCAGGCATCACTTCAGTGCACAGCTTCATAAACCTCTCCCTCTAGACTAGAGGCACTGAATAGGATGTTGCAGATTAATTTATAAAATTTAAATTTTTAATTTAGACATAAGCATGGTAACAGTCACTTTCGGCCCACAAGCCTGTGCTCCCCAATTGACCTAAACCCCTGTACGTTTTGAAGGGTGGGAGGAAACCCATGCAAATGTACAAACTTCTCACAGACAACAGGGGATTTGAACCCCGGTCACTGGCGCTGTAGTAGCGTGGCGCCCTAATATCCTCAGTCATCTTGTTTGGGTAATCATTTTCTGTGTGTAAATTTCATCTCTCCTCAGCCCCCTCTGGTTCCTGCTGCAAAGAAGCTGACCCCATGGCTTCCTCATCCAGGTCAACAAAGATGCCTTTCCCCTTCACGAACCTGCCTCATTCTATCACCCTGGGTCGCATCAGATAAATTCAATGGTAGATCTTCCAAACCTGACCGACTCTGTCCCTCTCCTGGATGGGCAGTAACACACTGGCCCTTTGAAGGTGAGGGGAATACTGGCAAGACCTGAAGCTCAAAACAAAAGCAGGCAAACTAAAGAGATAAGAGACGCTGGGGTCAAGTGCAGCACACAAAAGTGCTGGAGAACCTCAGCAGGTCATGCAGCATCCGCAGGAAGCAAAGGTCAGTCGACATTTCGTCAGGAATGTGTGAATCCTCACGGCATTCATGAAGGAGGACACTGGCCCAAAATGTCACCCGCCTTTCCCTTCCTATGGATGATGTGTGATCTGCAGCAATTTTGTATACTCCAGGCAAATAAGAAAACGCTCCGAATTGCTCTTTGAGGCGCTTCAAACAAGAAGTCTAGGTTTTGGAAAAGTTTGGAAAAGCAGCAGGATGTAAAAGGGGAGTCTCCTGAGAGTTGGCAATGTGGATTTTAGTGTGGGGTCACAGGCCAAGAATACAGCTTTACAGTAATCAGTCAGGCTTGATTCAGTGCCCAGACCTGTTCTGCCAGAGTTAGCCTTGAGCTTTCAATGCTGATGTATAAACAGAGCCTGCCGATTTTTCTCAGCACCTCGTGATTTCCTCTGTCAACCTGCAACCAGTTTCAGTCTTGTTTCAAAGAGACTAAAACACACTGTCTGATTTTTAAGCATTTTGTTGAAATAAAAAGGAAATTGTAAGACATCCCCTGTGATTAATTGGAGAGGGAAATGCTTTATGATGAAGGAACTATAAATAAGCCACCCTGGAAACAGATCGACAGGTTGAAAGTTCACAAGTCTCAAGCAACAGTTCACCAGAGAAGTCTTTCTTCCTAGAACAGTGGTCTTGAAACTTTTTTTCCCCTACTCATATACAACCTGAAGCAATCCCTTACTAACCACAGAGCACCTATGCCATAGATTCTGTGGTCAGTAAAGGATTAATTCAGGTGGGGAATCACTACCATAGGTGCCCCTTGTGGTCAGTAAGGGATGACTTCAGGTGGGGAACCACAGCCATAGGTGCCCTGTGGTCATTAAGGGATTAATTCAGGTGGGGAGCCAATGTCATAGGTGCCCTGTGGTCAGTAAAGGATTAGTTCAGGTGGAAAGAAAAAGGTGGAGAACCTCTTGCCTAGAAAAAACTTTCAGGAGTGAAAGTAATTTAAATTTCTTGACAGTTCAGTAGCATCAACATTATCAACGTGACCTACTTGTCCCGTTTATGCTACGCTGGCCTGTTGAAAGGTGAATTGACTTCTGACCCACAACTAGAACTCTGGGTGGAGCAGACCACAAGCAAATTCCTTCTGCATAGTTATGGTATCAATGAGCAGACCCAAAGGAGCAGGATTACTACTTCACGTACAGATTCAGGAGCTTTAATAAAGATTTTGCTTTTCCCCAGCTGGTATTGATCGGAGTCCATGTTGACAGATCGAAGGAGGTAGACCACTCCTTGCTTCTCATCTCCTCTCCAGGAAGGCCATGTCTCTTTGGTTAAGATGGCATACCTGCAACAATGAGGTCTATTAGAAACACTGTTCTCAGAGAATAGTTTACATAATTCCCCTTAAATTTCATATTTCAGATTCAGAATGTACTGTCATGTGCTAGTCATGAAATTTGTTGTTGTACAGCATCATATAAACCACCTTACGAAATAAATAAAAATAGTGCATGAAAAGTCAAAGTTAAGGCTCTGGTTCCTTGATCATTTAGGAATCTGATGGTCACAGGGAAAGAAGCCGTCCTTATGCTGCTGAGTGCTGCTTTCTTCAGACACCACCTCTTGTAGATGTCCTTTGATGTAGTGAAGACTGGTGCCCGTAATATCGCAGGCCGAATTGACAACTCTCTGTAGTTTTTTTTCTTGTCCTCCGTACCTGTGATGCGTCCAACCAGAATGCCCTCTGCGGTACACCTGTAGAAGTTTTTGAGGATTTTTGGTGACATGCCGAATCTCCTCAAACTCCTCTCAGAGTATAGGCGCTAGCGTCCCCTCTTTGTGACTGCATCGACACAGAGGCTCCAGGGCAGATCCTCGGAAATGTTGGCACCCGGGGATTTGAAGTTCTTGACCCTCTCCACTACTGAGCCCTTGCCATTCAGATTACTATTTGAACGGCAATAGATTAAGAGATGGGGAAGTGCAGAGAGACCTAGGGGTACTTGTACACCAGTCTCTGAAGGCGGTTAAAAAGGCAAATGGTATGTTGGCCTTCATATCAAGAGGGTTTGAGTATAGGAACAAGGATACCTTACTGCAGCTGTACAGGGCCTTGGTGAGACCCCACCTGGAGTATTGTGTGCAGTTTTGGTCACCTTATCTAAGGAAGGATGTTCTTGCAATGGAGGGAGTGCAGAGGCGATTCACCAGGCTGATACCTGGAATGGCAGGAGTGACTTATGAGGAAAGATTGCGCAAATTGGGATTGTACTCGCTGGAGTTTAGAAGATTGAGAGGGGATCTCATAGAGACATAA
Organism: Narcine bancroftii; assembly: GCF_036971445.1. Taxonomy (NCBI): domain Eukaryota; kingdom Metazoa; phylum Chordata; class Chondrichthyes; order Torpediniformes; family Narcinidae; genus Narcine; species Narcine bancroftii. The sequence goes on from NC_091482.1 coordinate 46,811,138, forward strand.
AATTCTGGCAGGACTGGACAGAATGGATGCAGATGGGATGTTTCCAAAGATGGGAAAATCCAGAACCCGGGGCCATGGTTTGAGGATAATAGGCAAACCATTTAGGACCGAGATGAGGAGGAATTTCTTGACCCAGAGGGTGGTGAATCTGTGGAATTCATTGCCACAGAGGGCAGTAGAGGCAGGTTCATTAAATCTATTTAAGAGGGAATTAGATCTATTTCTTCAGTATAAGGGTATTAAAGGTTACGGAGAGAAGGCGGGGACGGGGTACTGAACTTTAAGATCAGCCATGGTCTCGTTGAATGGTTCGAAGGGTCGAATGACCTACTCCTGCTCCTATCTTCTAGGTTTCTATGATTGGATCATGTCCCCTGACGTGTTGTATTCAAGCTAAACGAAACTGTTAACGTATCTTTCAACACAAACAATATATGAGTAAAAGTACAAAAACTCAAGTCTATAAACTTTCCACATGTGGTCAACATGGGAATTTTTTTTATTGAGAAAGAACTCAATTAACCCTTGTAGAGCTGACGAACAGCAGTTTGACACTCTGAGACCCACACAAGTGGCAATGTGAACATGAACTTCAGTTGATTAATTTTCTCTGTGGCCAGGTCACTTCAGCACCAAATATTCATGTTCTAAATAAAATGACAGGAATTAACTTTGCAATTTAGCAACTCGAGTGGGAACCCCAGTGCCAAAAACATCCTCACTTGATTGACATCCCAGTTACAGGAGGTTCTCGTGATTCCAATAGCAAATTATCTGAATTTGTCAAAAGGTTTTCATGCACACGTCTCCACAAACACACGCAACACCCTTTTCTTTCATGCTGTTACTAATTTTTCTTTTGGATACACAGCCTTTATTATCAAGTATTTAGCAGTCTTTGCTTAAGTCTGAATGTAGCCAACTTTAAAGATGAAAACAGAATAGATTTAAAGTGAAAACATTTCTAATCTTTTCCCTATTTCTGTCATGACCAGCTCTATTCTACTCACTTTTTCTTCTGTTCATTTTTCTTTTCATTTCACTAAATTCTAATGTCAACCATTCTTTTAATGCTCTCATTTGTTCTTGAAATTAAAAAAAATCTATATACTGTCCATCTATTTTACCTTCTATTCCTCTGTGCAGAGCTTGGACTTCTTCCTCTTCTTCTGTGTCTGTACCTATGTTTGTGTCTTCTTCTTCTCTTCCTTGTATCTGTGTCTCTTCTGACTTTCTTGCTGAGTTGCTTGCCTCACTTTGCTGGGCTTCTTCTTGCTTGGCTTCTTGCTGTTGGTCCTCTTCTTCTGGGCTACTCATCTGTTGGACCTCCTGTTGCTGTTCTTCTTTCCTATCATTCTCTTTCCTGTCGCTTTCCTCTTCTTCCAGCTGAGAGCCCTGCTGTCGGGCATCCCTCAGCAGGTCGCGCTGTTTTCTCGCTCTTCAGCTGGGCCCCCCTCCCATCGGTGTTCTCTTTTTTCCTTAGTGTGCGAAATGTGACTCCTCGCGCATGTGCAGTTGTGCGTTTTTATTTGGCTCAGAAAGCCATTTTTACTGTCCAGTAGTTGGGAGGTCGCGACTACGGGGTCGTTATCAACCTTGAAGAAAGGGCTCTTTTCTCCACGACAGCTCCCTGTTTCTTCATGCAGGTAAGGCCTTCTCCTTCTCTTCCAGCATCTTTTCTTTTTTTTCCCCGTTGTTTTTACTTTTTCCTTCTTGGGTGCCATTTTCTTTCTTTTCTCTACAACTTTATCTTTTATATGTTTTGTTTTGTGTTTCTTGAACTTTGTATTTTCTTCACTTTATTTCTTCTTTTCTGGAGAGGGCTGGTATTCTCCTACCGGCCACTACTCCATCATGTGACTCCTCCCGGGATCTGAGGTTCTTGACCCTCTCCACGACTGAGCCCTCGATGAGGACTGGGTCGTATTGAGGAACTTTCACCAAAAGACATTTTTCATCACCATGCAGGAGTCTCACCATTGCTCTCAGATGAAAACAATGAGATCCAAATCCATATGTTCATTTAAAGTAGTTTATATGAAGCATAATGAATACAAGAAGAACATGCAAATACTGGACACTTCAGGCCCATCTGAGATGAGAGGATTTCTCCCCAGGAAGATTAAATGCGCATCAAACACAGTGGACGCAAGATGAGATGTGTGGACAACTTGAGCGAGGATGTCACAAAAACTTTGTTTTATTTGCTGTCACCATCAAAAATTAAAAAATCTCAACAAAAATGGGCGGCACAATTAGCTTAGCAGTTAGCCCAGCACTATTACAATGCCAGGGACCTGGGATCAAATCCCGCGCTGTGCGTAAGGAGTTTGTACATTCTCCCCGTGTCCTGCGTGGGTTTCCTCCAGGGCCTCCTGTTTCATCCCACCCTTCAGAACATACAGGGGGTTGTAGGTTAATTTGGGTGTAATTGGGCAGCACGGGCTTAAATGGGTGGAATCGGCTTCTATCATGTTGTAAATAAAAGTCTAAAATTTATTTTAACTAGATTTTGTTTGTGGATCGGGGTTTGAATTTTAACATAGGTAGATATCGACCTGTTCTTTAGGCAATGGTGTGACAGAGTATCTAGAGGTGGTTTGGGAGGAATGGCTAGAGTAGGTTGCACACACACATTTTAAATAACAGAATATTTTCAGGACATTTTGCAGAATGCTTTTTGCAGAAAGTAACAAAGTTGCAGAATGCAATTTGCCTGGGAGAGCATGTGATTTTTGCAGGTAGAGGGGGAGAACGGTTTTGCTCTCAGAGAGGGAGGGTGTGAAACCGAGAGAGGAGTCACAGAAATCAGTTCCAGAGGGACAAACTGGCAAACTTTGGAAGGCTGCCTGGTCGAAGGAGAAGACTGGTGGTGTGAAAGGTGTCCTGAAAGAAAGAGGATCACCTGGAGAACCCTGAAGGGGTCAAATTTCGTCAGCAAGACTGATTGAGAAGGAATCAGTTGTGGATGTCTTGGAAAAGGAATCTCTCTGAAAACCAGCAAGAACCCTCCTGAGTGGTAACTATTTGCCTGTTAAACACCAAAGCCTGGTGAACTTTGTTAATGCTAACTTCTGTGCACAGTACAAGAATGGCCTGCAACCAGTGAGATTGGACAATGATCCAAAGAACATTTCTAATCTTAAATATACATTACACACACCTGCGCATAGTAATAGAGGGGGGATTAAGTAGGTTAGGTAGATTAAGTAATAAGTTAAAGTTTAATTCTGTTTTCTTGTTCAAATATAATTAAAAACTACTTTTGTTTAAATAACCCTGTGTTGTGGTGCATATCTATTGCTGTTGGTCTTTGGGTCCTCTGGACTCTGTAACCATGGAACCAAGTCAATGGGCTGAAACAGGCCAAACAATTTGCAGATTCAATGTCTTAGCTTTAGTTAGTTTGTGCCGCCAGGGGCACAGTGGAGGGATAAGGTGTCAAAGGTAAAACCTCGGAGTTCCTGCTTCTTACTAAATTAAGTCAGTCAGCATGTGGGTGTGATTCCAAAACATTGTAGTGAGTGCCATCTTTGATCTACCTATTTGAAGATAGGTATGAAGTTTATAAAAAGAATGACTCTCCTCCCACAAACACCACCAAAGATAGATTACCAATCCATTGGCTTGCTGACTTGGACCACCCTCTGTCCAACAGTTACAGCAGTGGCCCGTGGTTCTCAAGTTACCTTGGCTCATGGCCAAGGAGGAGAAAGGTGCTGACAAAAGGCGCAGCTGAAGGAACCAAGCCAAGGAACCTACGGAGGCTGTGGGATGCTAGAGATGGCGGTCAAGCAATTCGCACCAGGCTGCGGACTGCTGGAGACTGGCTGAAGGGGGTACCAGGTATTGGAACTTGGATGTGAGAGAGCACTGGACTCTTGTGCCAGAGGTTCAGATCTGGAGCTTAGGCTGCTAATGGTTTGGACTGGACTATGTGTGGCTGTAGAGGTGAATCCACAGATACTTGGTGATTCGGGGTGGGGGGAGCGGGGAGACTCTCTTTTGCTTCCCTTTCTCTGACTGCAAGATTTGCTTCAGGTAATTTCTACCGATGACAAATCTGTCTGTCTTATAGCAGACAAAAACAATGTTGTGTAATTATGACACTTTTTATTACATGACAATAAATGGAATGAAATTGAATTAAACAATTGGAGGTGACGTGGTCTCAGCTGTAGCAGAGAGTGGACACCAGGGGAGAGACCATCAGCAACAGGACCTGCCCCGAGGAGCTGGTGGATTCTAAAAACAATGCTGGGTGCCGAGAAAGTGAAATGAATTCTCTCACAGGAATTCTCACCTTTGTAAGAACTTCTTAAAAACCCGTCGGTAGGCGTAGCCTGCTCTTCGCACTCGGATGTTTTCTTTTAAACCCAGGTACTCCACCTGGTGTTTAACTCTAAAAAGAAAAAGAAACAGAAATTAATTGGACAACTGAATCTAGAAATATTTATTTTAGCATAAAAATATACAGCGTTCAAATGGAAACCAAGTCTTCTATCGTCTGGTTTCAATTGTACTCCTTTCACAGGTAGAAATCAAAGTTCAATACTAAGCCTCCCAAACGAAATCCAAAATTGTGTTCTGGTACACCAAGAGGACGGAGTGGAGAGAGATATAATGAAGTCACGACAAAAATATTATGAAAGTGGTGAAAGTGTTCATGAAGTATTAGCCTGGCAATTAAAAGCAGAGCAAGTTTCTAGAACAGTAATTGCTATTAAGAAAAGTACTGGTCAAGTTACTTATAAAACACAGGAAATAAATGATAATTTAAAGGAATTTTATGCCAAACTTTGAAAAATGATAATAAAAAAGAGTATTTGCAACAAGTTAAATTGCCTATGTTAGATGATGATGAAAAATTTGAATTATCGAATATTTTTTTCTGAAATAGACGTTTATGAGACCTTAATGTCATTACAGATAATAAAGCACCAGATGAAGATGATTTTCCATCAGAATTTTATAAAGAATTTAAGGAATTATTAGTACCTGTATTAATGGGTGTATTAGACTGAAGAGGTACATGACCTACCAGAATTGTTCAAAACAGTGTTATTCCAAAGAAAGGATTGTCTACAACCTTCTTCACATAAACCTATATCACTACCGAATGTGGATTATAAAATTGAATAAATATGGATCAAGTTGGTTTTATTAAAAATACAAGAGTGCCAGATAATATAGTTCAATTCTTAAGTTTGATAAATGTAGCACAAAATAGAAAGATACCCACAGTAGCCATTGAGTCAGATGCAGAGAAAGTATTTGATAGACTGGAGTGGGATTTTTTTGTTCAAACTACTCAATATATTTGGGATTCCAAATACTTTTGAAAATTGGATAAAAGCGTTATACGATCATCCAAAAGCAAAAGTGGTTACAAACAGACAAATATCAAAACCTTTTTTTGTTAGGAAGGTTGTCCATTGTCACTTTTTTTATTTGCATTAGCAATAGAGACATTGGCAGAAATAATTAGAAGTGATAAAGAAATTAAGGGATTTGAGATAGGTAATAAAGAGCATAAAATTAGTTTGTTTATGGATGATGTTATAGTATATTTGACAAAAGCCCAGAAATATTGTTGAATAAGTTAAATATGATATTAATAGAATATGGATTAGAATTGGGATATAAAGTTATTGCTGATAAAAGTGAGGTGATGCTTATGGTTGATATGGATTATTCACAATGTAAGAGACTAACAAAATTCAGGTGGCAAAAAGAAGCAATTAAATATTTAGGAATAAAAATTGACAGAAATATAAATAATTTAAGTTAAATTACTCACTGCTATTAAAAAAAGATAAAAGATGATCTGAGAAGATGGAAAGATTTACTAATAACGTTAGTTACACAGGTCAATTGTATTAAGATGAATACTTTTCCAAGAATACAAATATTTATTTAAATCATTACCCATTCAAGTGCTAGAAATGTTCTTTTGGAGTTTGAATAAAACTATACGAGAATATATTTGGAAAGGTAAAGTGTCAAGAATTGGTCTTGAAAAATTAACATGGAAATTTGATCAGGGAGGACTAAGATTACCGAATTTTAAAAACTATTATTAAGCAGCTCAATTAAGATTTTTGTCTTCCTGTTATCAAATAACAGGAGAAAACAGTTTGCGTTCAGATTGAAAGAAATAAAATTGGAGAAGCTATCCCAGAACAAATTTTGTATAAATAGAATAGTGAATTGTTTAAAGGAAAAATGGAAGTACCAATTTTTAAACATATATTGAAAATATGGAATGGGATTCATATAGAGAGGGATTAAAAATTAGCAATTACCTAAAATGTTGTTAAAACAAAATCAAATTATTTATTTCACTTTGAATAATTCTTTGATCATTTATATAGTAAAGGTATAGAGCACACATGTCAAACTCTGGCCCGTGGGCCAAATTTGGACCGCGATATAATTATATTTGGCCCGCAAAATCATATCAAAAATGTATTAGAGGTGGCCCACTGGCCGCCGCGCCAGTATAGCGCATGCATAGTAACCGCTGTGTCCCAGGGTGAGAGAGAGAGAGAGAGAAAAATCCTGGTCCTTGAAAAGTAGTGGTGGGTGGTTTTATAAATACGCTGTCGTGTCCCCCGCCCACCCCCCTACCGCAGCGTGGCCTGGCCGGTGTCAGGGGAAGCCAAGGCCGCTTCCCAGTGCCCGGAACCCCAGTGGCACAGCGTTTCCTGGAGCTGCAGATGGAGTCAGGACGCCAGAGGGAAGATTGGGGCTCCCCGCCGGGCGATGGGGGCGCCGGCCGCCCTGCGCCTTCCCACCGGACCAGCGGTGGGTGCCTGGAGTAGACGTGGAGCGAGGCTGGTCGGGCAGGTAGGGTGGAACCCCCCGCCAATCTCGGGAGTGGCGTGGGCTGGATCGGGATTAGCCGCGCTCACCTGCTCCTCCACCGCTGACCAGGATCCCAGCGCGGTCCTGAGCGCGGAGACTGCCCTGGAAAGGTCCTGGGACACTGGCACGGAAAGAAGAGCAAGGTCTGTAGAACATTACAGATCAGAAACAGGCCCTTCGGCCCTTTGACTCTACCTCGTGAAAACCCAACACTGGAGAAACTCAGCGGGTTAAACCGTGTCCTTTATCCAGCAGAGAGGTACCTGACAATGTTTGGTCCTTGATCCCCCTCATCAATGTATGAGCGAAAGTCTGTGGTTCTCGTAAAAACACCAGAAGGGAGAAACTCAGCAGGTCAAAGATGAGGGGGTCCGGGAGAAACTCAGCAGGTCAAGGGGGGTCCGGGAGAAACTCAGCAGGTCAAGAGGGGTCCGGGAGAAACTCAGCAGGTCAAGAGGGGTCCGAGAGAAACTCAGCAGGTCAAGGGGGAGGGGTCCTGGAGAAACTCAGAAGGTCAAGGGGAGGGGGTCCGGGAGAAACTCAGCAGGTCAAGGGGGGTCCGGCAGAAACTCAGCAGGTCAAGGTGGGTCTGGGAGAAACTCAGCAGGTCAAGGGGGGTCCGGCAGAAACTCAGCAGGTCAAGGTGGGTCCGGGAGAAACTCAGCAGGTCAAGGGGGGTCCAGCAGAAACTCAGGGGGGGCCTGACCTCGCCAGGACCTTTGCCCACTCCACCTCCCTGCCGCAGGCCGACCCGCAACTCACAGTGACGGGGCCGCTGATCCGCCGAGATGCCGCCCTGAAGCGAGAGCTGATGCCCCCGCACTGTCGTTGTCCAACCCGATCGCCCGCAAACCCCGCCCTCCCGCACACAGGCCTGAGTAAGTATTATGAACTTTAATCTCAGGATAAAACGATCTTCCAATAGTTTCATGTCACAGTGATAAATATATTCCTGGTTAAAAATGGTCCTGCACCTGGATAAAAGCTCATTAGGCATAAAACTTGAAAAGTGTGTAAATCAAAGGATATCTGTACCAATGGAAAAAGGGCATGGCAAATAACCCTGCTAGAGTTCATGCCCACAATCAGTCACCCATTTGATTGTTTCTCCCACATTCTCAATAGCCCTCAGATTTTACTATTCGACAGCACACTAGCAACATTTGACAAATCCTCTATAGAGAAATATTATTTATTGAATATTTTATTTCTCATTTGTTAATGCTTCTGGAAAGAGTTTATCCAAAACTATTATTAAACATTTATTTTAATAAGAAAAAGTTTAACATTATATATGTTGAAAGAAGAGAAAACATGCAGATGTTGTTGAAAATTTTCAATAAATATTTAGTTCGGTCCTCGACTTAGTCCAAGTTTTTAATTTTGGCCCTCCGTGAATTTGAGTTTGACACCCCTGGTATAGAGGATTAAAAATAAAGGAACAAAATAACAAGAGGCAGACTCAGCGATAGTACTGTTGGGGGTTAACACTGTTGGGGAATAGCAGCCATAGAAAGAAAGTATACAATTATATTGAATAATATCCATTAATACAATCAGCCTTTAAACAGATTTCAAATGTAACCTACAAGGGGTTACAGATTTTGAAATGAACATCAGCTGCTTAAACCAAGAGCACAGTCTGTGAAGAGATGAGGGTATTCAGTCACAGCAGGAGGCTACTTAAGAGACAAGATTCAAGATTCTAATCATCATCATGACAGTGCAATATTACACACAATTTGCTTTCATCTGCTGTAAGGCGGTCAGATTTGCCATTGGCAGAAATTGCCTCAAATGCAGAGAAAGAGAAGCAAAAGGGAGTCCCCTTGCAGTGAAATGGGTGTTGTGCAGATGCCGCCCCCATCTTCTCACATATAACCCTGGTTTCCCGCCTAAACCAGAACCTTTCTGAAGACTACTGAGAAACCCGACCCATTTTTATAAGCTAATAAAAGCATTTGTTCACCCTCCAGTTGTGAGAGCTTTTACACCCCTCAGAGTCACTGAGTGTCCGTTGTGACAGAATATATAGAGGTGTTTGGGAGATAAATTGGGAAAGGTTTGTTAGAGCAGGTCACACACAAACACTAACATTTTTGCAGGATCTTTTGCAAGAGAGCTCAGACTCATCATGAGTGTTATTTGCAAAAGGAAACAAATGTAACAACAGGCAGTAGCATTTTTGTCTGGAAAACAACTTACTGTCTGGAAGGTCATGTGATCTCTGCAGGCAGAGAGCAGAAAAAAAGCAGGTTTTGCTCTCAGAGTTGGAGGGAGAGAGAGGGAGAGGAGACACAGACATCGGTTCCAGGGGATAAGCAGGCAAGCTTTGGAAGTCGGCCTCAAAGGAAAGGACTAGCTGTCCAGTGTTTTCCTTGGAATAGGAGAAACAGAAACGAACTCTGTGGTGACCTGAAACAAGAAAAACTCTCTCTGAAAACCAACAAGAACCCTTCTGAGTGGTAACCATTTACCTGTTAAGCACCAAAGCCCGGTGAACTTTATTAATCTTAACTTCTGTGCACAGTACAAGAATCGCCTGCACCCAGTGAGAATGGACAGTGAACCAAAGAACTTTGCTGAACTTACACACACATGCTCTTAACACTAGAAGGGGGTTAATTGAGTCAATAGAGATAAGTTAAAGTTTGATTCTATTTTCATGTTCAAAGATAATTAAAAGCAACTTTTGTTTAAGTGACCCTTTGTCATGGTGCATATCTACTGCTGCTGGGTTTTGGGGTCCTCTGGACTCGTAACACCGTTGACTCGCCTCCAGCGTTTCCACAGTCCCCGCAGCCACCCAGAGTCCAGTCCAAACCATTGGCACCCCGAGCTTCAGATCCGAATCTCCGAATGATCAGGAATGCTTCAACGTCCTCAGGACCCTTTTGCATCCCAGTGCCAATACCTGGCACCCCTTCAGCCAGTCCTGAGCCAGTCACCAGCAGTCCGCAGCCTGTACGGGTTCCTCACCTCAAGTCGCCAACAGCCCACCGCCTGTGTGTTCTTCAGCCGCAGAGTACCTCACTGATCCGCTGCCGTGGCCACTGTCTCGTGGGTCATCTCCTCTGCTTCTCCTTCTCAAACTTATGGGGGGCAGTGGTCACCCATTTTCTGATGCCCTGTGCCAGTCCTCTGTTTACCTGGATACTGCAACCCCTGAAGTTGTTGTCGATCATAGACACAGGGTCACACCCAATTGACCTGCAACCTCCAGTATGTATTGACTGGTGGGTGGAATCCAGAGCCCCCGGAGAAAAGCCACGCAGATGAGGGAGAACGTACAAACTCCTTACAGACGGCATGGGATTTGAACCAAGGTCACTGGCGCTGTAATAGCACCGTGTCACTAACCGTGCCACCCCCCCAGTACCTTGAGGAAGGGCTCAGGACCAAAACATCAGTAATATATCTTTACCTCGTAAGGACACTGCGAGACCGGTTGGGTTCCTCCAGCGTCTCTGTGTTTAGACAAGGTTTGGAAACTGATGAGCCCACGACATTTCTCAAATGCTTTGCCCAAATATACAGGCAACAGGGGTATCAAATTTCAGATCATAATTAGGACCTCACTGAAGCTCTCAGAGGTACCAAGGCAGGTTTCACATTGACTATTTGGGCTTCTGACAATCGTAGTAGATATGATTGTGTGTCCAAAAAGAATACTCTGGTAAAGAAGGAGGTTTTGGCTGTAATCATCTCATCCTCCAAAATGTGGTGAATATTTCATCTTCTCAGTTAAGATGGGCCCCCATTGTGAAAATATAATTCTATGGAACCCTACGTCAAAAGTTGAAGAGAATTACACATTGCAACTATTAAATTTGTATTTAATTACTGCTTTATGGTGAATAAAGATCTTTGTCTCCAGCTCTCCACCACCTTCCCTCTCCATTCACAGACCCATCCCTCTTCCCAGTTTGTTGCTGTTCCCTCCCTCCCTTCTCCACCTATTACCTCTTGCCTTTGGGCCTGTGCTCCTCCCCCTGCCCCTCCCCCTCCCAACTATTTAACTCAGGCGCCTGCTGACAGTTTTTCAAGCCTTGATCAAGGGCTCAGGGCTGACACGTTGGTTATGTATCTTTGCTCTATAAAGTACACTGTTTGACCAGCTTTGTGTTTTTAACATCCTCATCTCTGGTCTCTGCATGGCTCAGTTTAAAATCAGCTCAGGCTATGCCCCACTGCCTTATTGTAGGGCTGCTGTATTGTATGATTGGACCCAGCAGAGTTCTATCTGAATAATGTTTGTCAGAGCAAATGAATCACCCTGATCAGCACTTAACCTCTGAATCACACAGTTACCCAACGACATGGAACAACTGGTTATCTGACTTCGCATTTGTAAATGCAAAAGTTAACGCCCCCAATGACATTCCAATGGTAACTACATTTTAAAGTTATTTAATAGCATGGAAGTTCAAGTACATGAACAGTTCTTTAATATCACAAGCTTTTTTTTCCAAATATTTATCAAGTTTATCTAAAGCTTTAAAAAAAAATTATTTATAATTTTACAGACTCTTATTAACCAAGTGGTGTAGGGAAACAATCCTCCCCTTTTTCAGATCATTGTTTACCAAGTCTTTACTTTTTCCTCCCCCCCCCCATCCCCCCACCAGCATTCACCCTCCCTCCTATTCAACCCAGGCAAAAACATAAATATCACTTATTATAAATAATAATGCAAGTATACAAGGGAAGAGGGAAAGCAAAGGAAAGGGGAGCCGGGAGGATTTCCACGTTGTCACCTCGTTCTGATTTCAGGGCTTGGGAAGTCGTTATTCCTGTTTCCACGTGCCACAGGTATGGCTGCCACACCTCAATCAAGTGTGTCGTATCTCCCCCTTAAGTTAAAAGTAATTTTCTCCAGGGGCACGCAGCTCTGCATCTCCATGCTCCACCTTGCTGTGCTTAGCTGAGAGTCAGATTTCCAGGTAACCATTATGTACCTCCAGGGCGACTTTCACAAATTGCATTTGTTTAGGCAATTTTAGACACAAATCTGTAATGTCACCTGGCAGGAACAGGACAGGGTCCTGTTTATCTAAACTTTATGTTTATTTCAAGCTTCACATATATTAAGTAATATATATTAAGTAATAATATATTACTGAACTCATCAGGTCTCGCAGGGTGTCCATAGGAGGTAAGGGTAAATAAGCAATGTTTCGAGCCAGAGATCTTCTTCAAGGTAATACCTTAAGTATCTGGTCTTAAATTTTTAAATTTAAATTTAGACATGCAGCATGGTAACAGGCCCTTTGGACCCACGAGCTCATGACGCCCAAATATACCAATTAACCTATAACCCCTGTTACTAGCCCAGAGGACCCAAAAAACCAAGCAGCAATAGTAAGACAAATGCTTGCTTTTAATTATCTTTAAACATGAAAATAGAATCAAACTTTAACTTATCACTACTGACTTACTTCACCTAACTTAACCCCCTTCTAATTCTAAGCACATGTGTCTGTAATGTGCGTGTAAGTTCAGAAAAGTTCTTTGGTTCACAGTCCAATCTCACTTCTCATTCCTCCAAGTTCACTGGTTGCAGGCAATTCTTATACTGTGCACAGAATTTAACATTTATAAAGTTCACCGGGCTTTGGTGCTTGAAAGGTAAATGGTTACCACTCAGGAAGGTTCTTGTTGGTTTTCAGAGAGAGACTTGTTGTACATTTACTTCCATCAGCCACTTCAGTGTCTTGCCAAAGAAACTTGCCCCTTCAAGGTTCTCCAGATGATAACCTCTTTCTTTCAGGTCACCAGAGTTCCTTTTTGTTTCTCTTATTCCAAGTGAAACATTAGACAGCCAGTCCTCTCTTCTTGCATAAATAACAAGGGTTTTGACCATGCCGTCTTCCAAACTGGGGCTTTCCACAAGCTTGCCAGCTTGTCCTGTTCCAGTCCCAGCTACCTCTGCTGGCTGTAACACTGTCATCTCTGAAAGAAAGCCTGTTTGACTCTCTCTGCTTGCAAAATCACATGACCCTCTTAGAACAGCAAGCTCTCTTCCAGACAGAAGCAGCTCTGACGTGATCTTTCATCTGATGCCTTTTGTAAACAACATCCCATGAGTGAAGTCTCTTGAGCACTCTTCAAAGCTCTTGCAAAAGCTGTTGGCCCTGACATGTCTAGCATGGGGCAGAGCTCCAGTATTTCAAACAAGATCTTTTTTAGTGTTTGTATGTAACAAACCTTTCCCAATTTATCTCCCAAAAACATATCTATATACTCTATCACACCCCCTATATGTTATGTTGATGAAAAATATTTGCCAAAACATCTATTTAATGTTGATGAAATGGGCTTGGTCTGAAAACATATGCTGGACCTCATCAAGAGGTCAAGACAATGCTAGGATTCAAGGCATTCAGAGACTGTATAATGCTGCTTTTAGGTGGAAATGTAGGGTTCAAATTGAAACCTTTCCTGACCTACCGCTCTGAGAACCTGAAAGCATTCAAGAATGTGAGCAGGCATACACTTCCTGGTTATTATCGCCATAACCAGAAAGTCTGGATGACATTAGCTTTATTTGGAGGCTGGTTTTTGAACGGTTTTACTCCCCAGGCAAAAAAAAATTCTCGTTGAGACAACATACCATTCAAAATTCTTCTGATTTTAGACAATGCTCCAGGGCGTTTACAGCACCTGGTGACAGACGCCTTGATGTAAAGGTATGCTTTTGCCACCGAACACAACCACACTCATTCAACCAATGGTCCAAGGCATAATAGCCACATTCAAAGCGAACTATTTATGCCAAACGTTTGCCCAGGCTGTTGAATCGATGGAATGAGGCAGAGCAGTCTGGGAATGGTTTTAACATTCTAAATGCTATCTGGAACATGGCTGCAGTATGGGAAGAATCACAAGGCAATGCATGAATGACATTTGGAAGAAAGTTTTGAGGACATTTGTGAAACTTTCAAAGGCCTTAACAAAGATTCTACTGTTGATGAAATACGCAAGATATTAGTCCTTGGGAAACAGCTAGAATTGAAAATGGTTGAAGAGGACATTCATGAGCTTGTTGCCATCGAGACTGAAGAACTTTCCAATGAGGAGGTGATCGAAGCAAGAAAGAAAGAAACTGAGGCAAAAGAAGCTGAAGTTAGACAATGAGTCACCAATAAAGTTCACAGCAAAGAGACCAAGTACGAATGTTGGAAGAAATGGACGACAATTAGAAGAGATTTCAAGACCTGACAGGATGCTCTTGCTTGCTACAGAGAAATTTACAATGAAAAGGAGAAACAAACTGTTCAGACAAAAATTGATATCTTCCTGAAGATGACATATCACTTAAACTACCAGCAAGTGTCGATGCCCCAGGGCCTTCGACAAGTGTCAATGACGCCATGTGTTCTACGAGCATCGTCAGAAGACAGAGAAATTGATGACCTTGTTGCTTTAGCGTCTCCACCATCCAGTAATTAATTTTAGTTCAGTGCTTCAAACATTCTTCCGGCCCAGTGTGCTTTCAGCTGTGTACGTTAATGGGAAGTACCCAACATCTTAACACTTGTTACCTATCCACCAGCACCATCAAATCCAGGTACCACATAGTACCTATTTTTTTTTAACTACAAGTTTTTTGACTTTCAATGGGGTTGTTGGAATGCATCGCAAGTAGAGGAGTACCTGTATACTTTAAAAAAAATTCTTCCATAAATCATAACCCTCTATTTTGCTTTCATCCATGTGCCTGTCTAAGAGTCTCTTAAATGCCCCCTAATGTTTCAACCTCCACCACCATCCCTGGCAAGGCATTCCAGTGTGAAAAAAAAACTTACCCTTGATGCCTCCCCTAAACTTCCTTCCCTTCACTTTGTACAGATGTCCCCTGGTGTTTGCTATTCCTGCCCTGGGGAAAAAGGAGCTGGCTGTCCACCCTATCTAAGCCTCTCATAATCTTGTAGACCTCTATTAAGTTTCCTCTCATCCTTCTCTCCAAAGAGAGCTCTGCTAACTTTGCCTCACAGAACTTATTTTCCAATCCAGGCAACATCCTGGTAAATTTCCTCTGCATCCTCTCCATGGCTTCCACATCCTTCCTACAATGAGGTGACCAGAACTGAACACAACACTCTATGTGTGGTTACACCAGAGATTTGTAGAGCTCACAAATCCTGAACTAATACCCCAACTAATGAAGCCCAGCATCCCATAGTCCTTCTTAACTAACCTATCAATCTGTGTAGAAACCTTGTGAGATCTATGCATTTGGACCAAAAGAGGCCTCTGCTCTTTCACACTATTAAGTATCCCTAATCATTAACCCTGTTTTCTGCCTTCAAGTTTGACCTTCCAAATGCACCCAACTCTGCACCCTGTCTATCTAATCCAGCACCTTTGGGATTTTGGTGTTGTTGGACTTTCTGAATTGGACATTGTTCCACTTAGTACCCAGCCACACTTTCCTTTCCCCTTTATTTCCATGTTACACAACAGTGAGTTAAAAGGCGGAGGGAAACGTGGCTGCAGCTCGAATCCGTCCCGCTGGACCCAGCTCCATCCATCAAAGTTCCTCACCTCCAGGACTTCAGCTACCAATCCTAGTTCTGGCCACATGTCTAGACCACAGTCTGGACCACTCACATCCTAGATTACTGAGGGGTAAGCATTTCCCAAATAATCGGAGGTAAAGAAAGAGTCTGCAGATGCTGTGGGGAACTAGAGGAGGGCACAGAAGGGCTGGAGGAACTCAGGCAGCATCCGTGGAGATGTTTCGGCCCTGAGCCCTTCTTCAAGTGCGCCAAAAATCAGGTGGACTCCTGAGTCAGAAGGTATGGAGGGTGGAAAGGAAAGGGAGATGGGAGGAGCATAGGGCAGCCAGGTAAATATAGGTGGGAGAGGGGAGTGGAGAAAGCAGCCAAGAGGGGATGGGGGAGGGGACAGCGGTCTGAGAAAGATGCTCTCTAATAGGTGGAAGGAAGGAAAGGGGTTGGGGGGCTGGAAGAAGGAAGACAGAGGAACGCAGGAAAGCCAAAGAATGGGGGAAGAGGGTTACCAAACAATCGGATATTGGATTATCATAGATTTATTTCTGTGACGGTAAAGTTACCAGAGTGTCTTTAAAAATCTCAAAGACATTTTGGGAAAAGGCCTTGTGTGCACCTTCAAAGCCAGCAGCAACATGATCGACTTCTACCAGCCACAAAATGGCCCAGTAAGTCACTGAATAATCTGGGTTGGACATTTGTGGTGTCCTTTCTGGTTTGGGTAAGGTCCGAATGAGTGCTACGGTCTCATTTCTGATGACAACCATGTTCCAGCTCAATGTGGATAAACAAATTGTGATTGTCAACATGTTTAGGATGATCTCTGCTTTATACAAGACTCCATTTGATCATCTCAGGTGAACAATAGTTTTTTCTATGTGTGAACATCATTGCCACAAATAGCCAGCTGTTTAAGTTTAACCCTTCTTACAGATCCACCCCAAAATCTCCATCTCCTCTGCCCACTCCCCCCCACCCAACCTTCACCAATTTCCACTCATTCATTGCCCAATTCCTCACCCCCTCATTCCTACCCCCACCCAACTTCTCATTGCCCAACCCCAACATGCATCCTATACAACGCATAGTCACCAAAATGGGAAAGGTGAAGAGAAGATGCAGAAGGCTAAATGAAGGATGGTCAGGTCAGCTCCTTGGCTTCTCTTTGCTTGCTCTCACCTGCTCTCTTCCCAGTCTCTGGGCTTCTTGGTTTCATTGGGTTTGATGCAGCGAATGTAGTGTGGGGTACATTTCATCAGGGTGCCCACCAGGCCATTGGCTTGTTTCTGCAAAAAGCAAATCAGAATCACAGTCAAACAGCGTTCACAATACCTCCACCGGATCAGAGGGAAGCAACGTCTCTGCCACTGTGAGTGAGGCGGCCAACACAGTCAACAATCTCACTGAATAATCCAATGATGTGTTAATGGCCTTATTTGGAGTTTACATTTCGGAAGTGTGTTACAAAGGAAACTGTTAATTTCTGATAACCTCCCCCCCAGTCAGTCAGTCCAATTGACCTCATGACTTGCCTAATTAGAATATTTTTGGTTTTTTAAAAAAACATTCTGACCCAGAAATGGGGCACATCAGCATGAACTGGGTCTCCGAGCTGTGTGCAGACCACCCGCAAACAACGCTTGGGAAGGCCGGCTATTGTTTCAACAACATTCGCAATGGTGAATATTTTGATGATACACTGTAAACACACCCGCACATCAGCGCAGAAAAAGAACGACTGACTTTGAGCCAAAACTTTCCCCCAGGACTGAGGAAAGTGGGCAGGAGCATCGTGAAGCGGACAAGGTGGGAGAAGTGAGGTAGGAACCCCACCCACATTCCACCCAAACTACTGACATAATCCAGCACAAGGACCATTTGTTCTCAGCTTCTTCTGACCTAGTGCTTATAATCCAATCGTTCGGCAGTAGGGGTGCAACACCATGCACCCACCTGACTTATCTGTGGTAAAATTTTACAAGTCGCACCTTGAGCTTTCAATCACCTCAAAACCCAGACATCCTCAACTAGATGGGCTGAAGGGCCTGTTTCAGTGCTGTATGGTTCTATTTAAGGCAGGCTTTGTCTACCTGAGCATCGAAATCTCAAGCTAACATGGAGCTCATGAACAGCAGTGATCACTGTACTGAAGTATAGACAATCACCCCATCAAACTATCACAGCAGTGATGTTTCCAAGTCTCCAAATCCATTGGCAAAAGAAGTACAACCGTAGCCCCTCTCCCACACCAACATCAGTGGCAACAAGACCCCAATCATGATGTTGGCTCTGACAAGTAGGCCACATTGCTTGTGTGCCTGATACTAGACTCAGGAAATAGACCCCTGTGTGCTGAACATCACTGATGTGACCACGTGGAGAGAGGAAACAGTTGAAGGATGTTTCCAAATGTAAAAATGTAGTATCCCCGCAGCTGCTGGGAGTCCCTGGGCACCTAGTGCAGAGACGAAGCATTTGGATGTCATTGCGGTTAGCGCGACACTGTTACAGCACCAGTGATCAGGGTGTATTGGGAAGGGTTGTGGCTGTCATGTGACAGCACTATCCCCTATTTAGTTGGAGGACACACCAACTGCCAATCAAGGTTTGGTTCCGCCCCACCCATTAGTGCACACCTTGCTGTTGGCCACATGTAAATTACCTGGACTCCACTCTCCAACCTGCCTGTACTTGGCCTTGGGCCATTGGCTGTTGTAATTAGATTAACCCTCCTGCCACTGAGCTATTGGTCCCCAATGTGGGCTTGTCCCTCCAGCCCTATAAAGGTACCATGTGCTCTTTGTTCTCTCTCCTTGTCAGCTTGGGACCACCCTGCTTCATTCCAGACCTAGAAATGTGGAAGGGTGCTGAAGAAACTGTTGGTAAGATGTGCACTGTTAAAAGGGTTTAATTAGTGTCCCTTGTAGCATAGAGCCGGGCCTGTACTGAGTCGAGGGGTCGGGCATCATAGTGATTTTTCCTTGATTGTTGTATGGACCAGTTCATTGTGAGTGTGTGTGTATATTTTGTTGCCATACTATTTTTCCAACTTTTGCTATTAATTGTCCTGTGGCGGACCCCCGCAGCCCCCTCGGGGGGCCTCACAAAATGAAGAACAAACGCGATGGTCCAGCAGGCAGCACGAAGCCCACAGTGCTGCCTCCAATTGGCCACAACTAAAGAACCCTAACTGGCCTATTCAGGAAAGCGGATTGCAAATCAGCGCTGAACGGGTTTTGATCGCGCCCCTCAGCTTGAAAATAAAAGCAGGGCTGCAAGCCCAATAAAGCTCAGAGTTAACTCCACTCAACCGGGGTTCGTGTCGCTCTTTCTGGGAACAGCGTGTTCTTTCTGAGCTAACCTGCATGTAGCTATAACCCCTCCTGCGTTTATAGGCTCCACAGAGCCATAGTTTGCAACAGCCAGCTACAGTCCGCCATTTCTTTCCCACAGTGCTGTAAACTGTGTGTGCACTGCATCAATGACCATTTTCCCACACTTGTTTTCTGTTAATAGAATCCTTCCCTACATCAAAACTGTGTTCAGAGTCCTTACCTTTGAGACATGATAGTACAGATTCTATCACCAATGTTTATATGGACAGATTGTAGTGTAGGATGACTGTGATTGGCTGAGAGTGTAGCCACGCCTACTGGCAGGTCTTAAAGGATTGCTCCTAGCCAGACGAGGCCATTCTGGACTGGTCAACCTACATGTGATACACTCCAGTCTTCTAGTTAACAAAAGCCTTGGTTTGGATCAACAAGCCTTTGATTCTTTCAACGCGCTCTACAAGACTTACCAAACCTGCTTCCTCACTCACAACACAATCCGGCACTGTCTGTAAGGAGTTTGTACGTTCTTCCCATGTCTGCGTGGCTTTGCTCCCATGTTCCAAAGTCATACGTGGTTGTAGGTTAATTGGGTGCAATAAGGTGGAACAGGTTTAAATGAATGGAATCAGCTTCTATCATGTTGTAAATAAAATTTAAATTTAAAGTCTAGCATAAATGGCAGTGCACAACCTCCCAAACAAGGCCCCACCTGCCCCATCCAGTTCAGCAACCCCAGAGCGAGCCATCCTGGACCCAGGGACCACCTACAAGAGAAGCCAGAAAGTACCTTAATCTTGCTGCCAGCTGTTGTGGGACGACCTTTCTTCTCGGCTTGCAGGTTTTCGGGGAAGAGTGCACGGACGAAAGGGCTGTTGAGCAGCAACAAATCGGATTAGCAAGCAAGCAAAAGAGAAGTCCCCACACACTCAGGTCAAAACCAGCCACGCACATCTGAAAAGGACCCGCTCTCACACTTACAGCTCACTGCTCTGCACAAGTTCAATGAGGTCGGTGAAAAGAACGTCCCGATTCCGCTCACAGAATCCCTCCACGTTATAGGAAACCTGGGGAAGAGGAGTTTCAGCATGTTCACATTCTCATGCCATGCAAGAATTTTCATCTGAAAAACATCTCCATTAATGGGTCCCATGCAGATTAATGGCAGAGGAACCTATCCTGGTCAGCTTATCAAGCCTTAAGTAAATCAGGCATCTCTTTCCTCAATATAATGGAACTTGTAAACCTGTTAGGCTTCCAGCACACCAAGATATTGATGAGGGAACGCTGTTGACTGGCACATTCCAAACTGCAATGAGGGACACCCTGACCATTGGCGCAGCCAGCGTGAGGGTGCTGTGGGGAAGGTCCACAGTCTAGAGCACACATGTCAAACTCTGGCCCGCCGACCAAATTTGGCCCGCGATATAATTATATTTGGCCCGCAAGATCATTTCAAAAATGTATTAGAGGTGGCCCGCTTGCCGCCGCGCCAGTATAGCGCATGCACAGTAATACAACAAATCCCAGAATGCATTGGCGTCAGCCTGCTAAATCGCCCCCACCTCCTCTGTTTACGTTGCAGGGTCTCACCGTGGACTCTGGTTTTGGGGCCTGGCCGGTGTCAGGGGAAGCCAAGGCCACTTCCCAGTGCCCGGAACCGGAGGCCTCGGGCCTGACCTCGCCAGGACCGTTGCCCACTTCCCCTCCCTGCCGCAGGCCGATCCGCGACTCACGGTGACGGGGCTGCTGATCTGCCGAGATGCCGCCCTGAAGCGAGAGCCGATGCCCCCGCACTGTCGTTGTCCAACCCGATCGCCCGCAAACCCTACCCTCCTGCACACAGGCCTGAGTAAGTATTATGAACTTTAATTTCAGGATAAAACGATCTTCCAATAGTTTCATGTCACAGTGATAAATATATTCCTGGTTAAAAATGGTCCTGCACCTGGATACAAGCTCATTAGGCATAAAACTTGAAAAGTGTGTTAATCAAAGGATATCTGTACCAATGGAAAAAGGGCATGGCAAATAACCCTGCTAGAGTTCATGCCCACAATCAGACACCCATTTGATTGTTTCAGGAATCATGTTATTCTCCCACATTCTCAATAGCCCTCAGATTTTACTATTCGACAGCACACTAGCAACATTTGACAAATCCTCTATAGAGAAATATTATTTATTGAATATTTTATTTCTCATTTGTTAATGCTTCTGGAAAGAGTTTATCCAAAACTATTATTAAACATTTATTTTAATAAGAAAAAGTTTAACATTACATATGTTGAAAGAAGAGAAAACATGCAGATGTTGTTGAAAATTTTCAATAAATATTTAGTTCAGCCCTCGACTTAGTCCAAGTTTTTAATTTTGGCCCTTTGTGAATTTGAGTTTGACACCCCTGGTCTAGAGCAAAGGCTTTCAAATGTTTTCTTTCCACTCACATCCCACTTTAAGTAATCCTGCTGCCATCGGTGCTCTGTGATTGCTTAAGGTGGGAGGAAAGAAAAAGTTTGAAAACCCCTGTTTTAATCGTCCCTAATGGACTCGTTATGTGCAGTTTCCTAACTCCAAAGGGAATGGGCCAATGGTAATTTTTCTCAAGCAAAATATTTCAGTAACAGTTGGGTCTTGAGCAGTGATTCTCAACCTTCCCTTCCCACTCACATGCCACCTTAAGCAATCCCTTAACTGATCACAGAGCACCAATGGCATAGGGATTACTTAAAGAGGGATGTGACTGGAAAGAGAAAGGTTGAGAACATTTGGTCTAGAGTCCTTCTGCTATTGAGGGGCTGAGACTGAGGGGAAGGTCCTTCTAACAACTGAAAGAGGGGAGGGGAAAGGGTAACAACAATGTGCCACAGTGGAGGCAATGGTATAAATAGAAATGAATGTAACTGGAATGCATGGATCTGACATTAAAGAGGGGAAAAAAAGACTTTGAACGGTTTTTCTTTGTAAATATTTTCTTGTGAATAAAGTTTATTTTTGGAAATAAAATGGAATTTATAAACAAACGTTTCCCATTATTTACTACTGTAAACACAAGTAGATCAACTTATAGTCCTTCCCAATGACAGAAGGCACAGCATCCAACAGAATTTGATGCCGAACTGGTGACACAGAGGGATCACAGAGCCAGAGGTCCAGCTTCCATCACTGCCTCAGGTGCCCACCGCATGCAGTTTGCCCTCTGTCCCTGGGACCACCTGGGCTTCTTCTGGGCTCTCCGACTTCCCCCCAGGTTCTAAAGATCTGGGGCTCGGTGGCGTGCAGGTGAGGGGTGGAGCATGTGGGGAGTAATGAGAACAAGGGGAGAATGAAATAAACTAGGATTCATGTGGAATCAGAGTAAATGGGGAGAGGTCAGCTGGCCCAGTCTCTGGTTTTTTGGTGTCACTGCTATTCGACAGAATTCAAATGGACCAAACTACCTCTTGCCCTCTCCACGTTACTTCCAGAGAGAGTACAGGGCCCCATTCAACAGTTGCTTTGGAGGGGGGGTGGGGGTATCTGGCACTTGATTAACAGCACTAACATTCAGGGAGCCTGGACCCTCCGCCTGACATCTCCACTGATGAACGAGGGACCGAATGCAGGGAGACCCATGTGACTGGTGACAAACACATTTGCACTAGCAGCCACAGCCTGACTGCGTCCTTGCCCCCCCCCCCCCCACCCCCCCCCACTTCCTTGCAGCTACGAGGAAAGATCTACTTACGCCTGGAGCTGGCTGTTCTAACCAGCTTCCCCTACAGGTGCACAAATCATGTTGATCATATTAGCCAGACTATCTGCAGATTGTCGTTAGGGAAAGGGATGAACGAACAAAGTAAGGCTTTTCCGGATTGTGGCAAAGGGCCCAAATTCTTTCATTGGCACTGAAAGCTTGTTAAGATTGTCCCACATAAACACTCAATTGCCAGGCTTTGCCCTATGGATTAGATCTGACCAAATCTGCCCATGATGCCTGTCCACGTGCACACACCTGGGCAACGAAGATGGTCGCACAGAGTCAGGGGAGGCTCACTGAGTCGGGAGGATGGGAAGGGAGGTACACTGGGGGGGGGGGGTTATAGGAGGGGAGGTACACCAAGGTGTTGATGGGAGTGGAGGCACACTGAGGGGGGGGGAATAGGAGGAGAGGTACATCGAGTGGGGGGAGGGCACATTAAGGGGGAGATGGGAGGGGAGGCACACCGAGTTGGGGGGGTGGGAGAGGAGGGTAATAGGAGGAGGCACACTGAGGGGGGGGGGGGCGAAATAGGAGGGGAGCTGTTCCTACATTACAATTTCTCTGCTTCTGCTATCCAGAAATGTTTATAAACTATGAGGTGATCATTTAATTTCATGAAAAAAATTTCATGAAAAAAATTGAAAGCAATGAAATAAACTGAAATACAATTAAACAAAGTGAGCTAACGGAATTAGAAAACTGTTGCCATACATGTAATAGACATTTCATTGAAGTGAATGGGGTCTTATCAGATATAGAGATGATGTAGGGTAACACTGGGGAGACTGGCCTTCATCACTCGAGAGAGAAATGAACGACAGATTTGAATAGAAGGCCTAACATGTGATGTCTGGGCCTTCCTTAGATTGCAGAATGAATGAGATAGTTACAGATCTACTTCTTACAGTTGTAGTCTGCAGCCCTCCTGATCCAAGTTGAGAACTTTTCCCAAAAAGTGGGGCTGCTAATTGTAATAATAATTGAACTGCAGCCAGACCACAAGATGGGAGCAGAAATAAGCCATTCAGCCCATCAAGCCGTCTCCGCCATTCAATCATGAGCTGGTCCATTTTCCCCACTCAGCCCCACTGCCTGGCCTTCTCCCCGTAACCCTTGATGCCCTGGCTAATCAAGAATCTATCCACCTCTGCCTTAAATACAGCCAATGACCTGGCCTCCACAACCATCTGTGGCAACAAATTCCACAGATTCACTGCCCTCTGGCTGAAGAAATTTTTCCACATCGCTGTTCTAAGTGGACGCCCTTCAATCCTGAAGTTATGCCCTCTTGTCCTAGAGTCTCCCACCGTGGGAAACAACCTTTCTACTCTGTCCATGCTTTTCATCATTCAAAATGTTTCTGTCGTTAAGTTTTAGCACTTTGGCAATCGTACAACCTTTCCTCAAAAGCTCTTAACCATATCTTGCCTGTAGTACACATTGCCAATAAATTAAGAAGTCAAGCATGGACTCATCCTACAAAATCAACAGCTACTTAGTACAACTGACTACAGGGAAACTACCCAGTGTTAATAAAAGTGGTGGGACTTGTCAGTAAGCACCATTTCTGTTGTATTTTGTTTTCTAGTTTACAGAAGCAGGAAGGAGAGTAAAGACTCTGCAGTTGATAGTGAGGCTGTAAACTTTGGAAACAAGGGTTTAATTAGATGATGGCAGCTTGGACCTTGAAAGCCTGGTGTGAAGTGGACAAGTAAGGAATTCCACTGATTTGGGGTTCTGGGAAAATTAAGGACGTGAGATTATTCATCAGTTTAGAGAGCTCATGTGTACGTAACCAAACAGGACTGAGCTCTGCTCCTCTGGGGGCTACAGCCTAGAAGTTTCGTTGGGAAAACAAAACTTGGACTATAGCCCAATGCCAAGTTTTTACGTGCGCCGTGGAGGTTCGCCTAAGGTCTTGCTAGTTTTCTTTGCCACTGCCAAGTTCAGCATCAGACGACGCTATCTTGATAGTGAAACCACCTCCATAATAAAACTCAATCAGCACTGTGTGACTCTGAGGGCTCTCCGTCATCTCCTCCTGACACCCCACATCCCTAAGTTGGAGTCTCACAGCTGCCCAAAGTAATGAACAGTGGGCCCAGAGAGGAAGTTCACTGTGTCACTACAACAGGTGCTTTTGGAAGAGTTTATAGAAAGTCTAGATCTAGTCCAACTCACAGAAAAGATCACTTGCAACTAATCAAACAAGAGATTCTGCAAAATGCGCAATTATGCTGGAGAAACGCTCAATTTTTACCCATCCCCGTCTCCAGCTCCCCACCCTTTCCCTTTCTTCTCTTGATAGCCCTCTTCCCCCATCACTTCTCAACTTCTTTCTCTTCTACTCTCCCACCTATTACTTGTTAGCCTGTGCTCCTCCCCCTTCCTCTCCCCCACCCTTTTTATTCTGATGTCTGTCTGCACAAGAGCTCAGGCACAAAACGTCGCCTTCCTTTTGCTTTCTGTGGATGTCACGTGACCTGTCGAGTTTCTCCAGCCCTTCTGTGTACTGCGCTTGCAACTCAGCGACATTTCTCTTGCTGGCCTCAACCTAACGACACCCGGCATTGGATCCTTTTCGAGCAGCCCCGATGGTGCGCCGACTAGCCGAGACCTTCTCAACACACGAGTCCAATCACAGGGCAGCCTTCCCAACTCTCAGAGGGCACCTTTCGGAAGGTTCAACATCAACGGTGACATACTGCTGCGTTTCGTTACCTTGCCTGCGTAGTGATGGATGATGAAACCCTGGTTCCAGCTGTTAAAGTGCTCATGGGTTCCAATCTGCATCTGTAATTTCTGCAGTAATGTCTGATCTGCTCCTTCCCCTGTTGCATGCATTGTCGCACATACGTCATCCAGAATACTCAAAATTCCCGGTGGGTTCTGTCAATCAAAGCAGATTGTTACAGAAAAAAGCGCACAAAGATAATGATAAGCTTTAGTGCTAAGTAGATTCCTTGCAGTATTACAGCACAGTACCGACTGGCCTGACTGACATCCAATTTTTTCCCCTACTAACGACATCAAATTTTTCCCAACCTCACATCCACAATCTTCTATTTTTCTTACATCCATGTGCCTATCTAGATTTGCTGAGCACCTCCGTTCTGCCCGGATAGGTGACAGGGATCTTCCAGCGGCCAACCACTTCAATCCTACGCCCCACTCCCATTCCCACACGTCTGGCCATGGCCTCGTGCACTATCCTGGCAAGACCACCCGTAAATTGGAGGAACACCACCAGATTTACTGCCCGGGTGCTCTCCAACCAGATGGCATTAACCGACTTCTCTGGCTCCTGCCAGCCTCCCTCCCCTTTTCCTTTTGCTTCATTCCTCCAGCTCTCCAACCCCTTCCCTCTCCATTCCCCCTCCCCACATTTGCTGGTGTGTCCAATCTCCCTTATCTACCTATTACCTCCTGCCTTTGGGACCATGCTCCTCCCCCGCCCCCCCACCATTTTGTTTGGGTGCCCACCGACATTTTTCCACACTTGATGAAGGGCTCAAGCCCAAAAGGTTGGTTCTGTATCTTTCTCTTTGCTATTTCAAGTCCACTGTTTAACCAGCTGAGTTTCTCCAGCCTCGTGTTTTTATTTCAACCATGGAGTCTACAGACTCTCGTATTTTACGCCTGTCTAAGGGTCTTTTAGATGTCCCTATTGTTCTAGCCTCCACCACCATCCCCAGCAATGCATTTAGGCACCCACCATTCTCTGCATAAAAAACTGACATTGCCTCTAAACTGTCCTCCTCTCACCTTAAACAGAGTTCCTCTGGTATTTGCTATTGTCGCCTCACCCCACCCCTGCTGGAAAAAGGTGCTGGATGTCCACCCAATCTAAGCCCCTCTTAATCCTATGTACCTGGACCCCATTTTACTTCCTTGAATACCGTTGCTAGCATGCACAGTGCTAAACTGGGCAGAACCTTATCTGGAAATGTTAATAGGGGTTCATCCAGGCATTCTGGAATCCACCAGAATGTTGCTTTTTTAAGCAACATGACTGACAACTCTTTTACCAAAAAAAAGTCCAAATTTTTAATTTTCTTTCGCCACATTGCTGTCAACAGTGAGCAAAGTTGCTCACTAACAACCTGTGATCTCGTTGGCACGGATTTCTCCATTCAAACGCTGGCTGCCAAAAGGGTTCATGAATCCCTGACATCTAGCCTCGTGATGTCATCAAGCTGCCTGCCAATCACATTGAAGAATTCTCATGGACAACAAACAAGGAAGGAAAATGCACAATTTTGACATTTTATTAGAGAGGAAATCCTGAAATAAATACAGAAGATTGATTTCAAATCTGAACTTAAAAAAAAATCCTCCATAATAAAACTGGCTGTTAATATGGGCATCAAATGATCAGGAATCAGATTAGTATCTGATTGGGCGGGGAGGGGGGGGGGAAGGGGAGGCAGAATCTGAAATCTTCACAAATATGGAGGAGGTTAAAGGTATTTTAAACTCTATTAGAGCGCGTTTCACAGTAGACACAGCTTAAAACTGATGGGGGCAGATCCTGCTGTGTAATCACAAAAAATGCTTGCTGTCACACCACCAAACCGACAGCACTGCCTCGTTTTGCTGTAAACTCCACATGAATAGAATTCCCTAACCTCCCCATGTGACTAATTGACCATTCACCAGGGTGTGTCATTTTTGGTCTCCTCCACAAAGGAAATCGGTGAATGAACACAATTTCACAGCTGAGTAACTGGATCCATATGCAACCGCTTTTCTGTGTATGCCATGAATAGAAATAATTTGATACAAACTTTAACACAATACAAACCACTGTTAGTGTCCAACTCCAGCCCATTATGATGAAATAAGACTACAAGTTTGCAGCAGTAATTTAATTGACATTAAATTAAGTTCAGTTCAAGTTTGTATATCAAAAATACAGTGGTGGAGGTTGTTCCATGAACAGACCAGCAGATACACATGGTAGAAGTTATACACAATACAGGTACACAATCCTTAATTTGGAACCCATTTTCAGATTTTTCTGGATTTCAGAACAAAAGCCCAGCTGCCCAGATTTAAACCCACCCGAATTGTGCTGCCATATCCACCCCCTTCCAGTAGCGCTGGCGTCTCTCCCACTGCCGCCTGAGTTGCGCTGCTGTCTCTCCCCCCTGCCCCTGCCCGAGTTGCACTGCCATCTTTCTCCCTCTCGCCCGCCCGAGTCGAGCTGCCATCTCTTTCCTCCCCTGCCCACCTGAGTCACGCTGCCGTGTCTCTCCCCCATCACCTGCCCAAATCGCGCTGTCGTCTCTCTCCCCCTCGCCCACCCAAGTTGCGCTGTCGTCTCTCTCCCCCCCAACCTAGTCGCGCTGCTGTCTCTCTCCCCGCTTGCCCACCCAAGTCGCACTGCCGTCTCTCCCCCCCGCCCACCTGAGTCATGCTACCGTCTCTCGCCCCCTTCGCCCACCCAAGTCGCACTGCCATCCCTCTGTCCCCTCGCTCACCCAAGTCGCACTGCCTTCCTTCTCCCCCCTCGCCCACCCGAGTCGCGCTGCTGATTCTCTTTCTCCCTCTGCTGTACGAGCACAAGGAAAAAAATGCTGGATTCTGGAGCTTTCCAGATTTTAGATGCCCGGATAAAGGATTGTATACCTGTATAGAGATATAAAGCGAGATCAGTTGATTTGGAGAAAAGACAACATAGTTTTACAACACACCAATGTGCTGGCAGAACTCAGCAGGTCACACAACGTCCATAAGAAGGCTTTGGGCCTGCTGCGTGACCGGCTGAGTTTCTCCAGCTCCCCAGCAACTGCAGATTTTCTTGTTTAAATACATCGTTTTACTATTTTGGGGTTCATGCTTGAATCTGGAGGCCTGTGATCTCACACTCGTGAATCTTCTTCCTCACGAGAGGGGAATGAAGAGAGTGTGGCAGGGGGCTGGGGATGAGTTTGTTTATTTGTTGGCTGCTTTCCCAAGACAGCAGGTGCTGTTGATGGAGAGGTGGTGGGGGGGTGGTGCGTGCGTGATGGACTGAGCCTCTACGATTTTGTGCGGCCTTTAGGATGCTTCCAATGGTGTGCTTGCAGGAGTTGTTATGGGATGCAGGTGACGTGACAAATTTTCTCAGGTTTCTGAGGAAGAATGTACTTTCACGGCCACTGCATCGATGTGCATGGAACAGGATGGGTCACCCCGAAGAACCACTATCACTGTTAATTGGACTGGGCTGTGAGTTCCGTCACTTCTCCAGAAGTCCATTACTTGCTCTCGCTGACATTGGGGAAGAAGTCCATAGAGACAGTGGTTTGGTGCCAGGGCATTATCTGTGCACGTGATGAGGTCACTAATATTCATCTCCACGTGATCAACAAATATTGATGCTGTCAGGCACAATCTACCATCTTCATTATTCAACCGCAGCAACTCAGCGTGGATACATGAATCCAGGATGCAACTGGGAGTCATTGTGACACACAACGTGGAACAGGCCTTTCGGCCTAGCTCATCCCTGCTTCCAGTGGGCATTCTGGGCTTGACCCATTTGGCTGCATTAGTTTATATCCTTCAAAACCCTTCCTACCACACATCTAGTCAAATCCTTGAACGTCGTGACTTTTACCAACTTCTACAGCCCCCTCCCCCACCCCTCCAAATAGCTGTTCCTGAAACAGTTGAAATGTTACCCCTCAAATCCCTCTCAAATTTCTCCTCTCTAACTTTAAACCCATCCCCTCAAGTTTGAGGATTAAAAAACTGGGAAGCAGATTGCCAGCATTCACCTCATCTATGCTTCTCATGACTTCATAAATTTCTTAATGCTTCCTCTGAACTTGGGAATAAATATTAATTTTTAACAAAATAGCAGGGTACAAGGCCTTTCCAGACCATGAAACCCATGCTGCCCACTTAACCCACCCACCGTGTATGTTTTGGAGGGTGGGAGGAAACCGGAGCACCTGGAGGAAACTCACGCAGGCTACGGGGAGAACGCTCAAATATCTTAGAGTCTCCCTCGAGCCCTCCAGTCCCTGCAACCTCCTGGTAAATCTCTTCTGCACCCCTTCCAACTTATTGATATTACTTACAAATCCACCTTGTGTTCCAAGTGTGGTCTCACCCATGCCCTCGTACAGTTGAGATCCCAAATTTTTCTAATGATAAACGAGTTTATTATCGTGTACATTTGGCGTGGGCAATCATGACTCGGTCCCTCCGAGCTGTAGTTCTTGTACATTGCTGTCATTTGCTGCAGCCTCAGTTTTGAACATGGTGCCCCACCCGATGTGCGCCAAACACTCCGTTCACCACTGTCTTACCTGAGGGGTCACGCTCACGGCACTATGAACCCCTGCCCCTGAGTCTCTCTCGTGGAAGTCCTATCCTTGCCTGACTTACTAAAGTGCAACACCTAATCATCAATTGTGGTGCCAAGTCCAAATTTCCATGAGAACATAAAGATTCTTGAATCTAGTTTAGAGTCCCATAAAAGGAAACATACTTTGAGCTTATACAGGATCAGACTCCTACAAATCTTATCCATTTCAATAAAATCTGAGAGGAATCCTAAACTGTCCGCTATATTGGATATAACCTACATTGGATATATTACAGACATATACAAATTATGGTACAAGAGACTGAGTTGCTGATAGTCTGTTATATTTGCATCATACATAGAAACATAGAAAAATAGGATAGGCCATTTGGCCCTTCAAGCCTACTCTTAAATATTGACAAGGAACCGGCTGTAGAGCTCGTCGAAAGAACCAAAGACTTGTTGATTCAAACCAAGGCTTTTATTAGCAAAAGACAGGAGCTCTTCACAGGTGGCCGACCAGTCCGGAATGATCCGACCTGGCTAGGGACACAACCCTTTAAGGCCCAAACAGTAGGCATGGCTTAGCTCTCAGCCAATCGCTGTAAGCACAGTCTAGATACAGTAACTATATACACTATGTACATTGGTGATAGATCTGTACTATCACATTCACCCCTTCTTGGAGAACTGACCCTGGGACAAAAAAAACAAAAACGAGGGAGAGAATGAAAGGAAGGGGTAGGTCAAGGACTGTAGCAGTCAGGGGGTCTGACAGGATCAACAAGTCTTTGGTTCTTTCGACGAGCTCTACAATTTTATTAGCAAAAGACAGGAGCTCTTCACAGGTGGCCGACCAGTCCGGAATGATCCGACCTGGCTAGG
Source organism: Narcine bancroftii (assembly GCF_036971445.1). Taxonomy (NCBI): domain Eukaryota; kingdom Metazoa; phylum Chordata; class Chondrichthyes; order Torpediniformes; family Narcinidae; genus Narcine; species Narcine bancroftii. The sequence goes on from NC_091482.1 coordinate 46,841,780, forward strand.
GACACGACCCTTTAAGGCCCAGACAGTAGGCGTGGCTTAGCTCTCAGCCAATCGCTGTAAGCACAGTCTAGATACTGTAACTATATACACTATATACATTGGTGATAGATCTGTACTATCACATTCACCCCTTCTTGGAGAACTGACCCTGGGACAAAAAAAACAAAAACGAGGGAGAGAATGAAAGGAAGGGGTAGGTCAAGGACTGTAGCGGTCAGGGGGTCTGACAGGATCAACAAGTCTTTGGTTCTTTCGACGAGCTCTACAATTTTATTAGCAAAAGACAGGAGCTCTTCACAGGTGGCCGACCAGTCCGGAATGATCCGACCTGGCTAGGGACACGACCCTTTAAGGCCCAGACAGTAGGCGTGGCTTAGCTCTCAGCCAATCGCTGTAAGCACAGTCTAGATACTGTAACTATATACACTATATACATTGGTGATAGATCTGTACTATCACATTCACCCCTTCTTGGAGAACTGACCCTGGGACAAAAAAAACAAAAACGAGGGAGAGAATGAAAGGAAGGGGTAGGTCAAGGACTGTAGCGGTCAGGGGGTCTGACAGGATCAACAAGTCTTTGGTTCTTTCGACGAGCTCTACAATTTTATTAGCAAAAGACAGGAGCTCTTCACAGGTGGCCGACCAGTCCGGAATGATCCGACCTGGCTAGGGACACGACCCTTTAAGGCCCAGACAGTAGGCGTGGCTTAGCTCTCAGCCAATCGCTGTAAGCACAGTCTAGATACTGTAACTATATACACTATATACATTGGTGATAGATCTGTACTATCACATTCACCCCTTCTTGGAGAACTGACCCTGGGACAAAAAAAACAAAAACGAGGGAGAGAATGAAAGGAAGGGGTAGGTCAAGGACTGTAGCGGTCAGGGGGTCTGACAGGACCAACAAGTCTTTGGTTCTTTCGACGAGCTCTACAATTTTATTAGCAAAAGACAGGAGCTCTTCACAGGTGGCCGACCAGTCCGGAATGATCCGACCTGGCTAGGGACACAACCCTTTAAGGCCCAGACAGTAGGCGTGGCTAAGCTCTCAGCCAATCGCTGTAAGCACAGTCATTACATACTCTAGATACTGTAACTGTATACATTGGTGATAGGTCTGTACTATCACAACAGCCTCAACTACTTCCTGTGGCAAAGAATTCCACAGATCCACCACCCTCTGAGAGGAGAAATATTTCCTCATCTGAGTCCTAAAAAACTTCCCCCTTATCCTTAAACTGTGATCCCTGGTTCTAGTTTTCCCCAGCATTGGGAAACAACCTACCTGCGTCTAGTCTGTCTGATCCCTTAAGAATTTTATGTTTCTATAAGATTCCCCCCCTCAATCTTCTAAATTCCAAAGAATACAAGCCTAGTCTATCCAACCTTTCTTCATATGGAAATCCTTCCATCCCTGGTATCATTCTAGTGAATCTTCTCTGCACCCCCTCCATGGTGAGGATGTCCTTCCTCAGATAAGGAGACCAAAACTGCACGCAGTACTCCAGGTGTGGTCTCACCAAGGCCCTGTACAGCTGCAGCAGGATCTCCCTACTCCTGGACTCAAATCCTCTCACTATGAAAGCCAACGTACCATTCGCCCTCCTCACCGCCTGCTGCACCTGCAGGCCCACTTTCAACGACTGATGCACAGCAACACCCAAGTCTCGCTGCATCTCCCCTTTTCCTAAACAGATACCATTTAGATAATAATCCCCTTTCCAGTTCTTACCTCCAAAGTGGATAACCTCGCATTTATCCACATTATATTGCATCTGTCACGTCTTGGCCCACTCGCCTAACTTGTCCAAATCACTCTGCAGACTCCTAGTGTCCTCAACACAGCCAATCCCGCTACCCAACTTCATGTCGTCTGCAAATTTTGAGATATTGCTATCTATTCCCACAAATGACGCTGTGAAATTTGCAATGAAATATAGGAAATCGTTGTACATCATTTTATATATGCAATCAATCAGTTCTGATACTTACAACTTTGTTCTCTATCAGATCACAGACTATTTTATTGTTGAAATAGTCAATTGGTGTCCACTTAATTCCCTCTTGAACATATTCTTCCTAAAGGATGAAAATGCACGATAACAAATTAGCTACTGAACACGGCTTAATAAGGAAGATTTCCTGACAAGAAGGCAGGTAAACCCAGGTGCAAGAGGATCTGGGAGAGGGTGAGGATGGAAGGGGTGGATTTATGAGGAGAGAGAAATGGGATGGTGAGGTGGGGTGCTTCAAAGATTGGAAAGGAGTGAGGAGAGATGTCAGCTCTCAAGAGATGTGAAGGAGAAAGGTGGTAATCTGCATTGGTGAGGGGAGTGGGAGATGGGAATGAAGTTCCATGCCATGGAGCCAGGAACGTTAATAGGAGACTTTTCCACCACCTTCGGAATCAAGGTTTGATCTTGCCTGTCCTTATCTGCCCTGTGCCCCAAAGTCAGTTCCATTTAGATTGGGGATGAGGCAGGGATGGTCAAGGGGTCGAGTTGCAGATGCAAGTTCATGCTGATTTTTCTTGCGTAGAAACCCGGCACCAGCCATCTTGGGACAGGGAGAGGAATTAATTTAAAAGCAATGGAAAATTATCGAGAGTCTTTCAAGCTGCAAATAATTGATGTGGAGCTAATTAAGTTTTCTGAAGAGCAAGAGGCTCCTGCCAGCGAGTTAAGGGCTGTAACACAAACCCCTGGTTCAGCTGATGCTCATAAATAAATCAAACTTCACACTTCTAGCCTCAGATTTCAATCAAATTTCAACAATATGGCAAGCAATACAAAAATGCATATTAAAATAAACATTAATAGGATTAGGTGTTTCTTTTGTGTAACAATACAGCTTGCCAATTAAGCATCTTCAAACTTATTTTTGCAATTATAAAAATGAAATGTTATTGTTCATCCTTATTACATAGAAGCAGATGCTGTAATTATTTAATTCAAAATTAAAGGCTAATCCAAGGGAATGGGCTGGGTAGGTATGTTGGACGTACCTGCTCTGCTTTCAACGTGAGCTCAATAAATATCTGCTGGAGCTTTTCATTCACAAAGTTGATGCAAAACTGCTCAAAGCCGTTTTTCTATAGTTACAGAGATAAAACGTGGTGAAAGCAGAGACAGCGGCTACACAGAACAAGAGCTTTGAATTTGATATTGATGGGAAAAACAGCCCACTTGCTATCTTGGAAACAGGCTCTTTGGCCCAACTAGTCTCCACCGACCATCTAAACTGGTCCCAAATCAGGTCGAAACCAGTGGTTTTTAAACTTTTTCTTTCCACTCACATGCCACCTTAAGTAATCTCTTACTAACCACAGAGTACCCATGGTATCCTATCATTTTCTATCCATATACTCTTCCAAAATGCCTTTTAAATATCGTAGCTCTGAAACTTTGAACAATTTAAGATCAGAGTTTTTAAAAAAAAAGCAAGGATAATGGAATATCAGAAAAATAATTTTCATTTTGCAGTCATTAATTTGTTTACAGGACGTGGATGTCGCTGGCAAGGCCAGCACTTGTTGCCAAGGCCAGCACATGTTGCCAACTTTTAACTGGCCGTGGGAATGAGCTAGTAGTAAGACCCAAAAGTCTGCAGACACCATAGTTGAAGTAAAAACACAATACTGGAGAAACTCAGCAGGTCAAACAGTGTCCTTTATGTACCAAAGATAAAGATTCATAACCGATGTTTCTGGCTTGAGCCCTTCATCAAGGTACAGACATATTGTGTGTGGGGAGGCGCCCAGTTCAATGAAGGGCTCAAGGCCGAAACGGTTGGTTATGTACACAAAGCCTTGGTTACCCTTTACTTCCTACGGATGGTGCATGACTTGCTGAGTTTCTCCAGCAGGTTTGTGTAGGGCGCCTTGTATGTTTAGGAGTAAAACGTGAATGTCTGCAGACACGGTGATTGAAGTAAAAACACAGAAATGCTGGAGAAACTCAGCAGGTCAAAGAGTCTCCTTTATATAGTAAATATACAGAACTAATGTTTCAGGATTGAGCCTTTCATCAAGGTCTGATGATAATGTAAACAGGAGCCTAAATAAAATGGTGGGGAGGGGCAGGAGGTAATAGATGGAGAAGGGATGGGGGTAAGAGCACCTCCACCATAAAATGGTGGGGAGATGGCTCCGTGAATGGAGAGGAAGAGTGGGGGGGGGGTGGAGAGCTGGAGGAAAGGAGACAGAGGGACGGGGAAGAGAGGGAGATCGGGGAGTGGGCCAGACGGTAATGAGCTACCCTTCTTGAATTCCTGTCTGATTTTTGGTTGGGGGGGGGGGGGGGTGTTGCAAACCTACGGTTCAGTCGCACATTGCAGCCGCAGGTTACCTACCCTTGGAGGAGGGAAGGAAATGTTTAAGGAGGCGGCTGGACGTCACTCAGGTTGCTTTGCCCTGGATCTATTTGAGGGTTACTGGACCTGCGCTTACCCAGCCAACTGCACTCCTGAGTTGTGTCTCACTGAAATAACTTGAGGCCAAGCTCTGACCTACGTTTTTAGCCACAGCACTAGTGTCGCCGGACCGGTTATTTCTTGACTAATCCTAGGTACATTGACTTTAGTGGACTTTGTTGGAGCCAGTTACTGCCTTTCAACATTTGTTACTATTAATAAATCTAATAGTCTTCAAGAACGACCACGATTAGCACAGCACTGTTACAGTGCCAGCGACTCGCGTTTGAATCTTGTGCTGTAAGGAGATTGTATGTTCTCCCCATATCTGGGGTCTCCGGTTTCCTCCCACCCTTCAAAACATAACGGTGCTATTGGGTGGCATGGGCTTGCAGGCCAGAGGGCCTGTTAATGTTCTGTATATCTAATTTTTTTTTAAATTTACAAAAACCAAATGATGTAATTACTTCACACAACCAAACCTAAAACTGCATTAAATCACTCTTAGTTGGGTCTAAAACAGTGGTTTACAACCTTTTTCTTTCCACTCACGTACTACTTAGTAATCCCTGTGCCATCGGTGCGCAGGGATTCCTTAAGGTGGGATGTGAATGGGAATGGAAGGTTGAGAATCACTCCTCTAGACCCAATTGTTTCTGAAATATTTTGCTTGAGAAAAATTGTCATTGGGCCTTTTCCTTTGGAGTTCAATTAGGGACAATTAAAACAGTGGGTTTCAAACTTTTTATTTCCAGCCACATACCACATTAAGCAATTCCTTACTAATCACAGAGCAACTATGGTATAGGGAATACTTAAAGTGGGATGTGAGTGGAAAGAAAAAGGTAGAGAACCTCTGGTCTAAAATTATTTGGTGTGGGCCCTTTTTTTTTTTAAGGATTGTGTTTGACATTTAAATGGTTTTGAACAGAACATGAAAATGCAACAAAGAAGCAACTTGGAGTTTGCAAAGTAAAGTCATACCTGGAAGATCTCAAAGCCATAGATGTCGAGAACACCGATATTATACTCCTCATGGTCCTTCTCCATTGCCTTGTTAATGGACTAGACAGGGGAATGAAGCAACACCTCTGTAAATGGCCAATGGAAAGCTCTACTGCCCCATCTACACAGCTGCTATGTAATATCTCAACACTTAGAAGGCAAAAGAATATCAAAATGGCCAATAGAAAATACAGATTATAAGAGCTTTTAAAGACGTAATTAAAATGTGAATTATTAAGTATTATCCTTCAGCCATTCTTCTCAAAGATGAAATTTTTTTTATGAATGATGAATGTAGATTCATCATAATTAAATCTTGTTTAGAAAAGAGGTTGCAGAATACATCAGCGGATGAATTGTAGTTAGAGTCAAACATGTACAATCGACGTCAATAACATCGTTTCCTTCCTCCCTCATTTACTCTGCTCATTGTGGCCGAGTTCAACAAGAAACAGAAATGAAATGTGCCCAAACCACACTGGACTTCACTGCAGAATCAGGCCATTCAGCCCATCACATCTGTTCCTACACTTCAAGTTATGGACTGCTGGAGACTGGCTCAGGACTGGCTGAAGGGGTAGCAGGTATTGGAACCAGGGTGCAAGAGGGTGCGGAGGGCGCTGAGAGCTTCCTGACCGTGTCGGAGGTTTGGATCTGGAGCTCGGGTTGCCAAAGGTTTGGGGTGGACTCTGTGGCTGCAGTGTACTGAAGGCAAATCCATGGAAACTCGGTGTCCATTCTGGGGGTGAGGGGTCCTCTCTTTTGCATCTCACTGTAAGAGGTGCTTCAGGCAATTTCTGCCGAGGGCAAATCTGTTTATGAAAGCAGATTCCGTGTAATATTGCACTGTCTTTATAACGTGACAATAATTTGAATCTTGATGCATTTTTCCTCTCAACCTCATTCTCCTGCCTTCTCCCCACCCTGACTAATCAAGAACCTATCAACTTCCGCTTTAAATCTACCCAATGTCATGGCCTCCACAGCTGTCTGTGGCAATGAATCTCATCTCCGTTCTATCACTGCATGCATTGCAGCTTATGTGCGGAGTTCCAACCCACCGGTCAATTAATAGGAATCTCTAGTTACTCCCTCACTTATTACAGTGTGAAAGGAGACTATTCAGCCACCTGGGCTATGTCAATTTCCAGTAGAGAAACTCCCTTAGTCCCATTCTCTTGCTTTGTGACATTCTCTCCCACAGACCCAATTCCCCCTTTTAAATGTGTTGTCAGGTACCCACACTTGGGATCAGTTAGTGTAACCAATTGATCCGTCTATTTGGGATGTGAGAAAAAACCATAACACCCCCTCACCCCGGTCACAGAGAGAACAAACCTATAGTACATGGGGTCTGAGTTGGAGGAGGAACATTCCAGAACAAAACTGGGGTTGGAAACCTGTTAAGGTTGATAGGTTCTTGATTCGTCAGCGTGTCAGACCCAAAGTAGCATCCTGATATTTATTGGTAAACGGGAAAGTCTTATTGGAGTGGAAATCACATAGAGGCAGGAGAAACTCGGCAGGTCACCCAGCGCCTCGAGGAAGTAAAGGGTAACCAACGCTTCGGGCCCTAAAAACATTGGTCACCTCTTTACTTCCTATACACATTGCTGAGTTTCTCCTGTTGCAGAGTTCCACACTGAGATTCGTGGCAGGCTTTCAAAAGAAGAAAATGCACAGGCATTGAAACTGGCACGGACACACATGGTTGGCAGCTTCACCGTGAGGAGATGAAATTAATGAGCAGCGAGCAACAGGTCCATGTTGAATGGTTCCACTGGTAAGTGATTAAAATGCAAAGGTCCTCCATTTGTAAGAGATCCCCCCCCCCCCTCACCTCGAGGGTCAGGAAGTCTCACACAAACCAGAATTAAAATGCTTAAGTTTATTCTTGAGCAGACAAGTTCTGCTCATTTTAAAGCAATATTTTATGTATGTTTTGACCAACAGTAATGCTCCCAAACTACTGGACAATTGGTCGACTACAAAGCATATTGCAGGTACCCTGTGGGGCCATTTGTTGTGTTGCAGGCTTTATTCGACTCCGTGTCAACGAAGAACCTGCTGCGTGGAGCGACTGAATGAAAGGAGTACGGTTTCCAATCATCCACTCTGTTTTGTGACAGCAACAATGGAGCTGCATGTGGATAAAGAACATCTGCAATTACTGGCAGGTGGGAACAAAAGTATAATTGGTTCATGGAAATCAAGAGCAGCTGAGGTGGGGGGGGGGGGTCGGGGGTCGAGTTGGTGGTTGGGGGAGGACACTTTGTTTTCACCAGGGGAACCCACCAAAGGAACTGCTCACACTAACTATCAGAGAGTCACATAAGCACAAAACAATATTTATTTATTTATATAGATTAAAACACTTGTCCTGCATATGCATTGTCTGTCTGTATGTGTGTTACATCTGGGTGTGCGTTTGCACCGAGGACCAGAGAACGCCGTTTCATTGGGTTTACAGTACTTGTACGATCCGATTGCAATAAACTTGGCTTGACGCTTGTCTGAAGTTCTTCTCTGGGGGGGGGGGGGGGGGGGGGGCGGTGATTACAAACCAACTACACTCACTTCTGTTAGAGCCCTTTTGAAAAGACACTGTGTCATGTTGTCAAAAAAGAAAAGTTGGCAGAGGCCGTTGACTCTGGAGAAACTATGCACTGTCCTTTATGGAATCTGTGGAATTCGCTGCCCATTGAAGCAGTGGAAGTGACCACACTAAAAAGACAAGGTTGGATAAATTTTTACATTGTAGGGGAATTAAGGGCTATGGGGAAAAGGCAGTGAGAACGGAGCGTGCACTGGGTGGTGAGGGTCTTTGATGATGGCTGCTGATCTCCGACGGCAGCGTTCCCTACAGTTGTTCTCAATGGCGGGGGGAAGTTTTTGCCTGTGATGTCCTGGACTGTCTAATGCACCAAAGTTCATATCCTATCATCAGGTCAGCCATGATCTTATTGAACGATGGAGTAGGCTTGATGGGCCGGATTCCTGCTCCTATTTCTTTAAGGCCAAGATAAATAACCAATGTTTCAGGCCTCAGGCCTTCATCAAGGTAATTTGCTATTACGTTTGCTGGTTAATGGTGAATCACCGCTTTGATTGACCACTGCCCCCCCAACCTCTAACTCCAGTCTCTCTTACTGTTGAACAATTCCATTCATTTGCTTGGTTCTCCTAGGTCAATGCATCAGATCTCGCCGACAACACTTACGTCGACCAAGTAGTCAAAGATACGGGAATGAAGGGCTTTGGAAAGTGCGTCCCTGGTGTAGCAGGCTTGCTCCACATTTAACGTCACGTTGATGGTTTCAGACTTTCCTCCCCACTTGCCGTCCATTTTCCTGCTGGTCAGTTTTTCCTTCAGCCTCTCCTGGTTGATGCCAAGTAAGAATGCAGGGAAAGCCAAGACTGTCAAATGAAACAAAGAGTTATTCACTCTCCCAGCAAGGGAGCTTTACTCAGCTAATGCTCAAGCGAGGCTTGATTTGAGGAGAATTCACTCTTTGGCACATTAGATTTCAGATTTTATTTCAGAGTACATATATGACATCATGTACAATCCTGACAATCTTTTTCTTGCAGGCGTGGCAGAATTACCACTTATTGGTAGTGCGAAAATAAACTGCACAAAATGAGCACACATAAAACAAATAAAGAAATGTAAACAAACCGACTGTGCCATAGAGAGAGGAAAAAATAAAGTGCAAAAGTAAGATTCCTTAACTGAGTCCTTGATTGTTATTAAGGAGTCTGATGGTGGAGGGGCAGCAACTGTTCCTGAACCTGGTGGTGCAGGCCTTGTGGCACCAACGCCTCTTTCTTGATGGCAGCAGCGAGAGCAGAGTGTGTGCTGACCGGGGTTGGATGTTTGCTGCTGCTCTCCGGACATGTTCTTGTGGGAGGGGGAGGGTTTTTCTTGTGATGTCCTGGACTGTGTAGTGCACGAAAGTTCAGCATGCGCGAGATAAAAATGCATTTTTACAAGTTTGTGCAGAAGTTTCATGCTGATTTGTTCCACGGCCACAATTGTGGAGAATGTTACGAGACTGACAACTTTACACCGAAATGGAGGCTTGATTTAAAAATGACGTTGTTTGCCCTACTTCTCTCAAGGCTTTTTTTTTGGGAAGGTTCTGCCAATTTCTGTCCTCAGGGATTTAAAATATAAATGACAATCCTTCAGGATTCCTAACTCTCGCATGCAACTTGATGTAAGCATTAGGAATTCCTCTGCCGTTACATCATGTTCGCTGTCCAAACCACGTAACTCCATTACGATAAAGGGAGCAATTTACAATATGCTCATTAAATGGATTACAGGAGTTGAATTTGGATTGGCACCAATTAAAAATTAAAAACATCCTGGAGTTCTGCTTTAAAGAAAGCATTTTTTTTATGGATAGGAAGAGAACGAATTTTGATTTAAGGGGCATTTATCATCACTCTATGAAACAGACTGAATTGTTTTTGAAATTGTTACTTCTGTAATGCAAGAACCACGTGGCCAAGCTCCTACAAACTACGTAAAAAAAACCATGCTGGAGAAATTCAGCAGGTCAAACAGCGTGAGTGAAGCACAAAAGTCTGCAGGCGCAGTGATTACAGTAAAAAAACACACCAAAATGCTGGAGGAACTCAGCCGGTCTTTTCAGCGCCCATATTGCCGACGTTTCAGGCCTGAGCCCTTCTTCAAGGAATAAGCCAGAAGCAGGAATTTTCAGAAAGACTCAGAATCCAGTGCAGGCTGGAGGGGGTGGGGGGGGAAGGAGTCCAGACCAACAAAAGATGTTAATCAGATATGATAAGGGAGGAGGTAAGTCTTTTATTATGTCCATGCAAAAGGAGATGGGAGAGACAAGATAGAGAAGTGGTTGGCGGGGGGGGGGGGGGGGGGGGGGGGTGATTTAACGAAAGCCAGAGAAGTTGATATTAAGTTAAAGGCTGCCCAGATGGAAGGTGAGGTGTTGCTCATCCAATTTGTGGGTGGTCTCAGTCTGGTGGCGCATGAGCCTATGGACAGACATGTCAGCAAGGGAATGGGATGGTCAAACAGTGTACTTCAAATAGCAAAGATTTCAAATTTATTGTCAGAGTACATATATGACATCACATAAAATCCTGCGATCCCTTTTCCTGCATGTGGGGCAGAATTATCCATAATTGGTAGGGCAAAAATAAACTATACGCAGCGTATGCATGTAAACAAATAAACAACTGTAAGGAGATAATGAATGTACACAAACTGACTGTGCAATACAGAAATTAAAAAGAAAATCGATAAAGTGCACAAGTATGAGTCCTTAAATGAGACTCTGATTGAGGAGTCTGATGGTAGATAACGATAAATAACCAATGTTTCGGGCTTGAGCCCTTCATCAAGGTTTGGAAAAATTCTAGTAGGTGTCCGAACGGTTAGGCAATCAGTGATAGTGAGAGCAGTTCCGGGTTAAAGAATGTTCTGAACACTATCCTTTGTGTAGCAGTGTGAGACTCTATTCTGTGCTCGTTCTTCAATGTGACGACAAGCCGCTTCACCGCAGCTCACAAACAAAGGTGATGATATGTCAATGGAGTCATTATTACTTTCACCGTCTGCTGATTTAATGCGGCAGATTCATGGCCAAATCTGCTTGATCTTAAACCCCACCTCCTGCAATTAATGAAATGGAGATTTAGCAGGTTCTGCAATGGATGTGCAGTCAGCCTGAGTGAGTTGCCATCAGTTCGGGGGGAGGGGAGGGGGCTTCTCTTAGCGATCCTGAGCCAGGATTTGCCTTAGCCCACCAGTTGTACAGGAAGGAAGCAGGAGCATCATGCACGAAGGGCACTGAGCATCTATGGGCCTCAGGATGTCTTGAAGTAACAAAACACAATGGACACCCGTTCTCACTGAGGGCACCAAACTTCACGTAGGACCATCCAAAGATATTAGGTCTGCTATGCCCAATATTCATTCACAAAATGAGGTGGCTCGGTTAGCGTAGGGGGAGGCATGGATAGTGTAGCAGTCAGCGTGAGGCTATTTCAGTGCCAGCGATCGGGACCGGGGTTCAAATCTGGCACCACCTGTAAGGAGTTTGTACGCACTCCCCACGTATGCGCAAGCTTCCTCCGGGTGCTCCTGAGCTTCCTCCCACCCTTCAAAATGAGCAGGGGTTGTAGGTTAATGAGGTGGCACGGGTCGTGGGCCAGAAGGGCCTGTTACTATGCTCTCTGATTAAAATAAAAAAGATATGGCTATCGCTGGTAAAGCACATTTGTAAATGGGCCAATGCAGAGGGCAGTTCCATTTCAATCATCTTCCTCTCGATCTAGAGCATAGAATATTACAGTGCAATACAGGCCCTTCAGCCCACAATGCTGTGCCATCCCACTCCACAACAATCTATCTTTTCCCTCCATCACACCCATAACCCTCTATTTTTCTTACATCCACATGCCAGTCCAAGTCTTCAGAGTGTCCCCTATTGTACCAGCATCCCCCGGCAAGGCACTCCAGGCACCCACCACCTCTAAGTCAAAAGGCCTACCTCTGACATCTTTCCTCCACTCAGCTTAAGACAGATTTAATTTAAAAAAAATAATTTTGGAGATGCAGGCCCATGCTGCTCAAATACACACAACTACAAACCCCTGAATGTTTCGGTGAGTAGGAGGAAACCAAAGCGGAGGGGACCAATGTCACCATGGGGAGAATGTACAAACTCCTGCAGACAGGACCAGATTCGAACCCAGGTGGTTGGTGCTGGAATACCATCATGCTGGCCATTACACTAATTGGGGTCAGCCCCGTCGTCTGGTATTTCTATTGGTGCTGCAGGAAGAAGGCGCCGGCTGTCCATCCTGTCTAAGCCCCTCAGTCTTCTTTTTGTCTTTCCGAGCTCAGTTAACCTTGCTTCATATCTCGAGTTACATTTAGGCCAGGTTGCTGAAGAATATTAGTGAACTAAATTCCATGAGCTCCCTGGTTATCCACAACTTTGCTTGTTTTTCCATGCGATTCAATTAATTAAATTTATGTTTCCCAACAGGAATATGAACACTTGCTTCTCTCCAGGCTCCCAAAACATAACCACATCCGAATTCTATTCCTTTTAATCCCTGGCAACCATTCAGAGAGTAGCAAGAATTACAATTACAGACCCGAACGAGAGCTTCTGGGAATCAGTCGGGACCCGTGCTTGGAAATTCAAATGGAAAATCTTTTCAGATTTTCACCTTTTGGGACCAAAACATTCTCGACACGGATGGAGTGAACAACCCTGGTTTAAATTAAAATGAAGTTGGCGGATTTTGCCAGTTGTGGCAGGTACAAATGTTGCAGAACACAAGCCAGACTGCTGCGGAAAGCTGTTAAATCCGAGGGAGTAAACCTATTACAGGGAAAGCTGTAAATCTGTCCAGATGGTGCAGAGCACAGCCTTGCACAGGAACACGATGAAATGGCACACAAGAGAACGGAAGAATGAAACAAAATATTTCCTCGGGAAAGAGGAATACTCATTCCAGAAATCGAACAGTGGCTGCCTGGAATGCTGTTTATTGCTGTGGGTACTTCACAATGAAACAGGATGTGAAAAGTGAGATGCGCAGATGCTTGAATTCTGAATTTAAATCAGGCAATGTTGGGGATATTCAACAGGAAAATCAGTGCACCTGGAGAAAGGATCGGACGATTGCAAAATGACATGCAAAGGTCAATGCCCATTGTCCTGGAATATTAGAATTAAGTCTGCAGATTCTGGGGTCGAGTGCAGAACACAAATTCAGCAGCTCGTGCTGCGTCCACAGGAAAGTTTCGGGCCTGGGCTCTTCGTCGAGATAGGAGTAAAAAGATGAGGGAGGGATTTGGAAGGGGAGGAGAGGAGGATGGAAGGGGCAGGGGGAGGAGCAGAGGCGGGCAGGTAAGAGGATGGAGGTGGATATCGAAGAGAAAAAATGCTGAAGTGACAGGGGAGAGGGTAGTTCTCTGGGAGAGAAGGGAAGGGAGCGGAGAGCTAGAGGAGAGAGGGACAGGGAAAAACACTTAGGAGAGGAGTTTAAAAGAAATTGGACAAGTCGATGTTATTGCTGTCTTGTTGGAGAGTGCCTAAATGGAAGATTAGGTGTTGTTCCTTCAATTTGCAGTTAGACTCGGTTGCTCAGTGCATGAGGACACGTCGGTGTGGGAATGGTACGTGGAATTAAAACGGTTGACCACGGGGAGATCTTTGCTATTGAGCAAAGATGCTCAACGAAATGATTTTCCAGTCTATATCCAGTCTCAATGATGTAGAGGAAGCTCCACCGAGAGAGCACCGGATGTAGCAAATGAAAAATGTGTTTACTTTTAAATGGAAAACAGTCTCTCCACATCTGCCAGAGAGGATCCACTTCAAAATGAGAGAAATGTTCCTCTACAGCACTTGGAAAGTAACAGATGAAGTGGATCATCCCTTTGGACCGTGACTGGAATGCTTATCTCACCTTGCAAATAAAACATCTGTTTGGAAAGGGAAAACAAACTGACACGGCAGCAGATAAAACCAACGAACTCCTTTTAAATCCATGTTTGTGGAGTTCCCTTTAAAATGAATTGTGTTGAATTCTTTATTATTGTCACCTGTACTGAGAAACAGTGAGAAACTGTGTCTTGCATGCTACCCAGGCAACCTTAAGTGCAATATGAGGTGGTGCAATCTAAAACAAAAGTGCTACAGAGTATTGTGTAATGCCTAGTCTGCACTGAGGTTGTTTTGTAGGTCAAGTGATTATCTTTGCATCATTTGTTCAAGAGTCTGATAACAACTGGAAAAGAAGATGTCCTGATGGCATGAGTTTTCAAACTCATGTATCATCAATCTGACAGGAGAGGGGAGTATGCTGTGACCTCTATTTTGGGTGTGCAGATGACTCAATGGAGGGGATGTTGGGCAATGGCCTGAGCTTGCTGCAGTCTTTTGTCATCTTGGGCAGAATAGTTCTTGTAAACGATGCTTCTGGTCAGGAGAGTTGTTAGAAATTCACAGGGCCCCCTCCCCTTTCCTGAACGCTCTTTAAACTCACCAGGGCCCTGAATCCTGCACTCTCTTTTAACTAACCAGGGTTACATATTTTTATTTACAGATATTTATTTTATGGTGTGTGTGTGTGTTCGTCTGGTTGTATACACGATACAAACAATGAAATACTTACATTCTTCGCTGTCTACAGCTGCGTAATTTCCAAGCTCTTTAAAACTGATATTTCCCAAGTGTAGGACACCAGCTACTATCTGTAGAACCATGGTTTGCTCCTCAGTGAAGATACCAATCACATTCATGGCATGCTGTAATTAATCAGAATTAATTAATGTTCATACTCGCTAAACAAAAGTGCACACTTCTAATTTACTATCGCCTCTCAAGGCAGTTAATGCTCACTTGTTGATTTATAATCTCTGACGATTTTGTCTTTTTTTAAAAAAAAACAGCATTCAGAGGAATATCCTCAAATTAAATCGATTGATTTTGAGAAATATGACTTGAATATCGACGAATTGGTGCATGGAGGATCTTGGGTTCTTGCCGGTTGCCTGCGTCACTGCACTTCCTGCTCAGCTGATCCGTCAGATAAAAAGCTTTTGGGAATGATTGTGGCCATATGATAAAGGCCGCTCGATGGGAAGATGGTAACTGTCCAGTCTGCTAAACACTGCAAGGCTCAACCTGGGGGCGCAGAAATATATCCAGGGGGAGCACTCTCCATGTGAAGCAAAAACACAGCTCATGAGAGTGACAGAAATAACAATAACCTCTCACCAGAGTTTCTTGAAAATCCTTCTGATCGTTGATATCTTCTACTTTGTAGGAGTCCGATTGGTTGAGGTAAAAGTAGTATTCGAGATTAGTGATTCCCAAATTGGCCTTCTGGTCTGCAGATGCGCCCTCAATAAGCTTGAAGAGAGATAACAAAAGGCTTCAGGTGAACAAATGTACAGAAGGGGCCTCTTCCACTGTTGCTATGGTTACACTTCTCGGCTGAAGCTGGAACACTGGTCATGAAACAAGCTTCATTAGAAAGAGACAGGAATTTAATACTTCCTTGTGACATAGTGGACCGTTTAGGCCACGGAGCCCATGCCAGCTCTCAAAATGATCCAATCGATCCCATTCCTCTCAATTATTTCCCTGAAACCACTGGCTTCATCCGAATCTGCAACTGTGTCCCCCGCTCAAGGGGTAACTGACAGAGCAATGACAGAGGTGAAAGAAGAACGTGCAAATAGAGACAGCCCCCGAGGTCAGGAGTGAATTCAGGAGGTGTCTCAGAGCAGCAAAGTTACAAAGCACTGAAGGTCCTGGGAACCGTTCCCAGATTGGGTTTCAGGGATAAAGCTCAGAGTTAAAGATTCAGTTAATTCATTAGTAAATCAGGAGGGGGAGGGGGGAACAGAGGAGGAAGGGGGAAACAGAGAGGAAAGGGGAATGGATACAAAAAGTGAGATGTAACACGCAGTTAACCCATTCTGATCAACTTTAACTGCCATGAACTGATTCTCTCTCCAAGCAAAGGCAATGGAGATGATCTCATACTTGTGCCTGATGCATGTGGCCACTTCTTTCCGGAATGTTGCAGGGAAACGAGGACCATCTTGTCCTGGGTATAACCATTATTGGGTACTCCAAGACCCCTGATTGCCCAGCACAATGCCTAACGGGCCTGTTAGATACCAATACTAAGCTTTAAAATCTCACACACATTAGTCACCTGTCTGTACTCTTCACCTCACTAATCTCACCCTTTGCTGCACTCACTGTCCTGCCCCATGCTGGACTCAACCCCGACAGGACCACACTCACCACCCCATCCTACACTGACCCCGGCCCCCATTTACACCAAGAACCCACCATCCCCTTCAGCGTTGCCACCTATACCCAACGCGTTGATCTGCTGACAACAATTCAGAGAGCCCTGCCCCTCATGTCGATCTCCTCCCTTAACCCAGACCTCCCCTCCAACACTTCCAAACATCAACTGAGACTCCCCACCATCTCCTTCCCTCCCCACCATCTCCTTCCCTCCCCATTTCAACAGTGCCGGAATCCCCTGCTCCCATCGGCAGATAGAATTCAGCATCCCTCCATCCAACACCATCATTCCCGAACCTGACACTTTCTCATTTGAGTTGTTTCAAGCCCCCCAGACCCGGTCTCGGAGGGGTGCAGCTCACAGGACTTGGGTGAAATCATGGAGGACCCCTTCCACCCTGCACACAGCATCTTTCAGCTGCTCCCGTTGGGGAAGAGATCCAGGAGTATCGGCGCCAGCACCACCAGGCTGAGGAACAGCCTCTTCCCACGGGCCAGTGAGAATGCTGAACAACCAAAGGAACTGCTCACACTGACCCTCCGAGACTCTCAAATCCATGAAACAATATTTATTTGTTCATTTGCACAGATGAAATACTTGTCCTGCATAGGTATTGTTTGTCAGTATGTGTGTTGTGTCTGGTTCTGGGTCTGTGTGTTTTGCACCGAGGACCGGAGAACACTGTTTTGTTGAGTTGTACAATAAAGTTTGATTTGAAAATGAAGCTTTCACTGGGAATGGGAGAGAAGGAACCTCCACAACCATGAAGGTCACTGATATCTTACCCCTGTGGCCTTCTCTGCTAGTGCACTGGAATCTTTCAGATGACACTCCTAACTGCCCTCGGTGACACTGTATTTTATTAAACATTGTAGCGTGAAAGGGCCGACCAGTCTCAGATGATGCAGTCATTTAGTTGGTTTCTCTCCTACCGACAAAAAACATTTAAAAAATCTCACGGTGACTGTGAGGAGTTTACTCGTTCTCCCCGTGTCTACTTGGATTTCCTTGGGGGGGGGAGGGGGCTCCGAGTTCCTCCCACCCTTCAAATTGTACGGGGGGGGGTCGAGGTAAATCGGGTGTAATTGGGCAGCACGAGCTTGTGGGCCGAAAGGGTCTGTTACCATGCTACGTTTATTTAAAAATTGAATTCAAATCGTTTTGTGATTTCAGTTTGAAATGTACTGTGCCCCCTCCCCCAGGGGGCTGTGTGGTCCCCATTGAGAATGATTGATTCAAACACATTAGGATTTCTTGTCGAAGGTAACAACAATGAACATCAGATCCTTTTTGGCTCAGTTGCAACAAAATGGAGAGCAGGTATAAAGTCAACGAAAGCATTCAGACAGGATGAAGCTGGTGGACCCCCCCCACCCAGTTTCAGCCGGTTCACTTTCACGCCGAGGAGTCCAAAGCCTCGTTACTAACCTGGTAAAAGATGTGGAAGCTTCGTTCTCCGAGATTTCGTGCTACAACCCTGGATTTCTCCAGAAGGAAATTGGAGATTTTTCCACCATCTGGTTCCCCACCTGGACTGAACTGGATTTCAAAGTATTTCCCCTGCAAAGATTGGCCAAAATTTTAATAACATGGAAAACTACAAAGACATCAGAAGACCATGGATGATAGAGCAAAAACAAAAATCAATGGTGGTTTCAGGGGCTACAGAACCTTTTGCTCTATATTTATATAATTATATGGTTATGTGACTTGTGTTTGAACGACAATCACCACATGATTTTGGAATCCGTTACTCTCAGTGCTTAATATAGAAAGCCAAGTATACATAGTTCACTTGAGACTTCTTAGTTATAGGTTCTAAAATAATACTGTCAGAGTCAAGAGTAGATTAATAAATATCCTCAGACTTTCAATTTAAATGTAATTTAAAAAAAGATTTAGACAAACAGCATGGTAACAGGCCATTTCGGCCCACGAGCCCGTGCTGCCCAAATTAACCTACATCCCCGGTATGTTTTGAATGGTGGGAGGAAATTGGAGCCCTCAGGGAAAACCCACGCAAACATGGGGGGAACATACAATCTTCTTATAGACAGCGCGGGATTCCATTACTTGATTTTGTATGTTTTTAGTTAACACAGCGGCAAAGTAAATATTCACATTAAAGCAATGAAAGACACTCCAAAAATGTATCCATTTTTCCTCCGAATGTTGCCCCTTCCACATTCAACTTGCAACAGTTTTTTTAAAAAATATATAAATTCTAGCCATCGTGAGGATATCATAATGTTGGAAAGAATACAAGTTTTAGTAGGTTGTTGCCAGGAAATGGGGCATTGTGGAAAACTGGCCCTGTTTTCCTTAGTGCACAGGAGGGTAGGGGGCTATATGGAACGAGTAGTCAACAGAAGTAGTGGAGCCAGGTTAACTTCCTGGGATGGCAAAAGATTGGAGGGGGCTGGACCTAATGAGGGGAAGTGGGACTAAAGCAAGAGGGCATGTTCAGCCTAAACAATATGGATCTATCAAAGAAAGGTGGACGGGGGAAGAATTTGGTGTTGTCTGTAAGGAGTTTGTACGCTCTCCCCATGTCTGCGTGGGTTCCTCCCACTGTTCACAAACATACCGGTGGTTGTAGGTCAATTGGGTGCAATTGGCTCGTGGGCTGAAAGGCCCTGTTACAGTGCTGCATATCTAAATTAAAAAAAATTAAAGTAACTTTCCAAAAGCAATGCAAAACCAATGCCTAAAGCTAGATTTATGGCCCAAACTGAATCATTACGATTGATAGGGCCACACCAGGGTGTAAGTGAAGGTCAGGATTGAACTCATCAATGCCGGGAAGCAGTAAATGATTGAAAAGGTTCGGCACTGTCCCAAAAGCAAATAACATTAACCCAATCTTGGCTCCCCTCCTTGCAAGGTAGAAACTGAATTTGAGGTCCGTGAGCCACTTTATGGTTTTTCCAGAAAGAGAATTTATCTCGAAGACGTCTCCCTTGTTTTTGCGTTGATGGGAGTTTGGTCAATTTTTTGACTCTGGTGACCATATACGCAGACCATTCCATTTGTGCACTCAGTAGGTTTTTGGACCACAGTAGCCTGAATACGCCTGGGATTGTCTGATCTCGGAAGTTAAGCAGGCTCAGGTCTGGTCAGGACTTGGAGGGGATACCGCCTCAGAACACCAGGTGCTCTAGGTCTCTGTGAGGGGCGCTGGACAAAGTGGCGACTGTCTTACGGTAGAGAAAACTCAAAGAATTTTGAGTTTTTTACATTCTAAATGTAGTATTACCCTATAATTAACAGATGCAGAAACAAGCTCTCAAAGCACAATCTACTCTCTCACAGAGTAGTGTTGTCATATGCAACCTCCTTGCTGCTAACAAGTCAGTGATTTGGCAGTGGCAAAGGTTTTCCTGCTCATTTTCCTTATGACATATTAGCGTCATATCAGAGTCACTTGGCCATCATTTCCTCCCCCCCCTCCCCCAACAAGTCTCTCTATCCCTCT
The DNA here is from genome assembly GCF_036971445.1 of Narcine bancroftii. Lineage (NCBI taxonomy): Eukaryota > Metazoa > Chordata > Chondrichthyes > Torpediniformes > Narcinidae > Narcine > Narcine bancroftii. The sequence goes on from NC_091482.1 coordinate 46,861,515, forward strand.
GTTTCCCTTCCACCTCCTCCTCTCCCCCATCTCTTCTCCTCTCCCACCCATGGCCCCTCACTTGTTAGCCTGTGCGCTCCCCCCCACCTCTTTATGCCTGCCTGTTTTTGCTTGTACTTGACGAAGGGCTGAAGCCCAAAACATTGGTTACCCTCAACTTCCTGTGGATGCTGCCCTTTTCTGTTATCCTGGCACCTATCTTCTCTCCCAGTTGGACCACGCACAAAGGGTCATTTGTGTTGGGCACATATGCGTCACGGTTAGCACAGCACCCTTACTGCATCCGTGACAGGGGTTCAACTGCTGTTTGTGAGGAGTTTTTTTATGTTCTCACCATGCCTGCATGGGTTTCCTCCAGGTACTCTGGTTTCCTTCCACCCTTCAAAACATACAGGGTTGTGGGTTAATTGGGTGAAATTGAGGGAATGGGCTTGTGGGCTGGAAGGGCCTATTACCATGGCTCCATTTTGCCCATACCTTGATGAAGGCCTCAAGTCCAACCTTTGGTTATGTATCTTTATCTTTGCGACATAAAGTTCACTGTTCGACCTGCGGGGCTTTTCCAGTGTTGTGTTTTCACTGTGACTAACATGTGCTTACTTTCCAAGGTCAAAGAGGCCTTGGGGGCAGTGGAGTGGCGAGCCCATAGAACTGTGGCCTTGCTGTCCAGCATCCCAAGGTTATGCCTAACTTCTGATGCGGCCTGTGTAGAATTTGCACGTTCTTCCTGTGACCATGTTCGTTTTACTCCCCCACCCCCACCAAGTGCTCCAGTTCCACCCCACACCCCTGCCACATGTAGGTTGGTTATTTGGCTGCTAGAAATTCAAGTTCAAGTTTATTGTCACATGTACCTCAGTGCAATGAGAAAGTTTATTATGTGAGCAGTTTAACTCGACATCCCATACACAGCACAGCAATTAAAAACACGTGCACGAGTACAGAGTTACAGACAGAGAACAGCTAGTAAAGAATAAAAGCCACATAAATTTGCCGCTGTGAGGTTCATTCATGAGTCTGAAAACAGCAGAAAACAAAATATCCTTGAATATAGTGGTGCGAGACCTCACACTTATGAATTTTTATCTTGATCAGAGAAGGAAGAAGAAAATGTGGCCATGTTGGGATGTGTCTTTTAACAAGCCAGCTGCTTTTTCAAGGCAGCAGGAAGTATAGGAGGCATCCGGCAACAGGAGGCTGATTTGTGTGGTGGTCTGAGCTGTGTTCAAAACTCTGTATTTTCTTGTGGTCTTGATCAGTTCTCATCCCACACAGTGATGTCCTCCGACAAGATACTTCCCATGGTCCATCTGGCTTTTGACCATCCCATCGACATGGGCAGACCAGAACTGGAGATGCTTAGTCAAAAAAAAAACCACCCATGGCTGTCCACTATCACCCCTCAAATGCTGTTGAAGTGGACAGGAGAGGGAGCTCCACCCCATCTCCCCTGGAAGTTTATGACCAGAACCTTAGTGGGTGAATGGTAGACAATAGGAGAGGGGAACAGCTGGGTTAGTTGATGGGAATGTCGGGAGAATAAACTAAGATTGGAGCAAGTGCAAACCCGACGGGCTACAGGATCCATTTTGGTGGTGTGTATTTGTGACTCTGAACTCTTAATCATCTGTAGACTGACACTGCCTTACTTTGACATTTCGTGCACTATTTTTATTTATTTTTGTAAATAAATATTTGCTCTGTGATGCTGCCACAAGACAACAAATTTCATGACTTTTTCATGACGATAAATTCTGGTTCTCTGAATGTTCCAAATGATGAGAGATTTGGTCTTCAGACCAATCCAGACTTGAGATGGAAGGGGTTTGAAAATTTCTGATATGGAACACTTCAATTGATGCATCAAAATCGATATTTTGAATGCTATTTCAAGAGAAGTGTCATAGATTGGCTTGATTCATATGGTTGGGGGGGGGGGGGGTGAGTGAGGAATTTCACGTGAGGAATCCATTGCCACGAACATGTCACGAAATTTGTTGTTCTGCAGCCGCATCAGTGCAAATACCGCGATAAAATTCCATTTAAAAATAAATACCGTACATTAGTGAGAAAATGAGGCGGTGTCTGTGGTTCGTTGTCCATTTAGAAATCTGGGGAAGAAGTTGCCCTTGTACCTCTGCGTCTTCAGACTCCTGTACCTCCTTCCCGATGGCAGCAGTGTGAAGAGGGCATGGCCTGGGTGTTGGGAGTAAATTTAACGTCCTCGGAAGGTGGCCAAGGGGATATTCCCGATTAAGCAGTCAGGACCTAAATTCTCATCAGTTAAGGCACAAACTCTTGTCCTTGAACAGAAGGTATCCCCCAGAGAGAGGGTTCAGAGCGTACAAGATTGAGAGGGGACTTGATAGAGGTGTTTAAGATTTTAAAAGGGACAGACAGCGTAAATGTGGATAGGCTTTTTCAATTAAGAAAGGGGGAGATTCAAACTAGAGGACATGGTTTAAGATTGAAGGGGGAAAATTATAAGGGGAACATGAGGGGAAATTTCTTTACGCAGAGGGTGGTGGGGATGTGGAATGAGCTTCCGGCAGACGTGGTCGAGGCGGGATCATTGGTTACATTTAAGGAAAGACTGGATCATTACATGGATAGGAGGGGACTAGAGGGGTATGGACCGGGTGCTGGTCAGTGGGACTAGGAGGGTGGGGATTTGCTACGGCATGGACTAGTAGGGCTGAACTGGCCTGTTCTGTGCTGTAAGTGGTTATATGGTTATTTTTCTTTCTTTGGCTTGGCTTCGCGGACAAAGATTTATGGAGGGGGTAAATGTCCACGTCAGCTGCAGGCTCGATTGTGGCTGACAAGTCCGATACAGGACAGGCAGACACGGTTGCAGCGGAAAATTGGTTGGTTGGGGTTGGGTGTTGGGTTTTTCCTCCTTTTTCTTTTGTCAGTGAGGTGGGCTCTGCGGTCTTCTTCAAAGGAGGTTGCTGCCCGCCAAACTGTGAGGCGCCAAGATGCACGATTTGAGGCGATATAAGCCCACTGGCGGTGGTCAATGTGGCAGGCACCAAGAGATTTCTTTAGGCAGTCCTTGTACCTCTTCTTTGGTGCACCTCTGTCACAGTGGCCAGTGGAGAGCTCGCCATATAACACAATCTTGAGAAGGCGATGGTCCTCCATTCTGGAGACATGACCCACCCAGTGCAGCTGGATCTTCAGCAGCGTGGACTCGATGCTGTCGGCCTCTGCCATCTCGAGTACTTCGATGTTAGGGATGAAGTCGCTCCAATGAATGTTGAGGATGGAGCGGAGACAACGCTGGTGGAAGTGTTCTAGGAGCCGTAGGTGATGCTGGTAGAGGACCCATGATTCGGAGCCGAACAGGAGTGTGGGTATGACAATGGCTCTGTATACGGTTATCTTTGTGAGGTTTTTCAGTTGGTTGTTTTTCCAGACTCTTTTGTGTAGTCTTCCAAAGGCGCTATTTGCCTTGGCGAGTCTGTTGTCTATCTCGTTGTCGATCCTTGCATCTGATGAAATGGTGCAGCCGAGATAGGTAAACTGGTTGACCGTTTTGAGTTTTGTGTGCCCGATGGAGATGTGGGGGGGCTGGTAGTCATGGTGGGGAGCTGGCTGATTATATGGTTATATCATAACCACCAACATTTTTAATAAAGTAAAACACACAATGTTGGAGAAACTCAGCAGGTCAAACAGTGAACTTTATATAGAAAAGGTAAAACTACATAGCCAATATTTCAGGCTTGAGCCCTTCGTCACAGGCACCCGGCTCATATTTCTCTCTCTGCCACAAAGTGAGCACTGACATGCGTAATGAAGTGAATCGGCTCAACAGTCTCCAGATTGTCACCTATTTCTTATTGGGTGCCAGCTTCAGCTGGCTCTCCAACATTTTCGTGTTACAGTGTTTATTTTAGAATCGATGAAGGAAGTGTAGGAACAATGAGAAGGGAGAATAAAGATCAAATGCAAATATCGTTTTTGGCAGTCCGCTCTTGGTATCTGCTGCTCTCTGCATTCCCACAGACAGTTGAGCAAACAGTCAAATGTTGACCATTTTCCAAGCATGAAACACTACAGCACAGAGACAAGCCTTTTGGCCCATCTATTCTTATTCCTGCACCTGGACTATACCTCTCTCAACCATATAACTATCCAATCTTTCCTTAAAAGTCAGAAATCGAGCCTGCGTTACCTGGTCCATAGCCTTCCATATCCCCTCCCCTCCAATCTGTGCAACTATCCAAACTTAAATGTCCAACTTGAGCCCACCTTCACCACTTCAGCTGTCAGCTTGCTAAAAGCATGTCTTGTGCTCGTCAATCCAAATGCAACGAACTGGGGAAGTGAGTGAGTCTGGCTGGTAATTATTGGACTTCTTGCCTGATTGCTAAATAATAATTGGTGTCTGACTGAAGATTGCATGATTGAGTATTATACAATTTTCTGACACAATCCTATACCATTAATTAATAAATGCCTGAGTAAAAATAGGGACTTTTCAAAAGTATGGGGCAATAAAGAGGGGGAGGAATAAAAACGTGACTAAAAGATTTAAGTTGAGCAGAAATGTCAGTAAATTTGGAGAGATTCCAAAATTAAGGACAAGTGGCCAACTCAAAATCTATTATTTTAAACAAAAAGCTCAGTAATTCTCTCTAAAACAGAAACTACGGATGTACCCAACCAATATTACTTGATGTGAAACTCAAAAAGTCTGCAAAAATGGAGAAATGCTGGAGGATCTCAGCTGGTCTCGCAGCGTCCACAGGAGGTGACAATGCCTGGCAGCTTTTTACTCTTAACCTGAAGCAAGGCTCAGGCCCAAAATGTCGGTAATATATCCTTACCAGCTATGGACGTGGCCAGACCTGCTGCTTGCTTCAACTTCTCAGTGTTTTTACTGTATTACTTGATGTTGAGATTGGACCATAAAGGTACCCCCCCCCACTTCCTAATCGCCAACCCAGGGCGGGGCCATAATGTTTTTATTTGAAATGTAGTAACACAGCGGTTAAGTTACTCAATTGGAAATCTAGAAAGTCTAGACAATGAGCCAGGGAGGTGTCTTCAAATCCCACAATAGCAGCTGGGGAGTGTAAATTCAGTTAAACCAATAAATCTGGAGTTTAAAAAGTGAGTTTCAATAAGAAATTGACTGAATTGTCAAAATCCATCAAATTGGACTAATTACTCTGCAAGGAAGATCGAATTTCCTCGCCTGGTCTCGACTTCATGCTCTAGACACACAGTAAAGCAGTATCATTAGTATTTGATTTCCCTCTGAAGTGGCCAATCAAGCGATTCAGTGCTTGGAGAACCTTAGTCTGGACAATTGTTGGCTGTAACTAATGGCACCTGTGTCCCATGGATGAATTTAACGTCGTGAAAAGTTTACCCACATTACAACCCACTCCCTGGAATCTGCATTGAGAAATGGGTTAGAGGAGACACCCTGACATGGAAATCCTGGAACGATCTGGGCTCTGCAGCACCTACACCCTCTGGCTGAGAGCCCATGCCAGGTGGGCTGGACATGTGGTCGGAATGCCAGACAGCCGATTGCCTAAGCAACTGTGTCAGGGCAAGCGCTCGGTCAAAGGGCAGAAGAAACGTTACAAAAACTGCCTCAAAGACTCCTTCAAAGGCCTGAGTATTGACATCAACATGTGGGAGACCCTTGCCCTCGACCATCCAGCTTGGCGCAGCAAGATCATGACAGGAGCCTGTGCAGCTGAAGTCAGGCGCATCACCGAGACACAACAAAAGCGTGCTGTGTGCAAGGCCCGAGCAGCATCCACTGCCACGACAGCACCCATCCACTTGTGTCCCACATGTTGGCGAGCCTTCAGGGCCTGGATTGGCCTCACCAGTCACCTGGACCCACAGCCACCAATCTCCCATTTGATTTTGAAGTCATGGTCATCTTCGACTACGAAGTATGAACAACAACAACAGAGTAGACACCAGCTGTGGAGAACTGTTCCATTCCTCCTGTTTCGCATCTGACTGGGTTGCTTTGAGGAGGTGGAAAGGGAGCTGACAGGAGGAGCCCATTCGGATGATGGAGGGGGTGGGGAGCAAAATGGCATCGATGGGCAGTTCCAGGTGGGTGAAGCAGTCAGCACGGGGAAGCCTACCACACTGATTCAGGAAGTGATCAACCACATTCTCGGTCTCGGATAATGGTCACAAAAGTGTAGGCGTAAAATATGAAAGTACGCAGACACCGTGATTGAAGTAAAAATGAATCTCAGCAGGTCAAACCGTGTACTTTATATAGCAAAGATAAAGCTACATAACCAAGTCTGTCCTGCCCAATTTACATCCCTTTAACCTACAACCCCCAGTATGTTTTGAAGGGTGAGAGGAAACCGGAGCCCACGGAGAAAACCCATGAGGACACGGGGAGAACGTACAAACTCCTTACAGACAGTGCAGGATTCGAATCCTGGTCCTGATCGCCAGCACTTAAACGCATTGCATCACCTACTAAAGGATATGCATATCAAGTTGGGGGGGGGGGGGGGGGGTTAAGTTTGAAGGAGATACGCTGGGCAAGTTTCTTTATACATAGACAGGAATAAGCTTCCAGGGGTGGCAATGGAGGCAAGAATGATGGTAGTATTTATGAGTCTTCCAAATAGACACATGAACATGCAGGGGACAGAGGGATATGAAATGTGTGCAAGAAACGGAGTTTTGGTGTAATTTGGGTGTCATGTTCTGGAGACATCATGGGTCGTAGGGCTGTCATATGTTCTATGCAATGAAATCAAATTTTGGAAGTGAAGGCCAATCTGCATATATTAACATATTGTATGTTAGAGCATGCAACAGATGAAAGACTTCTACCAGAACTTGGGATAAAAATAATTTGGTTGTGCGTAACAAGATACAATGCAGAATGCACATGGTTTGGCCAAGTTTACAGCCATTGGAAAGTGACCTTGCTACAACTCACCTGCTTCTATCTAAGGAAGGAAACTGAGGGTGTTTTTTTATTTAAAGATAGAATGAAGCCTTTTGAACTCACAAATCGGCTGGAGTTATTGTTTCTCACTGTCTTGGCATTTCCAAATGCTTCCAGGAGAGGGTTTGATTGAAGAATTATATCTTTAATATGCTGCAGTTGGGAAGGAATAAGAAATTATGCTGAATCAAACAATATCTGTTATGCTTGCTAAAGGCCATTTTTCATAAAATAAATGATATTGGACCAGGGTAATAATTACACTGGACCACAAAGATTTTGCTTCCTGAACACTTTTGAGCGGATTTTATGTATTTTGGGCTCTGATCACAAAAATCACCAAAAGATTTTCCTGTCACATACCATTTTTTAAGATACAACCTATTTTTGTGATTTCCTGCCATATTTTAAGTCTACTTCAAGCAGACAAAACCATGAAGTGGAACGTGACAATGAAAATTCATTTTCTGCATTTGCACTTGGACTCCTTCCCTGCTGATCTTGGTGCAGTTAGTGACGAACCCGGTAAAAGGTTTCACCAGGACATGGCGCCCCATGGAAAAGCAGAATCAGACAAGTTGAATCTATCAATGCCGGCCGACGATTGTCGGACACCGACCTGAGAGGCATCAGATGCTGAGTCCAAATGAAAATCAGCAGCGAAATATTTTTGGGTCAGTTGAACGAACGCAACGTGTCAGCGTCGTTATGCAATTAAACTTGCTAAATTCAATAAAAGTTCATCTAATATTTTTCCAACTTCTACATGATTCAGAAAATCCAAAATTATCTTTGTGAAGTTGTCCATCATAATCCCCAATTTTTTTTTCTCAGGAAGCAAACCTTTTGGGAAAAAAATTGTTGTCCAGTGTTATAGAACATTACAGGCCCTTTGGACCATGATGCTGTACTGACCTACATAAACATATTCCACAACAATCTAATTTTTCACTCCCTCACACCCATAACTGTCTATTTTTCTTGCATCCATGTGCCTGTCTGGGAGTCTTTTGAATTGTACCGATTTCCACCACCAACCCTAGCAATGCATTCCAGGCACCCACCACTCACTGAGGACAAACCGTACATCTGACATCTCCCCTGCCTTCTTCCACTCACCTTAAGCAGATGTCCTCTGATATTGGCTATTATTGCTCCAGGAAAAAATGTGCTGGCTGTCCAGCCTATCTCTTCTTTGGCTTGGCTTCGCGGACGAAGATTTATGAAGGGGGTAAATGTCCACGTCAGCTGCAGGCTCGTTTGTGGCTGACAAGTCCGATGCGGGACAGGCAGACACTGTTGCAGCGGTTGCAGGGGAAAATTGGTTGGTTGGGGTTGGGTGTTGGGTTTTTCCTCCTTTGCCTTTTGTCAGTGAGGCCTTTTATAATCTTACATACATCTATTAAGAGACCTTTCCCTTCATTGCTCCAAAGATGTATGACAAGTTCTCCAAACAAAGCAACATCTTGGCAAATCTTAATTTCACCCTCTCCAAAACACCTACATCCTTCCTGTAATGAAGTGACTAGAACTGAATGTAATACTCCAAGCATTGTCTAACCAGAGTTTTGTAGAGCTGCAACATTACCTCATGACCTTTAAGCTCAATCCCGTCTAATGAAAGCCACCAAATGCTTTCTTATCCACTCTTATCAACTTGCGTGGCAACCTTGAGATGGACCCCAAGATCCCTCTGTTCCTCCACACTTAAAAGAATCCTACAGTCAAATCATGTGCTCCATCTTCAACTTCCACCTTCCAAAGTGTATCACTTCACACTTATCCAGACTTCAGTGAATGTGGCACTTTTCCAGCCAACTCTGAATCCTGTCTGTACCCTGTTCTTTTTTTTTTATATATATAATTTTTTATTTAATACTTTATTGTGAGCCATGTTAGTTACAATTAGTTACCCATGATTACCTTCTACACGCTCCACACGCCTCCAACATTTGTATCATCTACCAGCTTACCGATCTACCCTTCCACCTCTTCATCCGGGTAATTTATAAAGATCACAAAGTGCAGGTTTGGCAGATCTGATCTCTGGGGATATCAATGCCACTGACCTCCAGGCAGACCATATTCCATCTACTACTACCCTTTGCTTTCTGTATGCAAGCCAATTCTGAATCCAAGCAGCCAAGATTCCTTGGATCCCAAGGTTCTCAGCTTTCTGAATGAGCCTACCATTAGATACAAAACAGGATTAAAACATGTACCACTCCTTTATGGGCCACCAGCATGCAGAAATCTCAATTGCTACTAGGAGTTCTTGGCCAATTAAGCAATCTTAAAAGAAAAATTCAGCAAAATACTGTTAATTGATCGCCCCGAATGGCCATGTTGATGGGTTGGGGGTTAGAGGTCCAGCTGAACTGCAGATGTGGCACCTTCACACACTAGCCATCTGCACAAGCAATGTAGAGAGGTCCTGCTGCAAGAACCATCGGCCTTACCTGGACTTTGGGCCCACCACCAGACACCCTGGAGATGTAACCCATGATATATTTTGCAGCCACCGTCTTCCCAGCCCCACTTTCACCACTGAAAGAGAAAACATCAACAACAGCAAATATTTCTGCATCCACGCTCCACATTGCTCCACTGTTGTATATTTGTACTGAGCTACAAGCTCAAGTGATTGTCATCTGTCTGGACATGTATACAACCAAAACCACCATTCTCCAGAGCTCAATGCACCCACCCATCATGCACATCACAGAAAATGAAAGATTACCAAACAAGTTCACAAAATATCATTCAAAGTTAATAAGATAGAATTCAAAGTGACCTCAGGGTATTGGCTGGTAAGTCTCCAGGAAGTATTCTCCCTGCCCAACACCTATTGTTTTAAGGCACAACTTATGCTGGCCCAACATCACTTCCTGAAACATACACTCTGTTCCAACCTCCTTTATGGCAAGGAGATTACTAGGAGGACAGAAGGGGGGAAAAAATAATAATTCATGGATGTGTTCAAAGCTCCTTTGAAGAAACGCAGTGCACCCATGGACTCCTGAACCGGGAATCTAGCCCAACTGGCTGACGTGGAGGAGGAGCATTCAGGATGGAGTGGAGGACCCTAGGAACAGACCACCTCACAGTCCCTCCACCCAACCATCCCCCTGGTCATCTCCTGCCCTGCCAGTGGAAGAGCGGGTGGTTCCTACTGCTCTTATCCCCCTCCTGAGAACCCATTGATCCAGAGCAGAAGTACAAAACAACAATGGATTCAACTGCAAGTCACAACCAAAATCAGAGTGAACAGACTGGGGAGGGAGTTGTGCCTCAGGGCTGGAAACAGATCTGCTCCTCACAGGAAAGAATTACAGCAATAAAGAAATAGGAAACGCCCTTCTAGTGCCATTGCTTCACTCACCAGAGATGTTCTCATTTAAATTTCACCGTGCCCGCTGGACAATTTAAATATCAGCAATTAAATATAAAGTATTTGAATTCTTAAAGTAACTTGTCTAAGAAACAATAACCACAAACGATTGGATTTTGCCGCAGAGGGAAACACCTAGTTTCTTCATATCATTCAAGAAGGGTCATTTAGATCTTGTGTACGTCGAGAGGCATCAAAATGGTTGAAATCCACCTGGCTTCTAAATTCAGAAGCAATAAAGAGGGACAACAAATCACAGCATTTTCTACATCTTGGAGTGGCAGATTGAGTTCAAGCTGGATACGTGTGAAATGATGCATTTTGGAAGGTCACACTTGAAGGTGGAGAATGGCAGGATTTTTAACAGTGCAGAGTCAGAGAGACCTTGAGGTCCAGGCCTATAGATCCCTCAAGGTTGCTGCGCACAGGGGGGGCTAAGAAGACATTTGGTGTGCTGGCCTTCATTAATCAGGGGATTAAGTTCAAGAGAGAATGGTGTAGCTCTATAAAACTGGTTTGACCGCATTTTGAAGTGTTGCATGCAGAGGCCACCAGTTTAAGGTGAGTGGAGGGAAGTTTAAGGAAGGTAGGTACCTGGAATGCACTACAGGGGTGATAGTGGAGCCTTGTTCAATAAGGTCATTAAAGACTCCTAAATAGACATAGATACAAGAAAAAGAGAGCTATGGGTGCAGGGAAATATACCCAGATGTATTTAGAGCAGTGGTTCTCAACCTTTTCCTTTCCACCCGCATCCCACCTTTCGTAGTCCCTTACTAACCACAGAGCACCTATGCTGTAAGTAAGGGATTACTTATGTGAGTGGGGACCAAAAAAAAAAGGTTGAGAACCACTGATTTAGAGGTAGGGAAAAATTAGGTTTCTATAGGCTGGCAATGCATTGTGGGCTAAAGGGCCTGTACACTGCTGTAGTGTTTTTATGCCCCATCCCGTAAATGAATCAATGGGAAACAAAATCTTTTGTAGTGAAAGAGGACGTGCAAAAATAAAGCTGATTTCCAAAGAGCAGGCAGCTGTCATCCACACAGGTGAAAGATGACAGTGTGGGTTCGCTTGACTTTCCTTTTCCTTTCTAATCGGCAGTGGGGCTCGTTCAGTTATCTAGTGTTTGTCACATATGGATCAAGCAAGCAGCGAGTACAAAACAATCATGAACAAATCGCATCACAAACTCCTTGCACGTGATTTAAAAGGCCGTACTGCATCAGCAAATCATTTAAAACAACATGGCTTTAACTTCAAATGACTCCGTAGTGGAGAGCTTTCATGCCCCCCACCCCCAGATTATTATTATAACCTGCACCCCATTCCTTTCCTCTGCCCTTCCACTGCACCTCTCTGCGCTGGGGCGCAGAATCAGTTGCAATCTGCCATTTAGTATCGACCAACACCGATTGCCGCCTGGGGCACAACAATCCTGAAGTAGAACCAATGTGTCTGACCCTAGGGGTGTTTTGAGGACATGGAGACAGAAACGCAAGAGAGAAGGGGGGGGGGGGGGAAGAGAGGGAAAGGAATGCTCAGCCAGTCCACCAGGCTGTGCCTTCTAATTCAATTCCACTTTCCTGTACTAACCCAGACATCTAAAAATCTATCACTCTCTGAAGTCCCTCAACCACTGAGCCTCTCCTGTTGCCTTGGAGAGACGATTCCAATCATTCACCATCCTGTGGGATGAGATATTTAGAACATAATACCACACAGAACTGTGCCAAATTTCTTCTCTTTCAGTCTTCAGTGGCCAACCCTTTCCTGGAAGCTGTAATGCCTGATTCAATGCAGCCTGGCTAGCAAAACAAATTGCACTTCCACCTTGTGATGCCCCTTAAGAATTGTGAACACTTCAATGAGATCACCTCTCTGCCTAATCTCTTCTTGCACTTGCCATCTCAGCAATCAAGCTGGCAAACCTTTGGTACATTCCCTGGTAGGCTCCAAGGTTCCGACAGGAATAAAGAGGGGACACTGCATAATAATGTAAACACCAAGATCTGATCTCCAGGAATTAGTGAGTTTGGGTGGGAAAATAATTTGAATTAACCAGAATTTGTTACATGGGGTTTTTTTTTAAATGAAACCTCCAAGATCTTGACAGGGCAGATAATGGTGGGGTGTTTCCCTGGATAGGAGAATCGAAAAGCAGGGGTCATCGAGGCAGGATAAGCCGCACCGGAGAGCAGTTGAGGGAGAGCCATTAACTTCAGAGCAATCAAGGGGTACGGGGAGGTGGCAGGAAGGCGGGATCTCACTCAATGTGAGGGCCAGCTCAAGACACCACACAACTTCTCCTGCTCTGATTGGCTACCTTCTTCAAGACTGCATCACCACAAGGAAATGCAAACTGCTGAACACAAAAGCCTACCAACATTGAATCAAAACCTCATGAAAGAAAAATCGAAGGAAGATGGCAATAAAGTCTGTGGCATTTTAATTGATTCTTTATTACAATTGATTTCTCGTGTAAAGTACAAACTCACGCACCCAAGTCCAAATTTTAGCCATGATGTTACTACAATGCTCTCCAGGTGTAAAAATAAAACTTACCCCTAATGTTTCCCCCAAACTTTCCTCCCTAACTTTCTAGAGCTGTCCCCTGGTGTTTGCCTCTCCCATCCTTGGAAACGAGCACTAGCTGGTCCACCTTATCTATGCCTTTCAGAATCTTGTAGACCTCTATTAAGTCTCTCTTCGCTCCAAAAAGTCCCAGCATTGCTAACCTTGCCTCATAAGACTTATTTTCCAATCTAGGCAACATCCTGGTCAATCCCCTACAGTATGTACCCTCTCCATAGCCAGGGATGCTGGTGGAGGCTGAAACATTTGAGACCCTTAGATGGGCACATGGTGAAAGGCAAATAGAGGGTTACGAGGTAGGAAGGGATTAGGATTTTGGTAGAAATACCCTGTATATAGTTCGGCACATTATCGAGGGCTGAATGTTCTATGTGCTGTAACGTTCTATGTAATATCCCTGATCGAGCAAACTATAAGGTAACACTACAGCTACCAGACACTGGATTTCACCAACAGCGAGTCATTTAAAGGCATAAGCCACAAATACTTTTAAAACCCTCCCAAGGATAAATTGTGTCATGACAGGGTAGAGGAATTAGGAGGAATTTCCTCCTGTATTTTTTAATCCGTTTTTGCAAAAGTACGTTTTAATTACCTGATAATGACACATTGGTTTTCCCCATCAATAATCATGTTGCGAAACATTGTGTCTGCCAGGGCGTAAATATGGGGTGGATTCTCATATGGGGCCTGCATTGAGAAGGAACAAGGCAGCATGAGTAGCGAAAAACGAGTCGCAAATCCAAATAATTGACGGGGATTCTGACGTCCACCAAGTGACTTTGGGAGATGGTGCGTTAAGTGCTATCAGGGTTCTGGGAAAGAGAGAGAGTAAAAGTTTTTACTCTGAACATCAAATAGCACAGAAACTCTAGTTCCTTGGCACTATTACAGACAGAAAGGCCCACCACTTTTGTTATTGAGCAAAAGTCCGAAGCAATCCATTTCATAGCCCCCCTTGAAATGTTGCAAAAGGCAATTCCATTGGTATCTGCTAATCAAGGTCAGATTATTATGTTTTAAAGTGTTTGCATATGACCTACCCTAACAAACCTTTCCCGATTTATCCCCCCAAAACATATCTATAAATTCTGTCACAGTACTCTGACCATAAATTAGAAATCTGAACCTGATTCCGCCCTCACAGCTGAAAGGCATTTACAAACAACTCATCGACCATGTAAAAGGATTTTGTTGCAGACCACAGAAATCTCCCCAATGTAGGCATCCACTTTCTCTCACAGGTCAAAGGAGAGTGTTCAGGACAGGCACTGAGGCCCATTTCTTCATCCACCTTCATCTCCTGATACACAATGATTACTTTCAGGTTGACAAGAAAATTGGCACTGGGGTGTGAAGACTTCTTGAGAGTTTGCTCCCAGAAAATCTGACATTTATGCTAAGTGTTCTTCTCTGATTTCTCTATTCCAATACTCCAAAGTATTATTATACTTCTGTACAAGTTTCAAGTCCTACATGCACAGAAACAGTACACATACCCCACTGTGTAAATGGATCCTGGATTTCCTCAGCTCCAGGTGGACAATCAATGGGGATTGGTAAGAGCATCTCCTCCTCATTCTTCATTGTTACTGGGACACCACAGGCTACATTCTTAGTCCCCTGATCTACTTACTTTGGCCCATGATTGTGTGGCTCAGTATGGCAATAATGACATCTACAAATTTGTCAACAATCCCACGGTAGTAGGTTATATAAAAGGGGACACTGTAAATCAAAGTATTGAGTATAGGATTTGGGTTATTATGTTGAAGATGCTTAAGACATTGGTGAGGCCAAATATGGAATATTTTGTGCCACTCTGGATGCCAAACTACAGGTAGGATATCAATAAGATTGAGAGAGTGCAGAGAAGATCTGCTAGGGTGTTGCTGAGACTTCAGGAGTTGAGTTATAGGGAAAGATTAAACAGGTTAGGACTTTATTCCTTGAAGTGAAGAAGAATAAAGGGACATTTGATAGAGGTTTACAAGATTTTGAGATGTATAGACACAATGGATGTGAATAAGCCTTTTCAACTTAGATTGGGGGAGATAAATACAAGAGGTCATACTTTTAAGCTGAAGGGAGAAAAGTTTACAGGGAATATTAGGGGGAAGTTCTTCACTCAGGGGGTGGTGGGAGTGAGCTGTCATTTGAAGTGGTGAATGCAGGCTTTAAGAATAAATTGGATAGGAGAGGCCTGGAGGGTTATGGAATGGGAGCAGGTCAGTGGGACTGGAGAGCACAGACTAAAAGGTCAAATAGCCTGCTTTCTGAACTGTCGCGTTCTATGGTTCTGTGATTCTATGGGGCAATGAGTCAGCATACAGAAGGGAGATTGAAAATTTGACTGGATGGTGCACCGACAACAACTTCACACTCAATGTCACCAAATCGTGGACTTTAGGAAGGGAAACCAAGAGAAGTACAGTCCAGTGATCATTGGGGGATCAGGGGTGGAGAGGCTGGGAAAATTTAAATTCCTGGGAGTCACTATTTCAAGATGACCTTTCCTGGGCCCATCACACGAATGTCATCATGAAGAAAGCATGTCCGCATCTCTACTTCCTCAGGAGTTTGAGTTGGTTCAATAGAACATTGGAAACCTTGGCAAACTTCTATAGACCTATGCTAGAGAGTGTACGGACCAGCTGCATCATGGTCTGGTATGGGGGAACCAATATCTCTGAGCAGAAAGCCCTGCAAAAAGTAGTGGACTTGGCCCAGTACTTCACAGGCCAAACTCTCTCCACCATTGAGAACATCTACAGGAAACGCTGCCATCAGAGAGCAGCAGCAATCGTCAAGGATCCACGCACTCTGTTCAGGCTGCTGCCATCAGGAAAGAGGAATCGGTGCCACAAGACTCACACCACCAGTTCAGGAACAGCTGCTCCCCCTCCACCATCAGTCTCCACAACGACAAACTCAATCAGGGACTCCCTTAAGGACTCTTACTTTCCACATTATTTATTACTGAATATTTATTTTCTGAATTGCAGTTTATTTGTACTTCACTCACAGAATTTACATTTCACTCTTTTATATTTATATCTTTTCTTGTGTACAGTTTGTTTTTTGCATTACTGATAAGTAGAACTTCCACCAGACCCACAGGGTTGTATGTGATGTCATGTACTCTAACAATAGATCTTTGAATTTTGAACTTTGTACAATTAAAGCCTTACCATTTCTACTCATGTAATTATAGAGTTTTTGGATCGTTTTTTGGATCATATTTGGGGTGGGGGGGGGGGGGTTGATTTTTTTTTTAAACATAGGTCATACTTTTGACCATAATAAGTACCTGCATCCTTCAAGGCACTGGGATCTTGAATGGCTGGGACCAGGTGGTAAGTCCATGGTCTGGGTGTTGGGAGCACAGATGTATGGGCATCCAAGGCAAGGGTCTGTGGTTGAGGGTTTGGGAACTCAGGTTGGTGGGCAGCCAAGGTGAAGATTCATGGTCGGGGCTTTAGGAGCCTCAGATTGATGGGTGGCCAAGGTGAGGGTCCGCAGTCGGGCGTCGGGTGGCCAAGGCGAGGGTCCACGGTCAAGCTTTGGGAGCTCGGATGGACAGGCGGCCAATGCGAGGGTCCGCGGTTGGGCTTTGGGAGCTTGGGTGACCGAGGCGAGGATCCACAGTCAAGCTTCGGGAGCTCAGACGAGGGGCCGGCTGGTGCCAAAAATAGTGGGGGTGGGGGGGGGGGGGGGATATGACCGTTTAGATGGGTCATTCAGAAAACACACAATGTTTGGGCCAAAATAAGGGTCAACTGATATATGGGATCGATATTATACGAGTGTATACTGTACTTGCTGCAGCTTCTCTGGTGCATAAAGCACTTGGGAAGAGAATTCACAGTAGGACGTGATGTGCAAATAATTGTCTGAGTCAGTGGTGCAGAAGGAACTTTGGTCTTGACAAGATTCAAGTGCCTGATATCTAATGGAAAATAAAACTGTTCTTGGACCTAGAGTGTCCGACTTCAGGCTTCTGTATCTTCTGCCTGAAGGTAGCAGTGGGAAGAGAGCATGGCCAGGGTGATGATGTTGCTGCCTTCTTGAAGCAGCACCTCACGTTGATGTCTTCAATGGGCAGGACGTCAGTTCCCATGACAGACTAGGGTAGGTTTGTTACTTTCTGCCACCTTCTGCATCCCTGGGCACTTGAGTCTCCAAACCTGGCCATGATACAACCAGTCAGTGTACCTTCCACAGTGCATCTGTAGATGTTCGCTAGAGTATTTGACAACTGTCAAATCTCTTCAAAGTGCTTTTTTTCAAAGCTGCCTTAGCTGGATGGAAAATATGGTCGACTTTCATGGATGGATTTCAGATTTATTGTCAGAGTGCATACGTGGCATCAAATACAACCCTGAGATTCTTTTTCCTGTGGGCCAGGCAGAATTACCACTTATTGGTAGTGCAAACATACAGATATAAACAAATATAGAAAGTAAACAACTGCGCAATATAATAAAATGCAAAAGTGCGAGTCTTTAAATGAATCCCTGATTGAGTTTGTTGTTGAGGTGTCTGATGGTGGAGGGGGAGCAGCTGGTCCTGAACCTAGTGGAATGAGTCTTGTGGCACCTAGACCTTGCTCCTGATGGCAGCAGCAAGAACAGAGCGTGTGCTGGGTGGTGTGGATCCTTGATAGCATGCAAAACAAGGTTTTTCTACTGTATCGAGCTACATATGACAAAAAAATTCAATCAAATGCAATTCGAGTCTTAAGATCCTGTTATTATGAATGGATCACTATCACAATGTACATTTATCCCATAAGCATTCGGATGAGATCTACTTCTGAAACCTCAGTACATACGGAGTATCAGCAAAAATAGTATACTCACTGCTCCCTGGTACATTTCAATTTCTTTTTCTCCAAAGTATGGCATTTGTTTGAACGGGTTTATAGAGATAAGCACAGGCCCAATATATGTCTGGACAAACTTAGTTAAGGTTCCACTTCCTAATTTTGAACAAGGTTTTAAAATCAATGTGAGAACAGGACCCATGTACAATCCCAAACATCAGTCACAAATCAGGGGCTGGTTAGAGACAAAAGGCCAGCGCACGAGTGACTGCGGATAAGCAGCAGTTTCATAACAGGTGGGCGGATCAACATTGAGGCAACAATATGCCCATCTGTACGGTTCTGGTGCAAAACTGGAGGGGTGCGTAAATTCAGGAAACAATGCGCTTCTTTGCAGTCTGAACCAGTTCCCAAGTTGATGTTTCTTAAAATTAAGAATTAAATAGGTAAAATACACAAGTTTAAAATTGTAAAAGTCAATATTCTCTGAAGTATCACATAAACCTTTGGTGAAGATGGGAGCCCATATTTAGCCAGCCGAGTGAATAAAGTTTGAATAACATGGCATCACCCGGGATGAAGAGCTCGCCGTTGGGGTGACTCTCATCAATCTCCTCATCCCTGCCTAGTAAGGGGTGCTCCGGTCAGACACTTTATCTGTAAACTTGAGGGAGGGGAGTTCATCATCTATAATGTTAGTGTTTGTCTTTCGGGCAGATCCGCAGAGGGGGAGGAACCTGCAGATGCAGTGACGGTTAAATGTTTTCAAAGAATGTGACTCAAAATAAAGTAAAAATGCTTTATGGGAAGCAAATGTGTGATCGGACGAGGCATCAAATATTGATTTGGGAGCCACAATGGTGCAAAAAATGAGCTATCTAATTCTGAGAGATGAGGATTTGACAGAAACAGAGGGTTTGAACAGCAACTTCATTCAACTCCTCCTCATTTTTAACTCAGAACATTGCTGTGCCAACCCTGATCTACAGAGGAATCTGGGGCTGCAGGCCCATAGCTCCTTCGAAGTCCATAGGGTGGTTAAGAAAATGCTTGCCTTTGCCTGGACAGGGGATTGAATACAAACGTACAAAGTCACGTTGCAGCAATATAAAAACTTTGGTCAGGCCACACAGAATAATGTGCGCAATTCTGGTGGCCTGATACGGGAAGCATGTGGAGATTGTGAGAAGGGACAGAAAGGATTCACCAGCCTGTTGCCTGGTTCAGAGGGTATGAGTCACGGGGAGTGGTGGGAGAAACTTGTGTTGTTTCCTCTGGAGTGTTGGAGGCTGAGGGGAGACTTAATAGAAGTCTATAAAGTTATTTACATTTTAGACATATAGCGTGGTAACAGGCCCTTTCAGCCCACGTGCCTGTGCCACACAATTACACCCAATTGACCTACAACCCCCCCGGTATGTATTGAAGGGTAGGAGGAAACCTGAGCCCCTGGGGAAATCCCACACAGACACAGGGACAATGAACAAACTCCTTACAGACAGGGTCGGATTCGAACCTTGATCCCGATTGCTGGCGCTGTACTAACCACTATGCTAAATGTGCTGCCCCAAATGAGAGGCATTGATAGGGTAAACAGTCAGAAATCTTTCCCCAGGGTTAAAGTGTAACATACTAGGGACAGGCCTTTAAAGTTGGAGTGGAGGTAGGGGAACTTTTGTGGCATTTATTTTGTACATTGAGGGTGGTAGGTGCCTGAAATGGGCAGCCAGGGGCAGAGAGGAAAGCAGATATAAAAGCAGAATTTAAAATGCTTGTAGATAGATACACGATATGGAGGGATAGGTGTCAGTGCAGACATTGTGGGCTGAAGGGGCTGTTCCTATTTGTAGTGTACTATACTCAATATCTGAAAAAACCCCAGAAAGAATCAGAGAGATCCAATAGTATTTAACAGGGCCAAAGTTCCATTAAAATTCTGACCAAGGGTCTTGAACCTGAAACCTTGACCCTGTTTCTTTCTCCACAGATGCTACCTGACTCTTCAAATGTTTCCAGTGTTTTTTTTGTACCACTGAACACGGAAGCCACATAAATCTGAGAAGCGATGGAGAGTAGTCGGTCCACTGCCTCCAATTGAGGCAGCTATCTTCTGAATCTGTGACAACCCCTTAATTCAGTTACTGCTCAACTCAGAGGCTGGGCAGATGCACATTTCTGTGGCTGTTGCCCTAGTCCTTCCTTTCTGTGGTGGGGTGGGGGGGAGTTCAGGGTCAGGCTTGGCAGCCCTTACACACCCCCACCTCCCAAGCTGATGGGGGGGGAAGGGTGTGTGTGCCAGGTTTGGAAATGTTGACGGCCAATAGTTGGGGACTGGGCGGGTGGCAGCAAACTGGAACGGGAGCTGGGATATCAGGAAAGTGATTGTTGGGGAGGAATTACAGAGTTGGGGTGGGAGAAGCCACATCTTGGGAGGGAGTTTATGAGTGGCTGCACATAGCGTGGTTGGGGGCTAGGGTTGTAAAGCTGTCATTGCAATGCAGGGGATCGACCCTCGATGAGGCAAGACTTTAACATGCAGGTGTCCCTGACCAACTCTCCACCCATTGACTCAAGAGCGCCCCGGACCAACCAATCCAAGTCAATGAACACCTCAGGGAATGAGGTTACACAACAGGTTTTGGGCCCAGTTGAATTTGCCAACTGGGAGCCAGAATCACAATCTGTTTGGGAACGAAAAGCAGAGCTCCGAATCCTGGTTTGTGGCCGAGAGTCCAAGATCAGGCTGGAATTTTTAAACAGAGCACTACAAAGAGTTAATCACATGAACAAATAATAATAAATAAGCAGGCTATTTGGGAATGCAAACACAAAACAATTCCAGTGTCACTTGACAAAGACTTTCAAAGTCATCCTCGTTTTACCTGCTCTGAAAAAAAATGTATTGAAGTGTGTCCTTATTTCTAAAATACTAAAATAACAGCACTGGAGATGGGTCCTGTTCCAATATAACCACTCTTTGAGCCAAGAGCTTTACCTCTAAAATTACAACACTGCCAATTTAGAGCAAACAGTCACTCTTTTTCTTTGGAGATTGTAACAAAACTGGTCTGCAAAATAATTCAATGCAGGATCAATTTCATCAAAAACACTCCTGTGTTTCCAAAGTCCAAAACATCTCTTAAAATCAATGCAGTCATGTTCCTTTGAATGAAATAACATTTTGCTCGGATTAGGAGAAAAAATAAGACCCTGGTTAAACCTGTAAATCAAGGGGAGACTGGAATTTATGGATCATCTAGTATTACTCTGGACTGCATGGATTATCGGGAGCCAGCCTTTGCAACTCTAGGTCTTATTCCAATGTCCATTTATGCCCAAAGGCCTGGCGTTGCAAACTGACTCTCAGCATCTGGGCAGGAGGCAGAGTCAGACTGCTTCCCTGTACTTCCAGTCACGCTGCCGACTCACCATTGGACTGCCAGATTGTTGCAAAGGATGCAAAGGTTGAGAGGCTCGTAAAATGGTGCGAGAACAGCCCGAGGTTCAACATTTACATGACAAAGGAGATGACTGGGCTTCAGGAAGACTGAGGTTGCCCACTCTCCATTACAAGGCAATGGTTCCGTCGAGAAGGGTACGCCGATCCCTGATCGGAATTTATTGTCACGAACATGATCACAAAATTTGTTGTTTTGTGGCAACATTACAGTGCAAATATTGCAATAAACTCCTGGACACCACAACGCCATCTATACTTCTTCAGGAGGATGAGGAGGGCAAGGTCCCCATCTTGACAATATTTTACAGGTGCCCAATTGTGAGTGTCCTGCCTGACTGCTTCGTTGTGTGGGGATGGGAGCTGCAGAGCTTCGGACCAGAAGTCAATGCAGAGGACCGTCAAAATGCCCGAGAAGGTCACTGGGGTCAGTCTCCCTTTCCTCGATTTACGTCAGTGTTGTTTAAATAGAGCTAAAAAAATAATTGAGGATCCTTATCTAACACACATTGCTTAAACTCAGCAGAGGTTCTCTTTCAATTGCTATCGGGTGACCAATTAGCAGGGAAACCACATGATGGTTCCTCAGTGTATTATGTACTGACCTTCAACAGGCCCAGGGGTGGAGGGGGTGGGGGGGGGGGAGGGGCGCAGTGAGACTTTAGAACGCTCTTCCCCACAAAGTGCAGTGGCGGAAGTGGAGAACTAGAATACTTTAAGATGGAAGCAGATCGATCCTTGTTAAGCAGAAGGGTGAGGTGTTGTGGGGGGTTTAGGGGAGCGATGCTGCTTTAAAGTTACGACCACATCATTCGTCAGCCAATTGAATGGTGGGGTAGGTTTGAGGGGTGAATTGTCCCACTTCTGCTCCTAATTCTTTACTCGCAAAAGGCACAAATTCAACAAAAAGAGTCTTGCGTGACATGGTATGCGATTAAGTTTATAAAATCGGGTAAGATGAACAGTCATTGACGTTTCTCCATGGTCTAACAGATGAAGGCATAGTTCTAAGGTTAGAGGGGAAAGATTCAAAAGAGACCGAGGGGCACCCTCTTCACACAGAGGGTGGTGGGTGCATGGAACGATCTCCCAGAGGAAGTGGTAGAAGTGTGATGTTCTATAGGATAGGAAAGGCTCAGGGGGATATGGGCCTAATGCAGGCAAAAGAGACTAGCGTGGATGTTGGACCAAAGGGCCCGTTTCTGTGCTGTTGAATCCTGGGGGCAGGCAGACAATACATTACCAGGTTTCATTCCACACTCACCAGTGGAAGCTGACTTTGGGCTGGATGAGGTTAAAGGGAAGAGGCTTCTGCTCAGTCTTCCTTTAAAATTCACAGGCCAGGCAGGGGGCAGGAGCAAACACACCTACATAAATAGTCCCGGACCAAACGGAGATCGGCCCTCACAGAGGAGGAACATGGCAAGCCCCTGAACGCAGCTCCAACCTCAAGCTTTGTCAAAGGACCTATAGAGTGAAATGGCTTCAAAGGGTACGAAATGATGCAATCCACTCTAAAATATCATGTGGTCGGAACATCTCAACTTAACACAAGTTTATTTGTTTCGATGCAAATATTAAAGATGAATTTAGGGCCGACCTTGTTGGGTTTGGCAGTGAAACTTCAGTTGGCCTACAAATAACATGCCATTCACTGACGCTGCTGAACCTCCTGTCGTTGTGATACACCCTGACGATGTTTCCACACCCCTGACTTTATTTCCTGTCTGCCAGCTGCTTGGTAGTCTTTTCAAAAATAAATAAACCAGTCAACTATTAGGCAAGTCACAGGCCATGAACACATTCAGTGATGTCAGCTCAGCAGAAGGTGAATGGCTCTTTGAAAGAATTGTATTTTGAGGCTGATTAGGAATATTTTGTTGAATCGGAATTTATTTTTATTCATGGGCTGTGGGCTTCATGGGCTGTGGGCTTCACAGGCTGGGCCAGCATTTAATTGGTTGCCCTTAATCACCCTTGAGAAGGTGGTGGGGAGCTGCCTTCTTCACCTGCTGATGTGTGGGGGCAAGGGAGGGAGCTCCAGGGGTTTGACCCAGCGACGGTAAAGGAACGAGGATGATGCGCGCCTTGGAGGGCAACTTCCTGATGGTGAGGTTTCTTTGCTTTCCCTGCCCTCGTCCCAGCTGGTAGAGGTCATGGGCTGAGAATGGTGAATGGAATAAGGTCCACGTCCTGGAAATGCTGTTTGCAGAGCTCAGCTCTTCACTGGTTCAAACAGTTAGACCAGATTCTCGCTCAGCAGCCAGGCACATGATGCAGATAATGACAGCCCATAACACAGAGTACAGTGCCATACATGGCAATCGCAGACTTTCCTGTTTAACCCAGTGTATGGTGCAGATCTAAAGCATGAAAATCTGCAGACACCGCGGTTGGCTGCAGACACTGGAGAAACTCAGCAGGTCAAATGGTGTCCTTTACGTAGCAAAGATAAAGAACCGACGTTTCAGGCTTGAGCCCTTCATCAAAGTCTGGGTAAAATGTCGGCAGACATCCAAACAAAAGGATAAAGGCAGGGGGAGGTGTTGCAAAGGCGGGAGGTGATAGATTGAGAGGGGAGGAGGGACAGCTGGGGGAAGGGAGGGAGGAGAACTGGAAAGGGGAAGGGAAGAGGGGGAAGATGGTGCAGATCACCTCCCCTCGATGGGATTTTACCCAAAGAAAAGAGACAATGGAGATGTTCATACTCAGGAAAAAAAAACCTGCAAGTTAGGTCTTCTCCCCAAAGGGAGACCCTGGACCCTTCTCCCCCGAAGGGAGACCCAGATCCTATTCCTGAAGGAGCCCCAAATCTCCGAGGAGAGTCAGACCTTAATGGTGTGAATGAATAGATGGAAAATGATAACCAGATAGTGAGCAGAAGTCTGTGACTGGCAGCACTCCCCTCTGTGGCCCGAGACCAATGTTGGAAAGCAGCAGCCACACTCCCTTCATTTGGTACGGTGACTGTATTGCTTCCAGATGAGTGCGAGACACCTGCAAATCTCAAAGAAGACGCCCAAGGGCTGTGCTGACTGAAAGGCAAGTAGAAGGTGCCCACACTGACTGGTGGAGCAAAGTGTGCGCTCTGCGCAGGAGGACACAGACCTGGGAAGCTGCCGCCTAGCCCCAACCTACCAGCGCAGGCACCCAGTGCACTGGATATTGTGGCAAAGGCCAGGATTCTTCAATCCTAGCCCCTGCTAGATCAAACCCTATTGAGTTACATTCAATATCCAGCTTGCATTTATAAATAAAACTGCTAAGGAAAAGAGACTATTATGAAGTTGCACCTTGCCTCAGCAGGGTACCCATATTTTCCACGCTGGTTACCCTGTTCACATGCAGTGGGTGTCTGGAGCAAATTTAGAGATGCATTCACCACAGGAAAGGAGAGCCTTTTACCACTGAGGTGAGACACGTGTTAGAGGACATGGGCTAAGGGTGAAAAGGGAGATGTTTAACGGAAGAACCTCTTCACGCAGAGTGAGTGGAACAAGCTGCCAGCTGACGTGGTGAAAGCGGACTCTCTTTTGATGCCCAAGTTTGGACAGGTCCATGAATTTGAGGGGTATGGACTGGATGCAGGTTAATGAGACTAGAATTGACAGACTAGATGGGCCAAAGGGCCTGGTTCTGTGCTGCACAGTTCTATTTAAGGAGATAGATTTAAACAAGAATTGAAACATCAGCTCATGCATTCTTTAGTTTACATACTGGAAACTAAACATGTTTAGTTTGGGTGACCCAAACATTGTGGTTTCTTGGTGAAACTCGAAAGTCTTCAGACGCTGTGATTGAGATAGAAACACACGAAAATTCTGGAGGATCTCAGCTGATCTTTCAGTGTCCATAAAAAGCAAGGATATATCGCCGATGGTTCGGGCCTGAGCCCTTCAAGGAATAAGCCAGAATGAGCCAAGAGCAGGAAATCTCAGACAGAATTTAGACAGAGCTGGTGGAAGAAGGGTTTTGGTGGGTGGGGGTGGGGGGAATGGAGGCAGGTTGACAATAGCCACAGAAAGTACTATTAGTGCCATCCAGTTGGAGGGTGCCCAGACGGAAGGAGAGGTGTCTTTCCTCTCATTTGCGGGTGGTCTCCGTCTGTCAGTGCATGAGACTATGGATAGACGTACATCAGCAAGGGAATGGGGATGGGGAATTGAAGTGGGCGGCCACTGGGAGATCCACGCTATTGCTGAGGACAGAACCGAGGACCCAGTTTGCGTCCTGCCTCTCCGACATAGCAGAGACAACAACGGGAGCACCGGATACAGTAGACGGCCCCTGCAGATGAATTGTTCTCACTGGAGGCAGTCGAATTTCTTCACTTACTGTTTTCCTTTTGAGCCCTGTCACAGGCGAATTGATGCCCAGAGTTATCAGTGCTCATAATAAGACAGAGACACACAGAGTACTTCTTAGTTAAATCAGGGACACAGAACACAAGGAGGTCAGCAGTAGGCTTGTTACCTTACCTGAACACATTTCCCGCCTGCATCCCCAGTGGGGGTTTAAAAGGATACAAAAATGTAATCATCCATGTAGCGCTTCTTGAGATTGTCGACAATGCCATCCTCGGTGATTTTCGAGAGAAGCACCATATCATCCACTCCACTCTGCTTGACATTGTGGCTTTGCCAGTGGTACCTGAAGTGGCCTTTACTCCCCTGCAAGAAAACAAAAGGTTGGCACACGATTTATAGGCAGCTGGGATTTGGCTTCACACGCAGGCCTGGATTCACCATTAAGCAAAATAAGCATGTGCTTAGGGCACCAAGGGAAGGGGGCACCATAGTGCCAGATTTACCATGGTGCAGCTGAACTAGGGCCCCCACAATAAACAAAAAAAAAACACGTTATATTTAATATCGTTGATATTGAATTTTTAATCTATTACTTCACATTCAGCACTTATCAAGCCCTAATGTCTTGTCAGTCAGACAATGGAAGGGTTGGGGGGAACCACTGTTGGGCTGTACTTAGAGCTTCAGTTGGCCTTAATCCGGCCCTGTTCACATCTCATTTGCTTTGATCTCTTCTCCCATTGCTTTAATCTATCTCTATCAGCATTTCTTTCCATTCATCTGGTTTTCATCTCCTTTCAGCTTATGGCAGCATTTTCATTGCACTCAATCTCCATTTGCAAAACCTCATTTTTAAGAACAAAAGTTTCTCGTGGCTTTTCTTTCTTCTGAATATTAACCCAAGTAAGTCATGCTTTTCCTAATATCCAGCTGAAAGCTCTTTCTCATCAAGTATACCCTCCTGTCCAGTGCATCTCAACTAGAGGGCCTTGGCCGATTGGTGGGCCTCAGTGAGCACTTTTCCACGTGGGTCTTTAAAAATGTTAAATAAAGTACTTTAAATTAGATAAAGATGTGTTTCTTGCTGAGCTACCTTTGATTCGAAAATATTGCTCAGTCATTGCCATAGTGAACCAAGGCATGTTAGGCCGGAAGCCAGGTGGGCCTTAGACCGAAAAAGGTTGAGAACAACTACTCTAATCCTATAAACAAATTATATGAAAACTTTTAATTCAAAAAGCCAAAAGCATACACATGACAATGGGTATATTATGAAAACACTTTTCATACCCACTAATGAAATATGCTTATTGGCATTGGCAAGGCCAGCATTGGTTGTGCATCCTTAGTTGACCTTGAGTGGTGAGCTGCCTTCTCGATCCACTGCAGTCCATCTGGTGGAGGCACTCCCAGGGTTCTGTTGGGAGGGAGTCCCTGGATTTAGACCTGCCAGTGGTATATTTCCAGGTCAGGGTGGTGTTCTCATGCATCTACTGCTCCTGCCCTCCTTGTTGGGGGAGAATGACGAGTCAGAGACACATAGCGCAGAAACAGGACCTTCAGCCCACTACATCCACGATGACCCTTTTGTTCAGCTGCACTACTGAAAGCTGCCTGCAGGAGCAACTCAGGGATGCACGTGTAGCTTACTGCTCTACTCACTATACCCCCATGGCTGAGTGGCCTGGTGTTAATGTCAGCCCGCGAAGTAATAAAACAAACGGCAGAATCAATTAAGCACACAATAGCTTCCTTATTTAACCGTGGTAATGCTAGCGGGAGTGAGGGCTGATTAAAGAAAGAGCTTAGCAACTCGCTCCCTCCACTGACTCCCCACTCAAAGCATCGGAGTGCACCTTTGGGAAGGGGTCTGCATGAAACCCTTACAAGTTTAACAAATCTGGCAATTTTGTGTTTACAATAACATGTTCCCCTGTGGTGTCTGCAAATGTCTGGGAAATATCAGGGTGTCCTTTACTCAAGGTGTATTGACATTCTTTTGGAGTTAGTTAGTATCTCACTGCAGCACAGAGAAGGTCACATTAAGAAGGCAATTATATTCCCAGCATCTTCCAAGCAGCTACTGTATTTTCTCACCTAATGCATTAACCCTTTGTTAAGCATATTTGTTAAACTGATTATTTCACACAGGCACCATTCCAGTGTTACCTACAAATTTGCCAAAGATAGCACGGTTGTCAGCAATGAGGAAACGTAGAGGAGGGAGATACATCAGCTCATTGAATGATGTCACACCAACAACCTTGCACTCAATGTTAGCAATGGAGGAGACAATTGTGGACTTCAGGAGAATGCAACCCAGCTCTCATCGCGCGGGCTCAGTAGTGGAGAGGGTCAAGAACTTCAAATTCCTGGGTGCCAACATTTCCAAGGATCTGTCCTGGAGCCTCCATGTTGATGCAATCACGAAGAAGGCTCACCAGCGGCTATACTTTGTGAGGAGATTCAGTACGTCACTGAATCTAAAACTTCTACTGGTGGACCGTGGACAGTATTCTGGCTGGTGGCATCAGTGCCTGGTATGAAGGTGCCAACGCTCAGGACAAGAAAAAAACTCCAGATAGCTGTTATCTTGGCCCGCAACATCACGGGCACCAGACTTCACTCCATCAAGGATATTTACTTTTACAATTTTAAACTTGTGTACTTTATTCTTATTTATATCAATTTTTTTTTGCCAGTTGCATGAGTTTCCGGTTGCTTGAATTTCAGATACCAGGGGTTTTACTATATACTCATAAATCTTATTCATTCCGATTTTCTCCTACTTTTTCCCTGTTACTAACAGAGGGCTTACCAAGTAATAGATACTAGGCTTATCCCTGTTGTCTTCTTAAATAAAGGAACCACATTAGCTCTACTCCAGTCTTCTGATAGATACCTCAAAAATCTCCATCAGGGCCTCTGCTGTTTTCCATTTGCTTCCCATAGTAACCTGGGAGAGATCACAACTGGCCCTGCAGATTTATCAATCCTCATGCATTCCATGGCAGCTAACACTTCCCGCTTCTAAATCCAACCTCTCTAGAGTATCAACGTGCCTCTACCTGAATCACATCTTCTGGTCTCCCCCACCAATGGGAACAACTTACCTACCTCTTCCCCTCTCATTCTTCTAAATGCTAGCGATTACAGTCTCAGGTGATTTAATCTCTCCTCATAGGCCAACCACTTCATCCCTGGAATCAATCCTCTACACCAGCTCCAAAGCCAGTACATCCTTCCTCAAGTAAAGGAGACCAGAACTGTACGTAGGGCTCCAGGTGCGGTCTTTGTGCAGGTTCTCTTTAATCTTACTTGCCAAAGATATTTCATTACCGTCTTTGCCCTCTTAATTTCTTTCTCGTTTTCTCCTACATCTGTTATGATCCTCAAGGGGCACCCTTAATTCCAGTTGCATACATCTGCCAGGGGCTTCTTTTCCTCCCTTCAATACACTATCACTCAAGGTTCCCAAATTCAAGGTGGCTGAGATTTGAGGAGCCAGGTTACAGGGAAATATTCGCTGGAACATCAGAGATTCAAAACACGAGTACAAAATTAGGAGGTATAGATAGAAGAAATGCAACCAGGTTGTTTGGTACTGAGATTAGACAGGAACGAGAGGACATGGGTGTGATGCACTGCGGAGACCGTAAGCAGACAAGATTCGAAAAGACTGAACAACTAACTGGCTTTATTCTACTTAAAGTCTCTGCTGCAGTTAGCTGCAGCTCCGAGTGACTGACCTCGAGGGGCCGGATGTAGTTTGTATCCTGGCGGGTGATTGGCAGCCGACCGGGTGGGGTTTGGTCCATTCGGGTCAGCTGATTGACAGCCGGCCAGGTGTTAAGCCTTGTCCTCCAGTGCTTTTCCTGCAGACACACAGGTCGCCCCCTGCGTTCGGCTAGCGGTGTATCACCTCACTGGGTTAAGGGAGAAATGTTTAGAAGGGGAAAACAGACGCTGGGGTCAAGTCCAATACTCAAATATGCTGAAGAAACTTATGCAGTGTCCATAGGAAGCAAAGGGTAACCAACGTTTCGGGCCTGGGCCTTTTCCATCAGCATTGATATAGATTCCTGCCCTCTTGTATTGAAACGGCCTTTTACAAGAACATCTGTGGTATTCATCTGGTTTTCTCTCTGTACCTATTCCACATGTTTACTGCTGTCTGGGTAAAGAATTCTGAACTTCCTATTTGGTTTGGTTTGCTCTAGACTTCACTGTTACACCATCAGGCACATGCCAGCTCTACAAAAATAAACAAGTAGATTAAAAATGTGAAATATGCCTCTCGTACAACAACCCCAGTGACTCCCATATGCTGAATGCCGTATTAAAAGTTTTTAATCTGATAGACAAAGGAAGTAGTTCATACATTAAACAAGCTATGCCAAAATAGGACAACGGTGCGAACTTTATTCAAAGTTATTTACCTAAAATAATATTTTCTCACTGTCAAAGTATCAAAAGCCTCATGAGAGCAAGGGTAGAAAATGGAGTTGCCATGGGCAGAGGGAATCTGAAGCAGCAGAATTATTGAAACTTACATTACAGAAAAGGTCACTTGGCCCTACAAATCCATGCTAGCATTGCCAAAGAAAAAAAGCATTTCTACTTTCTAGCTCCAGTTCAAGGTCATTCATGTACTGTGGAAATATGATCGGGGATCTGAGCCTCACCACGCTTTCAGGAAGCGAGTTCCAGACCCCCAACCACACTGCTTGAGGAGGGTAGATGATGCATTTCCTACCAGTCTTTCCCCCATATCCTTTAATTCCCTTACTGCGTCCCAGGGGAAACAGTCCCATCCTATTCACCCTCTTCTCATGAATCAAGACTTCCAGTTCAGGACACATTCCTGTGAATCTTCTACCTCCGTCCCATCCATCCTGTAACTGGTGACCAGAATTGCACAAAGTACGGAACTTCACGCTGACTAACATCTATGACATGACGGCCCAGCTTCTGTACTCAGATCCTCGGCTGACGAACACATTGTACTCCTCCTTCCCCACCCTCTCTGTGTCACCGTGTGGTGAAGGGCGTTGAAGGCTTCCTGATCGCATCGGGAGGTGGGGATCCGGAGCTCGGGTCGCCAATGGTTTGGACTGGAGTCTGTGTGGCTGCGGAGCCTGCGGGTGCGCTGGAGGCAAATCCATAGAAGCAACTCTGAAGGGACTCTCTTTTGCTTCTCCTTCTCTGACTGTAAGAGGCACCAGGCAACTTCTGCTGATGGCAAATCTTTTTCCGCTTTATGGCAAACTAAAGTCAATCTCGTCTACTATTAAACCTAGTTTATTGCATGACAATAAAGGAGTTTTGAACTTTCAGGGAACTATGTACTTTTACCCCAGGGCCTTTGCTGTTCTACAAAACTCCCCAGGGCCATGCCATTCACTGTGCATCACTGTCTTGATTTAACTTCTCAAAGTCTATCACTTCACACTTGACAACGTTAAATTCCATTATCCCCTTTCCCACTTGCTGTAAACATAGATAACCTTCACTGTCCTCTTACAGCAACAATTTTGGAGTCATCGGCAAACTTACTAATTATGCCACCCACCTTCTCTTTCAAATCCTTAATATACACGATGAACAATAATGGACCCTGCACCAATCTCTGCAGCAGACCCCTGGTTTCACTCCTCCCAAAGGAAATCAACCATCCAGTACCGGCCATTGCCACCAACCTGCAAGCTAGTTTCTCATCCTGGATCCTGTGGGTTCTAACCTTGGTCAACCAGCATCACATCAATGATCCCTTGTTAGCCATTTTTCAGTAATACTGTTCCTGACTACATCTCTCCACTTAATAGAACCTGCTCAGCATAATTTTTGTCTCCACTGAAATACTGAGGGCGGCAGAGCACAGAAACAGTCTCTTCGTTCCACTATGGTCCTGCTGGACATCAAATTCCTCCCTGAGCTTCTCCCATTTCTTCGGCTCCTCGCCTGCTCTGCCACATCATGGAAGTATTATAGAGTGATCATGAATGCAAAATGAGTGGAGCGGCTGTCTATCCATCACTAAAGGATCTTAAATACATTGCTGTTTCATAGAATTAGTCTGACAAAACACAATTATAGCTCAAGTTTGTTATCATGAAGAAAATGTTTACCCATTTGCAAATATAAAAAAGACAAAACCACATAAAAATGTAGATTAATTTCTGAATGACCAGATTTTATGATACCAGTAAAAATCCTACTTCCCGTTACTAGCCGCCAAAATATTCATTTGCCTTGATATTTATTTATTAGTTTTTAAAAGATTATTCGCCATTTCATGAAATTATCCCATTAAAAGAAAGATGACAATTAGAAAATATACCTCTATATCTCTCTCTCTCTATCTATATATAGTGTTCTCTTCCTTTTCAAATCCCCTCATGGATTTTTTCCTACACTAGCTTCACTGTACTATGCGATGTTTTTGTTCTCTACCATTTACAGCTATTCCACTAAGACTACGCTCCTCCTTGTGCGTGTGGACACTCCAGAGTGAGTGACTGCGCCTGCTTGAGCTTGTGCGTGTCGGCGCTTGAGAGAGTGTGTGTGGGCGCTTGAATCTTTAACCTTTAAGACGCTCCTGAATCCCACCTTTGGAAATCTTGCTTTGAAAACCCGAGTATAACCATTAGTGGTTCAGTATCAGACCTTATTCATCAACTTCCTGACACAATTTACTTTGCTAAAGGGATCATCGACATGGAAACTCTCAGTGATGATGTGTCTAAGTGCTGTGATGTTTTGGAAGCAAGAATAGAATTTGCCTCTTCACAGGGCTGGTGTCAGCGGTAGCTCAGTGATAACCTGGCTGCTCTGACAGTGGTCTGCAGATCAAGGTCATCTGCAGTGACCAATACTCCAAAGCTATGGTGAGTGTTAGACTGTCAGACACGTGTTCCTCAAAATGCAACATTACATTCATACACCCGTAACTTTTTCAGGTTAATGCAAAAGATCTATACCGCAATGTTGGAGGAGGATGAAAGAATCGGCCAGGCATCTTGCTCAATATTTAAACCCTGACCAACATCATTCCTACAAATGATCTAATTGCATTCAGTTTTCATAGAATCTTACATTTTTCTGCTGTATTGTTTGTCTAGTAATTAGAGTTCTTGACGAGACACTGGCTTTGAAATAATTTGATACAGATTAATTCTTCTGCTTTTTTAAAAAAAATTTCTTTCATAATTTTTCTAAATTCAGCAATGAGTAATTCGAAGAGTACAATCGCAAATCTTAGTATTTTACATACACGTTGTATAATCCAACCACCAAGGCTGGAGGAATTCAGAGATTAATTGTCCACTTCTTACAGTGGGCAGTGAATCTCTAAAGTTGTCAACTCCAAAGGCTAGATCATTAGGGGGCATTAAGGAGGGAGGAAGAGGCCTGAGAAGGACACGAGAGGCTTTGTACCGACATCCTCCCTCTCAACCTTTCATTCTTCAACCTCCAAAAGGCTCCTTCATTCTCTTGCTTCCTTATTTAACAGTGGAATCCACAGTAGCTCGTTTCCACAGTAGCTCGTTTGAAAGTAGCTTGCGCAAATTCGCCAATGAGTGTGACAGCCCTTCATCTTCAGTTTATTTAGGTAACTCAAATACAATGCCTCCCTCTCTCGACCCCTCCCCCACCCCTCCACAGGCCTTGTTTTCTCTATCATTTCCCTGTAACCATCAATTCCCTGACCTTTCAAAAACATCCATGCTCCAAACTCTACAGCTCTCTTGGGTAGAGAACTCAAGGGTCACCACGCTCTGCACGCCCGGAATTTTCTTACCTTGGGACAGGAGAGACACCTGCTTTGCACATTGGAAATGTTACCATCTGTAATAAGCTTTAAAATGCTTCAAATGCATATATTATTTCTAAACATCTACTCAGTGATGCAGGTCCAAGAACCAATGGGCAATGGGATTCGCTGGAGGAACTCAGCAGGTCAGACAGCATCATGAGTATTCCTGGACCCAATGAGTTCCATCAACAATTCTTTGTTTGCTCCAGATCCCACCATCTGCAACATTTTGGTTTCTCTGTAATTAATTGCTAGTGCCTGAAATGCCCCCACCGTCTAGTCAAATGTGGAAAATTCCCTCTGTTCCACACAGCACCCTGTGGTTTACTTTTTTTCAAGTACTAGACGGAGAACATTCTCTGCAGGCCAGGAACTTCAAATGGTGGCCCTCACCTCAGCTCCAGGCTTCGACAAGAACAGCAGCCCGACAGAAACTGGCCACAAGGTGGACGATCTAGCCCAAGAGGTCGGCCACTCCAACATACACCGTTCGCCGCACTAACCGGTCAGCCTTGTCATTGGTGGCCCCGGGGACCGTGTGCTTGGATTAAACATCCCTGGGCAACGAAATGACTGCGTTCGTGCGGAACATTCACTGAAGTCTCTCCATGTCATTCTAAGCAGGAATCAATCATCAACTGCACCACTTTCTGCCCCTGGAAAAATAACTTATCCTGGCGACCCCAGGGACACACTTCGCAATCAAGATGGGCCTGAGACAAGCTTCAGTGGCCAGCTGTCCCTCCCCTGAGCCACTCCCCAAGCTGCTCACCTCCCCCAAGCCATTCAAAAAGGCGCAAAGCCGGATGTCCACGTGTGGGATGCTGCAATGTTCCTTCATCCGACTCTGGCTGCAAGCAAAACTCGTTTACCACAAAGCCAATTTCCTTCACTCTGAAATGGGATTTACTTTACATACATGCAGTTCAAATCACACCTTAGGAAGGCAGAGAAATTAAATAAAAGCAGAACACCTGGATCAAAGGCAGAAGGTGAGAGAAATGCACAATAGCTTCTGCTGAGAAAGATTCAAGATGCTGTATTTGACAAATTTATTTATGTGCAGTTTTGCAACAAAAATAATTGTCCTGGACGATTTGAAGAGTTATTTAAAAGCAACCAAGTTTAATTGACAGTAATACCTGTCTAAAATATTTATATCCAGCAAGGAGTTATTTTATCATTCCTGCTAATTAGTTTGTTCTACCGGTGGTAAGATTGATGGCACAACTCATTGAGATGATGTCTTGCTATTGGCATCAACGACACCATCACCCAATATCGAAACGCTTTCAAACAACAAAGAAAACTAAGTTCCCCACTGATTGAGCTGCCGTCTGTTTTGGGTTAGTTAATATTGTTTTCTTTGTGACTAATATTTCTCCTTTTTGACTTTTATGGGTTTTTTTAAAAAATTGTGTCATTTTAATGACTAACGTGATTTTTGGAGCATTTCCAGATTTGAAGATGCCTTCCCCGACCTGAAATGCTTCATCGTATCATAGATTTTTTTTTGGAAGGAATAATTCGATCTCGTTGCTTGAATTTTTTCTGTGGGTTGTTTTTTTGATACATTATCATCAGTTATGTTACATTACGTACTTCAAGCAGAGACGATAGAAAACTTAAACCACCTGGTTGCCCGCCACTTTTGTTTTGCAGATGTTGTGGTTTGTCCTGAATATTGTGCAGATCCTGCTGCGTGCATGGGTACTTCAGCAGAGGAGTGGCAAATCGAATTGAGCATCCTGCAATGACGGATGAGCAACCTGATCTTGTTGATGGCAGAGTTGGGCATGGGATATTGTCCTGTGAAGTTCTTAACTGTGGTACCAGCATAACATCGTCCATTCCACTTTTCTCATTTCTAATTTGACGCATGCGGTCTCTGTTCCTTGGTAGTAAAGCACAAAGATCTGCAGACACTGTGATTGAAGTAAAAACTCAACCCTAGGGAGAAACTCTGCCGGTCAAACAGTGTCCTTTATGAGCAAAGATAAAGATACATAATCAATGTTTTGGCGTTGAGCCCTTCATCAAGGTATGAGCAAAATGTAGACAGGTGCCTGAACAAATAGTGGGGGGTGGGGGGGGGGGAAGGGTGAAGGGGCAGGGGGACAGGGGGAGGAGTGCAGTCCCACAGGCAGGAGGTTATAGGTGGAGAAGGGAGGGAGGGCAGAGCATCAAGCGGGGGGGGGGGGGGGTGTGGGGGGTAATGGTTCTCATGACGAGAGAGGGAAGGGGATGGAGAGCTGGAGGAGAGAAGGCAGATGAGAGAGTAGCAAAAACCAGAGAAGATGATGTTCATGCCATTCAGCCGGAGAGCCTGTGTAGCCGCAGAAGCTGCTGGAGGCAAATCCATGGACACTCGGTGACTCTGAAGGGACTCTCTGTTGCTTCTCCTTCTATCGTTTGGGGCGCCGGGCGATGCTCACGGCGACACTTTGTTTGCCTCGCGACAGGCAAAAAGTGAAGTATATCATGTCTATTACCTTTTTTAATGTATTAATACATGACAATAAGAGGAAGCCCAGAACCTTTGAGCCCAAGTTACTAGAGCTACCAGGCAACAGCTCCACCAACTGCAGCACTAGGCTGCGCCATCATCTCTGTTCACCATATGCTTGGCTCCGTTTGAGGCGCTGGGGCCGCTGCAGTGTTTCAGAAAGTTGTGCTTTGGTTCTGTGTACACTGGAGTGGCCGAGATTGATGGGTCCCCAGAGTAGATGGGGTACCATCCTGTGCCCTGTTACTGCTGAGTTTAAAATAGAAAATGACGTAGCCTGGGCTCCACCCCACCCCATCTATTGCACAGAACTGTGAACATTTATTATGTCTTTTTTTTCCACATTTCTTTTCTTTTTAATTCAATTAAACAATTAATATCGAGTTGGGTATTTTTAAACCTAGTATCTTTACACCTGTAGCGTGCATATTAACATTGTACAATGCGTGTGACAAAACACTCATTATCTTTGGTTTGAGCCTATTTGAATAGAGGCTGTTGTAAACTAGACACTTGGACTGGCAAATAAAAATGATGCAATAAAGCATTTTCCCATTGAACCCCCTTCCTCTGCTTCCTGTTTTCATGTACAGTCAAATCGTTCAACAAGTGCCCATAACGCAGTGGAATGTTCATTTATCCAGGCTGCGATAACTTCGAATACCCCCCACCCCTATCTCTCTTCTTGGATGCCAGCAGCACCCTGATAGGTCATGTGTAATTAAACCTGTCTAATATTTATTTGAATTTAAGATTTGTTCTCTATTCTGTATTTTATGTCTATTTTTGATGCTGTTTTGTACTAAGGACTGGTCAGGGCAAATGATTATGACAACATTGATGTGCTCGTACCATTGGGGGAGAGAAAATGAGCAGAATTTTTGTGGAAGCCTGAAATTGCGCAGGCAATTTGATTTAACTTCCATCAAAAGTCTTTTTTTAATATAAACTACGCACTCCATTGTTGAATAATGTTGGCAAAATAAGTTTGTGTGTTATTAAACGCACTTCCTCTGCAGGCAAGTTTTGATGTTGTGATGCTGTGGTGTCTTGTACTGTAGCTCAGCTGGCAGTGGCCATATTATTACTCCACATTAGATGTGGGCCGGCACTTTTGAGGGCCTTGTATACATCAGGCAGCGGAAATGGGAGACTAACAGCCTTGGCACCACAGAAAACTTGGTCTTTAGAGTCAGTTATACAGCAGGCCTTTCAGCCCATCTTCATGCTGACTAATGTAACTTCCAGAGCTAGTCCCATTTGCCTTTGGTTGGCCCAAATCCCTCTTCCATCTACACTTCTGCCTTTTAAGATAGCCAACATGTTAAAAGACTCACCCCACCCACCCCCTCAACCACAATGGGAAGAATATTGATCATTATTAGATAATAGACCACCAAATGCAAGGATAGTTTGTTTCCTGCTGTCATCAGAGTCGTGAATGAACCTCACAATAGTACAATGGTGTTATTATGTTATCAAGAAATAGCTCAATGCCATCTTTTAACAGCTCTGCACCTGATGGAGAATTTAATGCCTTACTGAGCATGAGTCTCTGCTTGCTGGGATCAAACTTGGGTTCATTTATATTAGATCACATGTTAATTTGAAGCCACATACCAATGAAGTTCGAACCTCAGATTTTGCACAGAGCAAAGTATTGGGGTGTATCCTCAGAAATATCCTTGACTGTTGGGGAAAATATGCCGTGTTTAAGGGGCAAGCCTCTATTCTAACTTTTACTAACACATTCCCCCATCATTCTGCCCTACTCTTTTCCCCTTTCCACCCTCCTCCCACTTGCCTCCTTTGTGTGTCACACGTTTTTAAATTTAATTTCTACTTTAGTTTGGAGACGTAGCACAGTAAGGTGCTATGTTACTATGTTACAGCGCCAGTGATCGAGACTGTGGTCGAATCCCGTGCTGTCTGCAAGGAGTTTGTATGTTCTTCCCATGTCTGCGTGGGTTTCCCCCGGGGGTGTAGGCTACCGTAAATATGCATGTATAATGTGTTTCAAGTATAATGCGACCTCCACTCTATTTTTTGAGGGGAAAAATAGAGAAAAAGTTTACCCCTGTGTATAATATGACCCCTCTCCCCTCACCCACCCGATTCGCACTGCCGTCTCTCTTCCCCCTCGCCTGCCTGATTCGCGCTACTGTGTCTCTTCCCCCCCCCCCCCCCCGCCCACCTGATTCGCGCTGCCATAAATATGCATGTATAATGCAACCCCCTACTTTGAGTTCGAATTTTGGTACAAAATTTTTTTGCATTGTACACGCATATTTATGGTAATTGGGTGGCACAGGCTTGTGGACCGAAAGGGCCTTTTACAATGCTGTATGTTTAAATTTTATAAACTTGAAAGGCCCTTTCGGCCCACAAGCCCGATCTGCCCCAATACACCCATTTGACCAATTAACCTACTCGTGTCTTTGGAACCTGGGAAGAAACCAAAGCACCTGGAAGAAACCCATATGGTTGGGGAGATCTTACAGACAGCACCAGATTTTAAACCGGATTGTTGGCGCAAACTGCTACCCTTATCAAGTTATTAAGCATGGCTGCATTTTCTTGCAAGAAATTGTCAGGCTTTTTGAGTTTGTGATGTTCACTGGTTATTCTACAGTATGAAAGCTACTAGGTGATTAAGCTAGTAGCTCCTGTGGATTGGAGTATGGCCAAAAAATGGTGTCAGTAGTATATTGGTGTAGTCACACAAACGTGGGTGTTTACAAAATGGGAAGCATTCCAAGGACACTGGGATCACTCCGCAGTTGAAAACCTATGCTGTTTCAATGCCAGTGACCCAGGTTCGAATCCAGCACTGTGTGTAAGGAGTTTGTATGCTCTCCCTGTGTCTGTGTGGGTTTCCTCCATGTGCTCCAGTTTTCTCCCACCCTTCAAACATTACCAGGTTGTAGGTCAATTGGATGTAATTGGGCAGCACGTCTTCAAGGGCCAGAAGGGCCTGTTACTGTACTGCAGGTCTAAATGTAAAAATGTAAATAAGTACAGCGTACATCTGACTGATAATTATGACCACCCTGTGTCTTGCTTTCAGAACCAATTTGATGTGGTCCATTCAGTAGGAGTTTTCAGAAGCGAGTTAAATAAAACTTGAGCAGGAAATGGAGGAACCTGACAAGACATGTTGGCTGACCATTTTGTCCCCACGGACGCTGCCTGACCCACTAAGTTTCTCCAGCAGCTCATCGTTTGCTCAGCACCTGCCGTCTTTTGTGTTCCTCCCTTAAACTGTCTGGATAGTTTTGCGACTCTGGATAAATGGCCTCATTATTCTGTGCTTGCTGCCTTGATGTCATCCTTGCACTGCCCATCTTTAACAAGGGGCTTCCTGACAAAAGGCTGGGGGCTATTGATCAAATCCGACATCAAATAACCAGTCGATTGTGTCCAGCACTTGGTTCAATAGCAAATGAACAATGGTAGTTAAGAGCAATAATTGTATGACTTTGCCCATATGGTGTAAATAAATTCAAATTCAGCTAAACAAAAGGGTCAGACAAACAGTATCAATATCATCCTCCAATTTTTGTTAACCCCCCCCCCGGTTGCTCTCCATCCCTACCACTCCAGCTCCCCATCCCCTACCCTTCCTTTGATCAACGAGCAGCCCTCTTTCCTCTCCCCATTTCTCAGAGTCCACTTTTGCACAAGTCTCTTCCCCTTGCCTGTTAGCCTGTGCTCCTCTCCCCAACCTATAAATAGCTACTCCCTCCTTCAAAAAAAACTAAATGCTCCCTACCTCATAACCCCCTATTTTTCTTTCACCTACATGCCTGACTAAAAATCTCTTAAATGCCCCTATTGTTCCAACCTTCATCACCACCCCTGGCAATGCATTCCAGGCAGTCTCCGTGTTTTTTAAAAAAAACTTTACCTTTTGATGTATCCCTTAAACTTTCCTGTTCACTTTGTCGATACAGATGTTCTTCCAGATTCTTGACAACGGGCTCAGGCCCTAGACATCAACTGCCTTTCACTTCCTATGGATGCTGACCTCCTGATTTCTCTCCTTGTTTTTCAAAACAAAGAGAAGATGAGAGGGTGCAAATTAAGAGGAGTTGCAGGTGAGGCTTTGTATGAGGGGGAGATACCTGGAATCAGCCGGCAGGGATAGAGGGACCAGCAGATCCAAAAGAAGAGGCTTCAACATAGACCCAGGGAATAGAGGGATCTGTATCCTGTGCTAGCAGCCAAGATTTGCTTTGATTTGCCATCATTCCCAGCGCAGATATTGTTGACCAAAGGGCCTGCTCCTGCCATACACTGTTTTATGTTCTATGATTTCATTGTTCTCCACACAGTGAATCTTTGACCATTGATCTTGATTATAGCTTATCACGAAAAGGACAACTAATGGCATTTTGGAGAGCAGATGTCATGTCTCATTGAAGTGCATTGCAGTGATGCATGTTTAAAAATGGACCATAGAACATGACAGCAGAAATGCAGGCCATGTGGCCCATCTAGTCTGTACTGAGCTGTTCTGCCTAGTCCCATTGATCTGTACCCAGGCCATAGCCCTCCAAATCCCTCTTTTTTGTTGAAAGGAGTAGGATTAGGACTGGACATCTGATCCTGCCTTCTACACGTTCGAGTCTTGCAGATCCTTGTCCTGGCATTATTTTTCCATTCTGCCTTCATAATCCTTGATTTCCTTAATGTCAAGAAATCTGAACGATCGCAATGACTGTTGTCTGCACAGCTCTCCAGGGTAGAGAATTCCAATCCACGCTCTGACTGGAGGGAGGGGGGACAATCTTGTCTCATTCCTAAATGGTCTATCCTTGCTCTGAAACTAGACAGCTTGGGCAGAGGATTGTCTTCACTACATCCAGCCTGTATTCCCAGAAAATGATGACAGCTTATTTTATTTGAGTTAATGTTGGAGAAAGAGTGCCATTTTATTCAAATGGAACCAACCATATTATGCTCAGTTGAAAACTTTGCAAGAGAGTATTTAAATTCATTGTATCCGACTTTTTTTAAAATGCTAATCTTACTCTTTAATATTTATCTGGCCATGTGTTGAGTTTTAGATGGGTCAAGTGTGAGGTGAGGAGTAAAACGAAAATCTGTAGACATCGAGGCTAGAGTAAAAGCACAAAGCTGGAAGAAACCCAGCAGGTCCTTTTATGTAAGCAAAGCTTTAAAAAAAAACATAACCGACGTTTTGGGCTTGAGGCCTTCATCAAGGTCTGAGGAGAGGACTTGCTCAGCTGGGAATTCCTCATGACTTTGCAGAACATACAACCTTCCAAAGTTCACTGGCTGGGCTAATGAACAAATAATCGTCTCTTCCACATGGCAATCGAAGGCCGTACCCTTGGAATAGAATGCAAACATTTCTCGGCCTTCTCGGGAAGGGAGAAGTAAATTGGAAAGGAGGTGAGATTCAAAAGAAGTACAAAGTAGATAATCCGAACTGCCCGGGGATTGGGTCAGTCAGGAATTCGGGATTTACCAGATTTTCGGGCAGTACTTCTTTATTCCTCCTTAAATTAGAATTTTAGAAGAGATGAACAGGTAAATTTTGATAGTTTCTTCATTAGCAAATCCAGCAGGCTTCATTTATCAAGATGAGCAGCAAAATAAAATGGTCGCTTGTTGCCGCTGTGCATCTGGAGTGCTTACGCACACAAAAGCCCGCTAAATTTTCAAAGTTTGAGAATTTTCGATAAGTCCTAGTTCTTGGATGGTCCAGATTTTTGGACTTTTGCTGCAATTTGCCATGGAGGTGTACAACTCGGAAACAACCACTCGGACCTTAGTAACTTTAATATTCTCCGCATACTCCCATTAGCTCCCCCACACTATTTTAATTTAATTTTTTTTTAAATTTGGAGATGGAGCATGAGCTCGTGCTGCCCAAATGCTCCCATCTGACCTATTAATCAACCAGCCCTGTAAGTCTTTGACCCTGTGGTCTCTCTGTACTAGAACAGGGTCTCGGCTGCTACCATTGGGGCCCACAGTGAATTTAAGTAAAAGCCTTGTTTTCTTTTGGAGTTAAACACAAATGTCTGCAGACACCGGAGAAAGGCACTAAAGTCTGCAGACTTTCACCTTCGTAGCATAAATATTTTATTGCTTAGTCGGTGGGAGAGAAGAGCGGAAGAAACTGCTTCACAGGGAAGGGTCCCATAAACTTTGTGCAGAATCCTGTGTGAGCCGGGGGTTGAGAATGGCTGATTTAGATCCCGTTGTAATGTACAGTCTTAACTATGCTAACAATTTCAGTGTCCTCTGTGAGCTTACTAACCAGGTTGTCATCCATGTTGTTAGATGACAAACAACAGAAGAATGCAACAAAGATCCCTGCGACACACCACTGGCCACATCCCTCCGATCTGAGTTACTACCCTCCATCTCCCCCTGTCTTTCATTCTGTAATCTCTTCCACCCCCCCAACCCCCATCAGTTCCCCCATCTTCCCTTCCTGCTCCCTCCCTCCTGTTGCTGCTGCTTTGTCACGTTGAATTCCGCTTCTCCTGATGCAGTTGTAACCGATACAAGGGGCACTCTCGTTTATGTGAATCGTCTACACCTGTCAGATAGGGCGGCTGAGGTGGGTGGGGGAAGGGGGTGGGAGGGCAGGGGCGTGATTGGGAAAGAGGCAGGTGAGAGGACAGTTGAATTTTTTTTTTAAATCAGTGTCTGAACAATATTATCGAAATTGTGTGCGATTTCCAGATGCCCCATCTGAAATGGGGTTTGGATACATGATTTTTTTTATTACCTTATAGGACAACCCCTAGATTTTTCACCTAAAATGTTGGTTTTGAGCCATACCCCTTTGCATAAGATGACATCTGTCACTTTCCACTGACTAGTGGAGTGATGCTGTCACAATATTTTAATACCAAATTACCCTGTAATTTTAAAATAAATCACTGTTGGCTCCTGTAACAGGCTGTTTAAAGCACTAGATAGGCAATGCCCTTCAATGTGTGTGCAGGGCTGACTTTAAATATGGTGCCATTCAAAATTTTTGGAGTATTTTCACCTCTTCTGCAAAATGAAGCAATATTTTATTTATTTATTCCTTTTTAAAGATGAAATACTTGTCCTGCATATGTATCATTTGACTGGATGTGCGTTATATCTGGGTGTGTGTCTGCGTGTTGCACCGAGAACCGGAGAACACTGTTTCGTCGGGTTGTACTTGTACAATCAGATGACAATAAACTTGACATTTAGGAGAAAATTGTAAACTTCCTTTCTTTTTGCTGTCACCATTTGCATGGAGGGGAGTCGGGTTGTCAGTGCAAGGAAGGTGCACTGAGGGCTTGACTGGAACCCTCGAGTCAGAGCCAGCAGGATGGGGATAGGATATAGAGGGGGAGGGGGAAGACGGCAGCAGTGTTGGGACTTTGCTGTTAAGCATATAAGACCTAGCATATAAGACGACCCAGATTTTGAGGCGACATTTTAAAGTTTTAGGATCGCCCTGTACGCCAGCATACACAGTAGTTTTCCTGCCCTACATGAAGAGATTTACTTTAACTTGTGGCAATACAGTCTCGTATATAGGTATCTAAGGATACTATCTCATGAACTCCAGTGCGATCAGTGAACAAAGGCACCCGATTTTGATTAAATGTCATTCTCGGGAGTTTTTTTTAAACTGGTTTCCTCTCCGGTTTATGAAGGGGGTAAAAGGCCAGTGATTTAATGAGGCGGTAATTTCATTAGTGCTGTGTAGGAGCATATTCTGCTGAGTGTTTTCACAAGACTTGATGGGGGAAATTTTGTTCCCAAACAGCCTACCTACCCTTTGCATTGGTTAAACTGGAATATGCAGACTCTGTGATTAAATCAAAAACATGACTTATTTCCTTTGCCACAGCCTTAGCCCTCTGTTCTCCTTATATGGGAAAGGAATTTTCAAAAGCAGCTGAGTGGCTGTGGATCTATTTGTCTGGAAATTCCTTGGATATTACAAACTTGAAGATGGGAACTAGGTGATCCCAGAGAATACAGGCTGAACAGAGAATGACTTAGTCAGTAAAATGAAGTTGATAAAATGCTATAGAAAAGTAACATTAAGGGGCATTTAAGAAAGTCTCAGACAGGCATATGGACGAAAG
This sequence comes from Narcine bancroftii, assembly GCF_036971445.1. Taxonomy (NCBI): domain Eukaryota; kingdom Metazoa; phylum Chordata; class Chondrichthyes; order Torpediniformes; family Narcinidae; genus Narcine; species Narcine bancroftii. The sequence goes on from NC_091482.1 coordinate 46,905,490, forward strand.
AAAAATAGAGGTAGGAAGGGCTTAGGTTTTTTTTGGTAAGGATGTACAGGTTGGTACAATATCGAGGGCCGAAGGGTCTGTACTGTGCTGTAGTGTTCTATAAAAGCTTGTTCATGGTTCATATTGTGTTTGCAGTGATCACAATTTAATTATTTGCCTTTATAATTTGGTGATTAGATATTAAGTATCTGAAAAGAACAGACAAATGCTGGAGAAACTCAGCAGGTCAAACAGTGCCTTTATGTAGCAAAGGTAAAGATGCAGAACCAACCTTGATGAAGGGCTCAGGCCCGAAATGTTGGTGATGTTTCTTCACCGTTGCTACATAAAGACACTGTTTGACCTGCTGAGTTTCTCCAGCATTTGTGTGGGTCTTTCACTTAACCACCAAAGGCGAACTATTGCTGAACTTCGGATCAATACAATCCGAGCCAGCAACAAGAATTCTGTGGCAACAAGGGCAAGTTCGAGCTGTTCCCCCTAAGAAGGGAGGAACCGATAAACCTTTTTGTCATTTTCAAGGCATTGATTGAGTGTGATGTTGATACTCTGTACTTGCTTTGATTAATGTAACAATTCTGAAGCTTGATGCTGTCTAGTGAAGCTCGTCTCTGTTCTAAACATTTATTCCTTCCACCCCTGGTAGACCCGCTATCTAATGTTTTCCAGTTACTTGCCTTACGGTTGGATGTTGTGCAACCGCGTGGGATTAGTTTAAATTGGCATTGTGGTCGGTACAGAGATCACAGGCTGAAGGGCCCATTTCGGTGTTTCATGTTGTATGTTACATCAACAGCACCAAGACCAGGGCAGCAGGCGCAGGTTCCCTTCCAAGTGGCAACCCCACCACCTCTAACGTGAAAACCTACTGCCAGTCCTTCATCATCAGTTGAGATGATGGAACATTACAGCACAATGCAGGCCCTTCGGCCCACAATGTTGTGCTGACCTACAAATACCTACCATTTTGCTTCTGCGGCATCAATGACATATTCTCAATTGTACCTTCAATACTGTCTGACGAGAGGCTTTGTTTGCCTTTTTTGGTGGGAGGGAGCGGGGCGGGGCAAAAGTTTAAGTATATAGTGTATATTTTTTTTGTATTGTTACAGGACAATAAAATGAGCCTTGAGAGGAGATAGATTAATCCTGTCCCTCAGGACATTTTCCATTAACATCACAACACTGGCATTGCACTCTCAGTTATCAGTCTTTCTCTGCTGCTTTGTTGGGAAAAAAATGTACACATGTCATCTGTATTTCAAACTCCATGCATGAACATAGGCTTGCTTGGCTCTGTTAATTAGCCTGCTGCATTGCAAGTTGTTTGTCAGCAATTCTACTGCAAGGACGTCTGGTCCTTCTGAACGTGAACAACACCTTCCATTATTGCAAACACTTTTCCTTCATTTTTTTTCTACCAAAGTGGATCTCCGTGTTTCTTTTCAGAAACCCTTGTTGATTGTGAACAATAATATTATTTGTCTGCTGGTGTCCTGCCACTTTTCTCTACTTCTAATGCTTATCTAATTGATCAGTTGCCAGTTTTGTTACGATGTGCACGGATTGCAAACGTTTGGAGATCTTGGAGCCAAATGCAGGTGAAAGGGAACCAGCAGAGGCCGACAGCTTGGTAGCCAAGGACGTTAGGCTGAAAGGGCTGTCTCCAAGCTGTACAACTCTAGCAGCCTAAAGCCGCATTGTCACTAGAGGAAGGGGAACACACAAGCAAAAGCACGATGTAACATCGGATACATATGAAGAGGACCGAGAGGTGTGTCATATAGAAAACACATGGGGTGGGGGGGGGGGGGGGAAATCACTGATTTGAATGCAGCCATATTTTTAAAAAAAATTAATGTGCTAACGGTGTCAGTAATAATATTTTGTGGATTCACTGTGCGCTCCAGTCGGAGCGGAGGGCGCTCCAGTCGGAGCATACAGCAATTGTACACCCGATCCAACATTTCATGAAATAAACAATTTATGCTAACAGCAAGCACTTGAGCTCCGTGGTACGAACTCGAGCGTTGTGTTATTTAAGATGACATCACCTTAAGGAACATCAGTGGCTGTGTTCAGCAAAATGTAAAAATTCCATTGTCAGGAAATTCTGTCATTAGGCATTGTGACCCAAATGAATAAGAATCACATGATCATATGAGAATACAAACAAGCCAAACAGTGCCTGTAAAATCTTTGTTATTCCCCACTGCTTCGCGATGGCTCTTCCACAAAATTTGCCAGAATAGACTAACTAGAACAAAAATCAAGGCAAATGGCACCATCCAATACAATGATCTTTGTTTTAGTTTTAGACAAACAAAAACTGGTGAAAGGAAAAAAAATACTGTAACTATATGGTTAGAAAAAAGTACCAAGTCTCTGTGGTTTCAAGGAATGTAACAGTCAGTGACCCGAACATAAAATAGAGAAAATTGCACAATAAGTTTCGGGACCAAAAATGAATTGGAGCTCAAAACTTTACATTTCTATTATTAAAATTTAGTTCTAGTTTGTATTATTGCTGATGTTAAAAACTATTACATTTATAAGATACTGCAGTTATTGGCATTTAAGAGTCGTTTTCACTAATATGAACAGAAATATCTACTGAAAGATAATATTGTTCCTTTTGTTATAAGGAACACATGCTTTTTATCAAGTACAGTTTGGCATTTAACACCATCACCCCCTCAAAACTGATCAGCCAACTCCAAGACCTGGGACTCAACACCCCCACAGTGCAATTGGATCCTGGATTTCCTCACCTCCAGACTGCAATCAGTGAGGATTGGGAAGAACATCTCCTCCACAATCTCCATCAGTCCTGGAGCACCACAGGACTGTGCTCTTGACCCCCTGCTCCACTCACTCTGCACCTAAAACTGTGTGGCTTGGTACAACAATAACACCATCTACAAATTTGCCAGTGATATGGTTGTGGGTTGTATAAAGGAAGGGGATGAGTCAGCGTACAGGAGGGAGATTGAAAATTTGACTGGATGGTGCACCAACAACAACTTCAAACTCAATGCCACCAAATCGTGGACTTTAGGAAGGGAACACCAGAGATGTACAGTCCAGTGAACATTGGGGGAATCAGGGGTGGAGCAAATCGGGGGCAAATTTAAATTCCTGGGAGTCAAGATGACCTTTCCTGGGCCCAGCACACGAATGTCATCGTGAAGAAAGCACGTCCGCGCCTCTACTTCCTCAGGAGTTTGAGGAGGTTTGATGGGAACCAATATCTCTGAGCAGAAAGCCCTGCAAAAGGTAGTGGACATGGCCCAGTACTTCACAGGCCAAACTCTCCCCACCATCGAGAACATCTACAGGGAACGCTGCCGTCAGAGAGCAGCAGCAATCGTCAAGGATCCACATGCTCTGATCTCGCTGCTACCATCAGGAAAGAGGTACAGGTACCACGACTCGCACCACCAGGACCAGGAACAGCTGCTCCCCCTCCACCATCAGACTCCTCAATGACAAACTCAGTCAGGGACTCATATAAGGCTCTGACTTTTGCACTTTTAAATTTTTTTTTAATTCTCACTGTACGGCAGTCAATTTGTTTAAATTTTGTTATTGGTTTACAGTTCTTTATTTGTTTACACATGTACATTGTCTATCTACAGTTTTTTATTTGCATTGCCAATAAGTGGTAATTCTGCCACACCCACAGGAAAAAGAAGTTCAGGGTTGTATGTTATGTATGTACTCTGACAGCAAATTGAATGTTATGGTCACTTTAAGTTAACTGTATAATTGATTATATTCTGGAGATGAATCATTTGGGGACCAGGAGAAATTGTAATTGAATATTGTAACCATTATTCTGCAAGCAGACTAACAGGTCACCATTAACATTCATAAAAGCAGTGGAAAAAGCACAATTATGGAGTAGAAGGTTGTAATGTAAAGATAAATTAGGACCAAGCAAGGGCAGCATGGTTATGGGTTTCATTCAGGAGCCTGACGGCTATAGAGCAGAAACTGTCATTTCAACCTGTTGGTGTGAACTTTCATACTCTTGGGCTTGGTCCCCAATTGGAGGAATGAGAAGGGAGTGTATCCAGGGTGGGATAGACTTTCATTATGTTGGCTACCTTCCCAATGTGGTTCCACAGAAGGTCCAGCAAAGCAGATGTACAGCCATGAGTGTGTTTGCAATTGCGGACAAGCAGTCCTGCAATGAAAGGCAGGTTTGTTTTTAACCTTACAGAGAGGACCTTTTCCACTTACGCCAGTTTAATCAGCAACTTATTTGGTTGCTTGCTGCAGCAGGCCGCTCCTTGAATGGAATAGGTGGAGGTTTGGAAAGTCTGCATTATGAACCCTCCCCCCACCCCCCCATCTCCTTTCCTCCAGTTCCCTCTCCCTCTCTCTCCTTTCACAGAGCCAAAATCAATTCTCACCTTTCCTCTCATCATATCCAATTCACCCCTTTGTTGGTCTGGACCCCTCCCCCCTCCCATTCCTCCCCCTTTCTCTCTCCAGCCTTCAATTCAGATGCCTGCCTTTTCACTCACACCTCAAGGAAAGGTTCAGGGGTGAAACACCGGTAGTATATCTCTTCCTCCTGTGGACGCTGCATTCCTCCAGCATTTTTGTGTCTTGACTGAATCACCATCTTCTGGAGGGATTCAGTGGGCCAGGTAGCATCAATGGATAATCAGTGTTTTAGGCCGAAACCTTTTGTCAGGACTGGTTTTGGCCAGAGACATTGTCCATCTATGGATACTGCCTGACCTGTTGAGTTCCTCCAGCTCTTTGTGTTGTTCCATTTTCCAGCAACTGCTGCCTCTCTTAGTTATTTTCACTACATTCTGCTGGTTCTTCTGTTTGCGGGTAGGGCAATTCCTGTACCTCAGTGATGTATAAAGCATGGCTTTCAACTGTGCACCTGTAGAAGTTGTTTCACTAGTCTGAATGACTGTTTACTATAAACACGATTTGTAAAATGAGCCTCTGGATAATAGCAAGCAAGAAATGGAGAACTTTTTTTTTGATGCGGATACACGTACAAAATATTTAAAGGTTGTTGTTGTTCATCCTTCATAGTCGAAGATGACCATGACATCAAAATCAAATGGGAGATTGGTGGCTGTGGGTCCGGAGGTGACTGGTGAGGCCACTCTAGGATCTGAAGGCTTGCCCACATGTGGGAAACAAGTGGGTGGGTGCTGTCATGGCAGTGGATGCTGCTCGGGCCTTACGCACAGCACGCTTTCGTTGCGCCTCGATGATGCATCTGACTTCAGCTGCACAGGCTCCTGTGGTGCTCCTGCTGCCCCAAGCTGGACGGTCGAGGATCTCCCACGTATTGATATCGACACCCAGGCCTTTTAGACAGTCTTTGCAATGTTTCTTCTGCCCCCCACCCCCCCACCCCACTCCCGACTGAGCGCTTGCCCTGACACAGTTCTCCGTACAGCAGCTGCTTAGGCAATCGGCTGTCTGGCATTCTGACCACTCGTCCAGCCCACCTGGCTTGGGCTTTCAGCAGGAGGGTGTAGACACTGCAGAGCCCAGTTCGTTCCAGGATTTCTACGTCGGGGGCTTTGTCCTGCCACCTGACAGAACATAGAACATTACAGTACAGGCTATTCAACCTCTGGCATTGTGCTGACCTATGGAAAATGTTCTTCAATCTAATCCTTCCCCAACACCCATAATCCTCTACTTTTCAAACATCATGTGCCTATACAAGAGTCTTTTGAATGTCTCTATTATACCAGCCTCCACCACTACCCCTGGCAATACATTCTAGGCACCCATCACCCTCTGACATCTCCCCTAAATTTTTGTCCACTCACCTTAGACAGATGTCCTCTGGTATTTATTATTGTGGCCCAGGGGCTGGTCAAGTCATAATTTTACATATCTCTATTACGTCACCTCTCACCCTTCATCACTCCAAAGAGAAAAGCGGAACGGATTTGTGTTAACCTTTAATTTAATTTAATTTAATGTTAATGTAATTTAATGTTAAACTATATTTCTAAAACTATGTTTTAGTAAAGTAAATTATAAGAGTTAAAATACTGTATCTGTATTCTTAGTAAGTCAGCTGTGAGCCGGTATAGGGTCAACACACCTTTAAATAGAACCTTTGGAGTCGCAGCATCTTGGAAAGACAGAGTTAATGAAACTGAAGTGATTCCTTAATTAATCAAGGGTGTTTGCTTTATTAAAAACTGAAGTATCTGAGTAGTCAATGAGAATTGCTTAAGGAAGCCACCTGTTTTTAAACCTCAAAAAAAGGGAAATGAAACTCAGAGCCATGTGAGTGATATACTTAAGCCTTAGAAATGGAAGTGAGGTAATCTTTTGAAGTCATCATCGACAAGACAGAAGTATGAAGATCACATGGTTTACAAGAAACTGGGGTTGGGAGTGGTTTAAAATTCCAATAACTGTCAAATGATTTGGAGAAATATTTTATCTAAATGAGCTACAAAGAGACAAATTCAGTTTGGAGTTTACAGAAGTCAAAACCCTGTGACACACAGGGGTTGAAACCTTGTGAAAGACAGGATTGAGTTACAGTAACCAGAATTGGTGCTGTTTGTTGTGTTACTCCTGGGAAACAGTGAACACAGAATCAGTGGCTTTTGAAATAAGTAAGATCACTTTGCTGTCCCTTTGGAAAAGAGGACAGAATTCTACTGGGTCTATTTTTGTATGGACACTTCATTTAACCCTTGTCTGGGTTTGTGAATTCATCGTGGAAAAAAATAGCCACATTCCCTGTCCTTTTGGAAAGAGGGCAGAATTGTGAGTAAAGCGGCCTGGAGATACAATGTTTAGAAGCGCTTTGTAATCATTTCTGAACTAAGAATTTAAGACCTTCAAGCAAGACTAAAATGATGCTGAAGTTTTAGAAATTGACTTTTCAGAGTGGGACTTTAATTACACACACATTTACATTTTACATAGCGGGGTTAAATTTAGAATTAAGTTTAGAAAGAAGTAAGAAATGTTATGTTATTAAAAGTTTAATTTTTTTTTAAAAAACCAGTATTTTGAATTTACCATTGTCCCAAAAATAATTGAAATGGTTGTTAGTTCACAACATATGACATGTTCTCCAATCCAGGCAATAGCCTGGTAAATGTCCTCTGCACTTTCTCCAATGCTTCCACATCCTTCCTGTAATGAGGCGACCAGATGTCATACAAGGTTGTGCTAATTCAGCCTTGCTCTGTACAACAGACATGCTTATTTCCACATCTATACTGGGCATTACACGAAGTCAGGTAATCATCTCAGTCTATTTGATCGTGGTGCCAATTAACCAAAGCCCACATTACAGGTCTAAATGAACATTGAAATCTAAATACTACTCTTCCATGTGCATAAAAACAGGCGGATCATTTGAAATTCCACCAACACCCTTCCCTTTCACAAAGTCATCGATATTTTCATAAAGAAAGTCTTAATTGAGTTGTACAGTGGCCTCAGGCGATCGCAAGGTACATTATTGCCATTTTTTTTAATTTCAAAAATAAACTTTAGTCATTATGCATCAGCATGTACACAACTTGCTCCATTTTTGTCACTTTGCTTTCTTACACTTGTCAAGGCCGCTCATTTTTATCCCTGAAACAACAGATCCAAGATGCTAATACAGAAAGGACCCAGCCCTTCTATGCCTGGTGAAACTCAGCAGGATGTGTAGCATCCAGAGGAAGTAAAAAGTAACCAACATTTCGGGCCTGGGCCCTTAGTCAGGAATAAACGTAGATGCCCGAGTAAAATAAAAAGTGGGGGGGAGGGGAGGAGCACAGGCAAACCAGTAAGAGGTAGATACAGGTAGAAGAGAGAAAAAAAAGCTGAGAAGTAATGGGGTAGAGGGAAGCTCTCTGGTTGGAGAAGGAAGGAGGGATGAAAGGACACTAAGGGATAGGGAAAGAGAGAGAATGGTGGAGAGAAATGGGAGGATTGGATATTGATGCTGTCGGGTTGGAGACAGTCTAGACGGAATACAAGTGTTGTTCCTCCTATTTGTGGGTGACCTTGGTTTGACAGTATATGAAACCAGTATGGTCCTGGTGTGTGGAATTAAAGTGGTTGGCCGCTGCGAGGTCCTTGCTGTTGCAGTGGAGAACGCGACGGGGCTCCCCGGCACTTTTGTGTATTGCACTTGATCTCCTGCATCTGCAGATTTTCTTGTTCAACCTCGGCCCTTCAGTGTGTGGAAACAGCAGGAACTGAGAGCATCACCGTGCACTTCAGCACATAGCCCTGCTCTCTGGAATGGGAGAGTCAGGAGCTTTTGGTGAAAAACATCTCCTGACATCAAAGGCCAACAGATTTTCAGTAGATCAAACTGCATCTTCCACAGATTTGGTGTTCCTCTAGCACTGGTTGATGTTTGTCCTAGGGCATATCCCAGGTCACAAAGTCCCCTCTTCTACAGCTGCTTGGGGTGAACGTTGACGAGAACTTTGCATTCTATCCAGACCTTCTTGGCTGACGCTGAAAGAGGGTGAGGGAGTGGATGATCATCTTGTCGTCTTACCTCTAAAAGGATATTGTAGCATTGGTTAATTCCTGAGGTGAGAGGTATGCTCTATCAGTAAAAGCTAAAGTGGTTTAGGGGCGATTTCATTTCAATATGTAAGACTCTAATGAGGCATGACAAGGGAAGATGTTCCAATGAATGAATGGCTTGAATAGAGGTACACAGTTTGAAGATAAGGGGCATGAAGACATTTCTCATATGGGTAGTGAATCTCTGACGTTCTCTGCGGAGGAGATTTGTGGATGGCTGGATCGTTAGAAGAATTTAAAGTGGAGCGAGTTTTTAATTCTTGCACAGGAGAATGGAGAGCACGAGATCTGTCACTGAGGAGATTGCCAGTGTGGATCGGCCATGATCATACTAATGGTGGGGCAGTTGTCCAACTCCTGCCCCCCACTCCTTGATCCTCAACACAGCCACCATGATAGCAGGAATGAGATTCTAGTTGTCCAGGAAGGATATGAAGATGGCAATGAGGCACCTGCCATATTGTTTTAAGGGGCTGGGTGGGAACCACTGCCCAGGGCCAGTCATGTCCCAAGCTGACCACTGCCTGTGGGTTAGTGGTGAAAGGTGCTAAGCTGCAGAAGGACAGGGAGTACAGCAAGGCCCACCCTACTGTGCAACAATGAGGCCAGGCTCATCCATTACCACACTAGGATTAGGCAGTATCTGAGCCTACTGTTTGCAGACTTCAGTGGCAAGGACATCACAACAACAGACAAGTCGTCAGGATGAGGGCAATGTTGGGTGGGGTTCCCCTCCCCCACAAGGTCTTGGAGTATTTGCACATCATCACCTGATGGACACAATCCATTCCAGGCCTCCAGAGGAGATGGAAGATGGTTCAAAAGTTTGGCAGGGTGTAGGAGCAGGGTTTGGGCCAAATCTGTGCCCCGTACAGCAACACTGAGAGTAGCTCACACCTGATGACCTGATCCTTTCTCAGCATTGGAAGAGAGGGCAGAAGGGGGAGAAAATGGTACTATGCCAAGTAAGTACAAGCTCCCCACCATGATTACCAGCCCCCCCACATCTCCATCGGGCACACAAAACTCAAAACGGTCAACCAGTTTACCTATCTCGGCTGCACCATTTCATCAGATGCAAGGATCGACAATGAGATAGACAACAGACTCGCCAAGGCAAATAGCGCCTTTGGAAGACTACACAAAAGAGTCTGGAAAAACAACCAACTGAAAAACCTCACAAAGATAAGCGTATACAGAGCCGTTGTCATACCCACACTCCTGTTCGGCTCCGAATCATGGGTCCTCTACCGGCACCACCTACGGCTCCTAGAACGCTTCCACCAGCGTTGTCTCCGCTCCATCCTCAACATCCATTGGAGCGCTTACATCCCTAACGTCGAAGTACTCGAGATGGCAGAGGTCGACAGCATCGAGTCCACGCTGCTGAAGATCCAGCTGCGCTGGATGGGTCACGTCTCCAGAATGGAGGACCATCGCCTTCCCAAGATCGTGTTATATGGCGAGCTCTCCACTGGCCACCGTGACAGAGGTGCACCAAAGAAAAGGTACAAGGACTGCCTAAAGAAATCTCTTGGTGCCTGCCACATTGACCACCGCCAGTGGGCTGATCTCGCCTCAAACCGTGCATCTTGGCGCCTCACAGTTTGGCGGGCAGCAACCTCCTTTGAAGAAGACCGCAGAGCCGACCTCACTGACAAAAGGCAAAGGAGGAAAAACCCAACACCCAACCCCAACCCACCAATTTTCCCCTGCAACCGCTGCAATCGTGTCTGCCTGTCCCGCATCGGACTTGTCAGCCACAAACGAGCCTGCAGCTGACGTGGACTTTTTACCCCCTGCATAAATCTTCGTCCGCGAAGCCAAGCCAAAGAAAGAAAAACAACTACTTAAACGATTATAATGATGCAGATTAAAAAAAACAAGCCAAAATGGTTCACAGCAAGATCTAATGCAACGATCTGTAACAATGATTTAGCAATAACCATTAGCCGAGGTGAAAGGATCAATTCTCCAGCAAATGGCACCATGCGATATTTTACATTCTCTGGAGGAGGCTATAGTTTATTATCTTGTCTGGAAGACGACGCTGTCACAAAATATCTAAGTTCCCAAATATCTGAGGTGCCTGAATCTGGAACCCTGAGAGGCAGTCAAATCTCCAGACTGTTGAGAGTTCCTTACAAGATGGGCCTATTTCTGTGCTGTAGTGTTTTATGGTTCTAATACTTTCACAAAATGCCCATCTTGTTCTTTGCTTGCAAACAATGCAGTGCTGATAAATGATATGTAATTTAACGAGCAGATCTCTCTGCCGGCATTTTGCATTCAATGTTCCGCTTGGCTGTGCGTTTACACACTCAGTGTACCAAGTCAAAAGCTAAATACGGGAGACTGTAGATGCTGGAATCTGGGACAACAAACAATTTACTGTAGAAACTCATCTTGATGAAGGGTCCCAGACCATTCTTTTTCTTTCTCCAATGTTGCTCATCTGCAGATTTTTTCCAGCAGATGGTTTGCTGCCAAACACAATCTAATCGAGTGGTTCTCAACCTTTTTCTTTCCACTCACATCCCATTTTAAATATTCCCTATGCCATCGGTGCTCTGTGATCAGTAAGGGATTGCTTAAGGTGGGATGTGAGTGGGAAGGGAAGGTTGAGAATCACAGCTCTAGACCCATTTATTAGTGAACTGTTTTGCTTGAGAAAAATTGTCATCAATTGGAGTGCACATAACGTGCCAATTAGAGACGAATAAAACAATAGTTTTCAAACCTTTTCTTTCCACCCATATACCACCTTAAACAATCCCTTACTAATGACAGTGCACCTATGGCACAGGGAATACTTAAAAGTGGTACGTGAGTGGAAGAAAAAGGTCGAGAACCACTGATCTAATGGGAAACATTTTGTGAAAGTATTAGAACCATAAAACACTACAGCACAGAAATAGGCCCATCTTGTCCATGCGAAACTATTCTGCCTCACCCTACTGACCTGCAACTGGACCCTCTATACCCCACCCATCCATGTATCTATCCACATTTTTGTTAATAGCGGTATCAGGCTTGCATTCACCACTTCTGGTATCTGAATGATGATTTTCCTTGGTTGAATATTTTACGAATGAAAAGGTCTGATCTCATGCCCAGGTCAACCATTTTCATGACATTACTTTGTAACCATGTTACAGCTTCTGCATCACAAAGATGTAAATATATTTAATACCAAACAGAGATCGATAGGTTCGTCACCGATTGTAAATGAGCTCTTACTCCAGTAAAGTGGTGTAAAGAAATCCAAGAAGATTCGATGGACACGTGAAGAGAAAACAAATTGTATGAAGGAAAATAGGATCATTCAACTGGGAGAAAGCATGACCAAGATGGGCCAAATGGCCACCTTCGGTGTTATAAGAAGTTAATAATGGCAAGAAGTGTTAGGAAAATTATCTTCAAAGGTTGAAAACTCCATTTGAAGGGAAAGGAACTTGGATCTTGCACTCTTTATAAAACATCACTCCTTAAAGATACTGTTATGGGTTATATTATATATAAATAAATGTTTTTAAAAGAGATTGATTGTGGGGATTTAATGTAGGTCAAACCATAAACAGATACTTAACTCTTCACATCTCATCTAAAATGCAGGAGCTTTGCTGAAGCTGGACATTCCGGCACCAGTGATTCTTACAAAGAAAATAAAACTGTTTTGGAAAGAATTTGCAGGTGCAAATGGAGAAGTCTGGGCTCAAGTACTGATAAAGATCTTTCAAGGATTGGGTTTGGAGCCTTGGGAGGGGTTCTGGTTTTTACAAGGAGGGAGAGGGAGAGGGAGAGGGAGAGGGAGAGGGAGAGGGAGAGGGAGAGGGAGAGGGATCTGCAGTAGCTTTTGAGGCGGCAACCTGGCAGCTTGTTGAAAACCCCATTTTGAAGACAGGTTATGAGTTCTGAGTTCAGCCTGTTGAAAACCCTTGTAGTCCTTGCAAGAGGAAATGGCTGGCTAGAGCGTTTCTCCTAAAATAAGGGAAACAAGAGGAACTCTGTGGTGACCTGGAAGAAGAGGTTATCATTTAGAAAACCCAGGTTGGGGCAAGTTTCTTCGGCAAGACACTGAAGTGGCTGATTTGTGATCAGTTTGTGTGTGTCCAACAAGCAACGAATCTCTCTCTGAAACCAACAAGAACCTTCCTGAGCGGTAACCATTTAAGTTAAAGCACCAGCTCCTGGTGAAGAATCATACATGTTAAATTCTGTGCACAGTGGAAGAAATGGCTGATATCGGCGAACTTGGAGAAGTGAATGATTGGACTGTGAAACAAAGAATTTTCCTGAACATATACAGATTACAATCACGTGCATTTAGAATCAGAAGGGGGGGGGTTAAGTTAATAGTAATAAGTTAAAGTTTGATCCTGTTTTTATGTTTAAAGAAAATTAAAAGCAACTTTTGTTGAAGTAACCATTTGCCTTGGTGAATTTCTATTGCTGCTGGGTTTGGGGGGGGGGGTCCTCGGGGCTCGTAACAAAGCTGGTTCCCCCAATGATTTCATGCTTAAGTACAGAGAAGGTGAGGCCTTCTTCGATTCCAAGTCCACACGAAGTGTGAGTATGTGCCGAAATTAACCCCGTGTCACAAGCCCTGTTGAAGAATAATCGGTCAAAAAGTCCCGACCTTGATAGATATACAGTGGATCACAGGAAAATGTTACAGTGCAAAATCTGCAATGTTTTAAAAAAAAATTTAATTAAATTTAGATAGACAGCATAGTAACAGGCCCTTTCAGCCTATGAACCAGTGCTTCCCAATTAAACTACAACCCCCAGCAAGTTTCGAAGGGTGGGAGGAAACCGGAGCTCCCACGATAAACCAACATAGCCACGAGGAGAACGTACAGACCGCATGGGATTCGAACCCCCGTCTCAATTGCTGGCGCTGTAACAGCACTGCACTAACCCCAGCTTTGCCCAAAATACAAGAGCAGCACGCATAAACCCTCGTAATGGACTTATGAAAGAAAATGCCCCAGTAACCAATGTGGACTGCCACACGGTTAAGAAGTATAAAGTGCACCAAGGAAAAAAAATAGCCATTTGGCACAAATTTGTCACAAATCCTTTCCCCAAACAGCAAAAGACAGAAATTACAACATTTACCGTAAACACTGCGGTCAGCATATTCCAGAACCCAGTGACCTCATAACAAGGCACAAGTTATTTAGTGCAAAATTAAGTGAAATTCAATGAATGAAAACAGAAGCAATTCTCAATTAAATATCTTTTAAAGCTTCAGTGGGGACTCAGCTTGTCATTCCACTCCCAAGTTTTGAGTTTTCCTCAGCTTTTTTAAAATTCTTTTGTCATCTCCTGAATTCAGGCACTTGTACAAAGATGTTAATAATTACTACCAGCACTCATGCCTTACTTCATGGGAAATTATTCTTCAGTGAAGGTTGATTGAGGGCATTCAATATTAGCAAACGAAGGAGCTGATTGTGGACTTTGGGAGAAAATCAGAACACAGACCAGTCCTCATTGAGGGGTCAGCAGTGGAAAGAGCTAAAAACTTCAAATTCCTGAAGAATAACCTTTTGAGGATCTGTCCTGGGACCTCCATGTCGAGGCAATCATGAAGAAGGCTGTACTTCATGAAGAGTTTGACCAATGACTTGCAAATTTCTACAAGGTGTACCGTGGAGAGGATTCTTGACTGTGTGGTATGGAAGCTCCAATGCATAGGACAGGAAAGACTACAGAGGTTGTGAACTCAGCCAGCGCCATCATGGGCATCAGTTTTCACTCCATTAAGGACATCTGCAATAGACGAAGGGTCAAGAAAGACGACTCTATCCTCAAGGATCCTCACCACCCAGGCTGTGCCCTCTTCATACTGCTGCCATCAAGGAGGTACAGGAGCCTGAAGATGAGCACCCAGCGGCGCAAGAACAGCTTCTTCCCCTCCACCATCAGATGTCTGAATAGACAAATCCTACCTCATTTTCTCTTCTTTTGAACCAATCTATTTATTTACTTTTTTTTAAAATGTAATTTATATCAATATTTGTCCTAAAAGAACAAATTTCGTGACAATAAATTCTGATTCTGTTATTTTGATTTCATACCGAGTTATGGACTAGATAACGAAGATTATGCTCCCTGAACACTTTTGGGTGTATTTTATGGATTTTGGCTGCTGATCACAAAAAATCACCTTAAAATGTTGCCATCACGTACCATCTTGGAGATAAAACCTATGCTTCAAGCAGGCAAAACCATGAAGAGCAAAATGTCATTGAAAATTCATTCTCTACATTTGCACTTGGACTCCTTTCCTACTGATCTTGGTGGAGACCGTGACAAACACAGTGAAAAGGACATTACAACCATGGAAAAGTGATATCAAGGGCGAATGGAATCCATCAATGCTGGCCGACTACTGTTGGACACTGACACAAGAGGCATCAGATGCTGAGTACAAATGAAAATCAGCAACGAAACATTTTTAGGTCAATTGAACGAATGTAATGTGTCAGCATCATTATGCGATTAAACATGCTAAATTCAATAAAAGTTAATTTAATGTTTCTCTGACTTCCTACGTGATACCGGAAATCTGAAATTATGATTTCAGGAAGCAAATCCTTTCGAAAAAATGTGATGCCCGGTGTATATAGTGTTGTCCTTGGCTTCAGCCAATACCCCGCTATAGGTTTTACAGTAATCACTGGCCAACTCCACAAAGTGGCAATGTTGGCTGAAATTTCAATAACCCAGTCTGATTAGACAAATTCAGCAAGCACTGTGCTGAATAGCTCAGTGCCGATCAAGAATTAAACAAGGGTGTGTTTCCTCTGTACAGTTTCCATTGTATTAAAACAAAAAGTTGCTTGCACTATCTGATCGGGCAAGCAAATGATCCCATAACAGAAGTCAAGGAGCCCCAGACCACAGTTTCCAACCAACTAGACACTCATATATCCTATTACCTATTGGAGTGCTTGGCTATACATGGATTGTTATACAAAAAACAGCAAGTGGCAAATGATTACATTTCAATTAATTGAATGCAAATCATTTAGGGAGTAAAGACATCTGCCACTCAAAGTAACCAGTAATAAATTCTTGTTATCTCTCCAGCATTTCGAGGACAATTACAGCATCATCCAGCTTTTATCAATGATGGTCATACGGTCCCCCTGGGGATCACAGAACATTTCCAGGGCGGGGGGCACGGACTCAAGACGTAAATTTTTTTTAAAAAACATGGTCGGTAGGAGAGAACTGCGGAAGAAACTAACTAAACTTGACGGCTTCACGAGGAAGGCGACCCATACACTGAGCTGAGTCCCATGGGGGGGCATATCCAAAAAAAAATAGAGAATGTCTGATTTACACAGCCACAAAAACACATATTTGCAATTATATCGGTAAGGTTGTCACTAAATCAAGGAGATAATATCTAGGAAGGAGCACCTTAATTATGATTTACATGGAATGATTACTGCCACATACACAACCACCTTAACCCCCCTCCAAGATGCAATCAGACATAAATGAGCACTTTGTAATATGTCATGAAATTCAGTAACCTGTTCCAATAGAACAGATTAAGATTTAATTTTCATGCTGTGGAACATAACAACATTCTCGCCTCCCTTCACTGGCTGCCAGTACAACCCAGGATAGATTTTAAAGTTCTCCAGTTTGTTTACAAACCCATCAATGGACTAGCCCCCTCCTAAACCACTGATCTCCTAATGCCCTACGCCACTTCAAGACCCCTCAGATCGGCCAATTTAGGGTGTTTGGTTGTTCCGAGAACAAATCGCAAACTCAGGAGAGATCGTGCCTTCGCGATAGCGGCCCCCAAACTGTGAAACAATATTCCCCACTCCATCAAATCAGCCCCTTCCTTTAACTCCTAAATCCAAGCTTAAGTTGAATTTTTACCCGCAAGTGTTTGGAAGTGATTGTTGATTGTTACCATGTTGTATATACAATTCTGAACCTCGGGTACCCGTTTTACACTGCACTTTAAATAGCTGCTTAAGATGTAATTTTTGATCTGTACAGCATTTTAGTCAAAGTGAGTTGTGTAACAATATTAATATTTGGGGAGAATTTAAGATTTAGAGTAGGTCACATTCACAGATTTTATAACATATCTTCTTTGAAATACTGAAGATCTCTGGAGAATGGAAGCACCTTTCACAAGTAGGTGTTAATTGAACTGATTGTCTTAAAATGCTTAACCATTGTCTTGCTGGAGTCATGCTGTCTATCAGTACCCTTTCTGCAAAGTGCTCACAGAAAAGTCAATTCTGGATTGTTTACCTAAGATGACAACTTGAGAAGAAGAAAGAACTCCTGTTATTTGCTGGAGAAGGTGGGGGTTTTGCAAGACACAAGTCAATGCTCTCTTTGGAGTTTCAGTTGGAAAAGAGAGAGAGTTGAGTTAACAGCTCCAGTCAGTCAGTCAGTGTGTGGGACACTGATAAGTAACTGAAAAGTGCAATCCAGGGAAAATTGTTTGCAACTGATGAAAGCAAGTTCCAGAGCAGTAGATGGCTGGAAGTGTTAACTGTCTGATGTTTCTCTTGAAATAGAGGAAGGAATAGAAAAAACTCTGTGGTAGCTTTAAGAGGTTACCATCTAGAAGACCCTGATGGGGCAAGTTTCATCCAGCTCCCCACCATGACTACCAGCCCCCCCACATCTCCATCGGGCACACAAAACTCAAAACGGTCAACCAGTTTACCTATCTGAGCTACACCATTTCATCGGATGCAAGGATCGACAACGAGATAGACAACAGACTCTCCAAGGCAAATAGCGTCTTTGGAAGACTACACAAAAGAGTCTGGAAAAACAACCAACTGAAAAACCTCACAAAGATTAGCATATACAGAGCCGTTGTCATACCCACATTCCTGTTCGGCTCCGAATCATGGGTCCTTTACCGGCATCACCTACGGCTCCTAGAACGCTTCCACCAGCGTTGTCTCCGCTCCATCCTCAACATTCATTGGAGCGACTTCATCTCCAACATCGAAGTACTCGAGATGGTAGAGGCTGACAGCATCGAATCCACGCTGCTGAAGATCAAACTGCGCTGGGTAGGTCACGTCTCCAGAATGGAGGACCATCGCCTTCCCAAGATCGTGTTCTATGGCGAGCTTTCCACTGGCCACCGAGACAGAGGTGCACCAAAGAGGTACAAGGTAAAGAAAGCTCTTGGTGCCTGCCACATTGACCACTGCCAGTGGGCTGATATCGCCTCAAACCGTGCATCTTGGCGCCTCACAGTTCGGTGGGCAGCAACCTCCTTTGAAGAAGACCGCAGAGCCCACCTCACTGACAAAAGACAAAGGAGGAAAAACCCAACACCCAACCCCAACCAACCAATTTTTCCCTGCAACCGTGTCTGTCTGTCCTGCATCGGACTTGTCAGCCACAAACGAGCCTGCAGCTGACGTGGACTTTACCCCTCCATAAATCTTCGTCCGCGAAGCCAAGCCAAACAAGAAGATCTAGAAGACCCTGATGGGGCAAGTTTCATCAGCAAGAGCCTGAGGTGTCTAGTGGTGGTACCTCAGTTGTGGAAATCCTGGAGCAACAAATATTTCTCTCTGCAAACCCTACAAGAACCTTCCTGAGCTGTAAACATTTACCTTTCAAGTACCAAGCCTGGTGAACTTTATACACGTTAAATTCTGTACACAGTATGGTGGTTGCCTGCAACCAGAGAACTTGGAAGAAGGAGAAGTGAGATTGAATTGTGAACCAAATAACTTTTCTTGAATTTACACACACATTACATACACATGCGCTTAGAAGTAGAAGGGGGTAATTTGGGTTAGTATAGAGTATAGTATAAGAATAGAGTTAAGTTAAAGTTTGATTCTATTTTTGTGTTTGAAGTTGATTAAAAATAACTTTTGTTTTGAAAGCCACTCGTCTTGAGGAATGTCTATTGCAACTGGGTTTTGGGGTCCTTTGGGCTCGTAACAGTTGTTTTAAATGTGCTATATAAATAAAATAAACTAAAAATACTAAACCTTCAACTTTCAGACTAAATGAAAAAGTCATGACTAAATGAAATGAAGGTCTTGCACCCAAAACATTAATTCTATTCCTTTTTCCACAGATTCAGTCTGTTTTCATCTCATCTTTCAGACATGGGTTTGAATACAAACCTCAGGGTAGAAATCCCACAAGTGGCAACTTACTGATGACCAAAGAATCTATTGCAGTGGTTTTCAAACTGCTCCCCTAAACTCACATATAATTCCACCATCATGAAAGCCTCCACACACGGTGTTCTCCTAACCACCTTCCGGGAAGAGGTATCGAAGCGTTCGGGCCCTCATCAGATTACAAGAAAGCTTTTCCCCCCAAAGCCGTGAGGGTTCTGAACTCTGGGGAAACAGCTAGCATATGTAAAATGATACTTATAAGTGATATGTTATTTATGATGTGTTATTTATAAAAAAATGTTTCTGAGGTAATTTATTCATGCAAATAACCAGCTCTACAGTCCGGAGAAACACTATCTCGATTCCACTGTACACTGCAAGGTTTATGGTATGAATGACAAATAAACGCGACTTGACTTGACTTTAAGTAATCCCTATGCCATCGGTGCTCCGTGATTAGTAAGGGATTGCTTAAGGTGGTATGTGCGTGGAAAGAAAAAGTTTGAAAAACCACTGTTTTAATCGTCCCTAATTGACTCATTATGTGCATGGTTTCATAACTCGAAAGGGAATAGGCCAATGACAGTTTTTCTCAAGCAACATATTTCAGTAACAATCGAGTCTAGAGCAGTGATTCTCAACCCTTCTCTTTCCACTTACATACCACCTTAAGTATTCCCTATGCCATAGGTGCTCTGTGATTAGTAAGGGATTGCCTAAGTTGGAATGTGATTCTGGGGGGTGGAGGGGGGCAGTTTGAAACCAACTGACCCATTGTATATGATTTTCATGTAAAGATAAACATTGGCCAGGAATATTTCCCAGCTCTTTCTTAGAAATTCCTTATAGACTGCATGGGATTCAGACCCAAGTTCCAATTGCTGGTCCTGTCATGGCATTCTCCTAACCGCTGCACCAACTGTGCCATGTATATTCAAATCTCTGGTATCCGGTACCTATGGGGATTGGTAGATACAGGATAAATGTATTTTCCGGTGGCTTGAGATTGGGTCCAGCATGATTGGATGAGGCGCTCCAACGTTAAACTTCCGTATTTATTTTAAAATTGGTGAACTAAGGGCGAGGCGCTCCAACGTTAAACTTCTGTATTTATTTTAAAATTGGTGAACTAAGGACGAGGCACTCCAACGTTAAACTTCTGTATTTATTTTTAAATTGGTGAACTAAAGGCGAGGTGCTCCAACGTTAAACTTCTGCATATATTTTAAAATTGGTGAACTCAGGACGAGGCGCTCCAACATTAAATTGTGTATTTATTTTAAAATTGGTGAATTAAGGACGAGGCGCTCCAACGTTAAATTCTGTATTTATTTTAAAATTGGTGAACTCAGGACGAGGCGCTCCCACGTTAAATTCTGTATTTATTTTAAAATTGGTGAACTAAGGACGAGGCGCTCCAAAGTTAAACTTCTGTATTTATTTTAAAATTGGTGAACTAAGGACGAGGCGCTCCAACGTTAAATTCTGTATTTATTTTAAAATTGGTGAACTCAGGACGAGGCGCTCCAACGTTAAATTCTGTATTTATTTTAAAATTGGTGAACTAAGGACGAGGCTCTCCAACGTTAAACTCTGTATTTATTTTAAAATTGGTGAACTAAGGACGAGGCGCTCCAACGTTAAATTCTGTATTTATTTTAAAATTGGTGAATTAAGGACGAGGCGCTCCAACGTTAAATTCTGTATTTATTTTAAAATTGGTGAACTCAGGACGAGGCGCTCCAACGTTAAATTCTGTATTTATTTTAAAATTGGTGAACTAAGGACGAGGCTCTCCAACGTTAAACTCTGTATTTATTTTAAAATTGGTGAATTAAGGACGAGGTGCTCCAACATTAAATTCTGTATTTATTTTAAAATTGGTGAACTCAGGACGAGGCGCTCCAACGTTAAATTCTGTATTTATTTTAAAATTGGTGAACTAAGGACGAGGCGCTCCAACGTTAAACTCTGTATTTATTTTAAAATTGGTGAACTAAGGACGAGGCGCTCCAACGTTAAACTTCTGTATTTATTTTAAAATTGGTGAACTGAGGACGAGGCGCTCTAACGTTAAACTTTTATATTTATTTTAAAATTGGTGAATTAAGGACGAGGCGCTCCAACGTTAAATTCTGTATTTATTTTAAAATTGGTGAACTCAGGACGAGGCGCTCCAACGTTAAATTCTGTATTTATTTTAAAATTGGTGAACTCAGGATGAGGCGCTCCAACGTTAAACTTCTGTATTTATTTTCCTCCATTTTTTGTTTGCCAGTGGCTTGAATTCTGGACAACAGTGGTTTTTACTGTGACTTGTACAATTGGAATAATAAGTATGAACTTACTTAGAGTGTCAGCTGAGACCCCAGCTCTCAAGTTTCTGGAGTAGGGCTCAGACCCACACACTGTGGAGTCATGGATCAATACAACTCCCAACTAAGGCAACCTGTCATTGGGAACCCAACATCGAGCCAAGGCATCAACATCTGTTATTAGTGTTTGTTCAGCATCATTATAATGACTCAGTCGATGCATAAACCATATTTCCTATCCTACATCAATCGTACTTTTATATGCCTGAAAATATGCAGTCTCATACTTCTACAACATCATCATGAGATGGTATTTCTCTCTCCCATACACGCTGCAACATTAACCCAGAATCAGTGAATTTTTTTGCATTTCAAAATTCATGAATTATAAATAAAATTACTGCAAGATTATACTCGACAATCATACAATGTCAGAATTATACAGTGAGTACGTGCTTAGGGGAAACTAAATGGAATCATTTTAGGACACCTTTCACGACATCAGCATTTCACAACCTACCAAGTAAGTATCAGTGCTGTGGTTAAATAACAAATACTTCAACAGCCAAGAGGAACCTCCTTTTGGAGATACCTTCACACTTCCTTGGGTCATGCCTGTGAACAGAGACAGTAAAGTATTGTGGGGTGGGATACGAGACAGCAGATTTTCAACTCGGCAAAACTTAGCACTGTGGAAATCTCCTCTTCCCAATTCTTCTGACCCCACACAATTTTAATTTAGTTCTTAAAAAGCAATTTAATTTAGACATAATGCAGGGTAACATGTAATGTCAGTAAAACACGTGCCATTTAATATTTACACAACAGGAACTCTGGTCTCCAGCTAAAGGCTACTTCAGAGTTAGTTTAGGACTTGATCCCCAATTTATTCCCCACAAGTTAACAGCTGATGAGATGCTAATGTACCCCAAACCTAGCCACTTGTTTAAAGTCACTGGAAGCAGGATGAATGTTCCCAATGGCCAGAGAGTCCAGGTTCAGGGGCCACAATATAAAGAAATTTCTTCTCTCAAGCCTCTTTCACACATGCAAGTGATTCCAGGAATTAACCACCAATTGTCCTTTAGTATGAAATCAAAATCAAATCAACGCTGGCATATGACATCATCTCACACTGGGGATTGATGGCCTCAACCCTTGCTACAATCCCCAGTGTCAGCAGATTCCGGCATTGAAATCAGGCAAGTGTGAAACGGGTAATTGCATTGTGGGATTGAAATGACCCAAGTTTTTGCACGAGTTCAGGAGCGTGAAGGAAGAAAAAGAATAAAATTTTGCCATGGGAAAGTTAGTAATGCTATAGCGGACAATTTATAAAGATTGTGGGGAAAAAAGCAATGGTAGACCTGACTTACCAGAAGGCCGTGCAGCAGAGAAACCCCTCGATGAATGCTCCATGCATGCAGCCTGGCATACAGCCCTTTCTCTGCCGCACAGAATTCTGGGAGGGCAGGTCCACCATCACTTTTACCCCCGCTGTATTTATAAATTGTATGCGATAGCATTACCAACTTTCCCACACTATATAAATTGTACTCGAGAGCACTACAAGCTTTCCCATGCTGCATAAATTGAACTCGGTAGTGTGACCAACTTGCCCATCCTGTTTAAAAATTGTCTGCTATTGCTATTTATTGCTAGCACTTATCCATGCTTCCTCATCAAGGTTTATATAGGTTGGCACAACAACAGGGGCTGAAGGGCTCGTACTGTGCTGGACATAAAGCTTAATTATGTCATAATTAGGCATGATTAACTTTGTTCAAATAGAAGATCACAATACATGGATCAGGACTTAGGGCAGGTCCACCATCACTCGCTGCGTCATGACTTCACTGGTAGAAGGTAGAACAGTCCTAACCCTGGGGATGGCTCCTTGCAAATGCGGAAACCGTTCAGTGCTCCAGTTAGTCAAGTGTGAAAATCCAAACCCCCCACCCCCCCAATCCTATCCCAGGACACTGAACAGCCAATTTATTGGGATGCAAGCATGAAAGGGGCTTCAGAGTGGCGAACCTATTGAATTCTCTGCCACAGAAATGATATTGTTCATATTGTCTGAGGGTGCAAGGAACATAGGGAGAATCCTCAAATAGAGAACTCCATTTAGATGAACAGCAAAGCTGGTATCGTATGGAAAGCAGGTCCCAAGGGCTGAATAATATTGCCTTGAGCTAGGTTTCTGCTCAGTTTCTTAATTATGGATGAGTGGTTAACCTCACCTTGATGGAGAAGGGACATACAGCACAGTAACAGGCCCTTCTGGCCCTTGAGCTATGTCACCCACTTAACCTACAACCCCCCCCTATACGTTTTGAAGGGTGGAAAGAAACTGGAGCACCCGGAGGAAAACCCACGCATGACACGGAGACCCTAGAATCTCCTTGCAGACAGCACCGGATTTAACCTCGGGTTGTTGGCACTGTAATAACGTCACGCAAATGGCTACGGAAACCGTGCCACCCCACTCTAGCGAGACTCTGGTCTCTAAAATCAGAGGTCTGAGGGGAGGAGAATCAGTGTTGCGTTTTGGATCGGACCACGACATCAGAAAATTGAGTGTACTTTTATTTACGGCAAAGTTACGAGGCCCTTCTAGCCCCACACCGCCCAAATACACCCATATAACCATATATAACCATGTACCGTTTACAGCACGGAAACAGGCCATGTCGGCCCTTCAAGTCCGTACCGGTTCACTTGAACAACTCCACTAGCTCCTCCGCAAACTCCTGAGGAAGTAGAGGCTTTCTTCACTTATCTTTCTTGCTGTGCTGGGAATAGGTGCTTGGGTAAGCAGTTTTTGGGTAATATAAGCCATGGTCCCACTGCTGAAGTTTGAGACTCTCCGAGAGGTGGCAACATCTCTCAGCAAGAAGAAGAACTTCTAGAGTCCAGCCAACGTCCCGGTCAGGGGAGGTGGAGAAGCTGCTACCGGCGCCCTGACAACCTACTACAAATGTGCAGACGTTGCCTCGCTTCGGCAATTGGGACCAGTCCAAGCGTTGATAAGTATAGTTGGGAAGGGCTTGCATATTGTAGTGTGAAATCAGCTTTTGAATTTGTAATAAACATTTGTATAATCTGAACTGCTCTCGGTGTGTGTGAGTCTATTTTCTTTCGGTAGCTCAAACACTGGGACCAATCTAAAACGAACAAAATGAGAGGTATAAGCTTACCCAAGACAGGAGTGAAGACTGGTGCCAATGGCACTGGCAGAGTGCGTATGTATATTGTATAACATATATAACAATAAACATTATGATTTTGACACAGCTACCCAATAGCTGTTTGAAAGCAACTATTTTCCATGTCAATGCAATCATGAAGAAGGTTCACCAGTGGCTATATGACCAAAAATGAAAATTGCTGGTAAATAAGTAGGTGTCCCAAGACTTTGAAGGATATGTATTTTTAGAATACAAGATGGAGTAGACTGGGTCTTTATTCATTGGAGCGTAGAAGGTTGGGGGGGGGGGGGGGGATTTGATAGAGGTATTTAAAATTATGAGGGGAATAGATAGAGTAGATGTGAATAGGCTCTTCCCCTTGAGGGTAGGCGAGATTGGAACGAGGGGTCATAAAAGTTAATGGTTGGGGGCAAAAGTTTAGAAGTAACATGAAATAGGGCTTCTTCACTCAGAGAGGGGTGGCTGAGTGGAATGAACTTCCAGAAGAGGTAGTTGCACCAGGGTCAATTTTATCATTTAAGAGAAGGTTGGATGAGTGCATGGATGGGAGGGGATTGGAGGGTTATTGTCAGGGAGCAGGTAGGTAGCAGAACACTTAAATCAGACTAGAAGGGCCAAGATGGCCTGATTCTGTACTGTTATTGTTATATATGTTTGATTAACTTTTTTTTAAAAACACCAATGACTTTTTTAAATATATTGGCGAGTTTTCTATAAAATACTAAAGCAGATTCTCTTCAGGAACAAAATAATCTGCTCCATTCCTTCAGATTGTTTTATGGTCATGTGCTAATACACAAAATTCATCAATGTTTGCCTACCATAAAGGGACACAAAGAGATGCCACTGGCAATGGCCTGAAGCCCCATCAATAAGAGAAAGAGGAGCAAAAGAGAGTCCCATCAGAGACGTCGCGTGCCCAGGATTCGCCGCCTGCACTTCCACAGCGTCTGCAGCCGCACAGACTCCCTTTTGAGTCAACGGTGAACCAGAGCTCCCAGGTCCATGCCTCCGATACAAGCAGGCATCATTTTCCCCTTCAGAGGGCGATCGGGATATTAAATAGTGATGTACTGACACTACTACACACTAGCCAATATTCTACTTGGTACACAAAGCTCTCTCGCCTGTCTTCTGCTCAGACTTTGACCAAGGGCTCAGGCCCAAAACATTGGTTATATCCCTGCTTCCTGTGGACACTGCGTAACCTGCTGAGGTTACCTCCAGCACCTTTGTGTATTGCACTCAATCACAGCATCTGCAGACTTTTCTGTTCAATTCTTATATTAATCTTAGTGTATTTTGAATAAATGTTTTCTCCCCCTGACCAAGAGTCAATGTGTTGTTGATCCCAACATTAACAGACCATAAATTTGTCATTTCATCTGAACAGCCTGCTTCAGTGAGGAACCAGTGTTGAGCCTGACCCTCTCTCTCTTGCACGGTTGACACAGTCTCCCACGTCAACTCCACAAACAAGTAGCACTCGTGCAAAATATCCTGCATCATGCAGCCAGTTATGGAACAAATTCAAAATGTCTATGGTCCTGAATCTGACCAGGAACTCACCACGTCCCATTCCTCACCGTAGGTAGTTACTTACGGTCAAGAAAAAAAAGGCTCTCCACCTCACTTCCAAGGGGTAAAGATGCCTGAGCATGAATTTTTTTAACATGCGATACCCCTTGTACATGAGTTCAGGATTGAAGAGTGTTCGCTTAGAACAGAGATGTGGAGGAATTTCTTCAGCCAGAGGGAGGTAAAATTGTGGAATTTGTTGCCACAGGCATTTGTGGAGGCCAGATCATTTGATGTATTTAAGACAGATTGTTAGGTTCTTGATTAGCCAGGGGATCAAGGTCATGGGGACAATGGGGACGAGTGGAGAAATGGATTCGCTCATGATTAAATGATGGGGCAGACTTGATGGGCTGAACAGCCCACTTTTGCTCCTAAGAATTAGTCTTAACAACAGTGCGGAGTGCCACTCCATCCATCTGTGTCACTTGGTATCATTCTTCCCTTGGAGTCAAATAGTCACTGGTTCAAGCCTCACTAGAGATTCCTGCCTACAAAAGTCTTAGCTGGCTTTCCAGGACAACTTTGAGGTGGCACTGCATGATCCTGTGTTTAGGATGAGTCATTAAATGTAAGAAATGCCTGCTCTGCCGTGTGGGTGTGAAGGAACCCACAGTCCTATCTGGTAGATGAGCAATGGTCGTCATCTCCTCTCTGGTCAGTACATAGCCCTGAAACAACATTTCAGTTTAGCTAGTCATTGTTTCATTGCTGTTTCTGGATACTTTTAGAATGTAATCAGGCTGCAGTGATTTTTTTTTCCTTACGCCACTGATTGTTCTACAAAACTTACTTCATTGGCCACAAAGTTACAGGATGTCCTGAAAGCAATTTAAAAAAATGTAAATTTCTCCTCTTTCATCAATTTCACCAAACATTTCCATGACTGAATAGGCCAACACTCTATTGAAAGTGATTTCTACAACATTTTTTGCCTTTCTTATTATAAAATCAATTTATAGTTTCAGTTATAACTGAAGAGCGAGTCATCAGACAAAATGATGCAACGTGTTGATTGAATACTTTACAAATAATCTCTATTAGTGCTTATAAACACGTTAAAAATGCACACGGTGAAAGAATCTTCTGTGAAATACAGTCTTCACAGTTCAATAAAAATACCAGAGTAATTATCATAGTATTATAGAACTCCGTTTAGTCTGGGGCAGGAGCCAAGCGAGGCAGGGCATGGCTGTTCTAACCTCTGGATGTACTATGCCAGTAATTGCAATCAAGTAAACTTCTGTAGATCTGTAGATCCGTGCTCTGCTCTTTTTTTCTCTTTGGCTTGGCTTCGCAGACGAAGATTTATGGAGGGGTAATGTCCACGTCAGCTGCAGGCTCGTTTGTGGCTGACAAGTCCAATGCGGGACAGGCAGGCGCGGTTGCAGCGGTTGCAAGGGAAAATTGGTTGGTTGGGGTTGGGTGTTGGGTTTTTCCTCCTTTGTCTTTTGTCAGTGAGGTGGGCTCTGCGGTCTTCTTCAAAGGAAGTTGCTGCCCGCCGAACTGTGAGGCGCCAAGATGCACGGTTTGAGGCAATATCAGCCCACTGGCGGTGGTCAATGTGGCAGGCACCAAGAGATTTCTTTACCTTGTACCTCTTCTTTGGTGCACCTCTGTCACGGTGGCCAGTGAAGAGCTCGCCATATAACACGATCTTGGGAAGGCGATGGTCCAAATAACTGCATCAAGTCGTGGCAATCATTAGCCCCTTTCAAACTCCAGCCCCTGGGTAGCCCACCTGGGACACGGGTACAATTACTGGGGCAAAGGTGCTGAAAGCACTTTTCAAATTGCAGGGGGGGAAAAGAATAATCAACCCGTTAAATTGCCAACTCTGTGATTTAAGGGGGATCTTGCCCCCACAATGATGTGTCACCCACTCACCGGAAGTACTGCTGGATGTTCAAATGCTGGCTGCCCAGTGACGCACGCACGCAAGTGCTGACATCAGTGGAATAAGCGGGTCGGCCGTGGACGGGACCTAGGTAAGTTTAACTGGGTTCCCTGTGACGACCTCGAAGTTGGACCCTTTCTATCTTCTGCAAATTGCCCAGTTAACCCCATTTTACATGGCAGTTTGAAAGGCCTAGATAGAGTAAAGGGGGGGGTGTGTGTGTGTGTGTGTGTGTGTGTGTGTGTGTGTGTGTGTGTGTGTGGTGTGTGTGTGTGTGTGTGTGTGTGTGTGTGTGTGTGTGTGTGTGTGTGTGTGTGTGTGTGTGTGTGTGTGAGAGAGATGCAGCAGAGAACAGAAGTCACGGAAATGAACAAATAAATATTTATTTGCTTTTTGTATTTGCACTTTATATGAAAATGTTCTGTTAATAAAATGATAAATAAATAATTTGTATTAAATAACCTGCTTTCCTTTATATATTGAATTTTTCTTTTACAATGTTCATTTTTAAATATAATTTCAAGCATTACACACTTTGTAGTGAAAAAAATTTATGTTGAGATTTTTTTGTCCAGTGTTGACTTTACTTTTTCTTTAAAACTGCTCGTTTGATAACCATGCCGTATTTGGTAATGAATAAACTATCAAAATTTACCAGTTCATCTCTTTATTCATCCTTAAATTTGTATTTTAAAGTACTGCCCAAGAATCTGGGAAAAATGAAAATCTGGACAGACCCAGTCCCTGAGCAGTCCATATGTTCTGCTGGTTTCTACTTGGAAGTAGACAGTTAAACATGGAACAACTAGATCTGGCCTGCCATTCAACATGATCACGGTGAACACCCAGCGTTTTGCCACCTTCCTGCACCAACTTTTATTTGCTGATCCCCTCAAAAGATAAAAATCTACCATCCTCACAAAGAATATATTCAACCGTCACAGAGCCAATGAAGTGAGCTGGTAATGAGCTAACATTAGTTCTGTTCACACTGTGTGTGCAGACCACATTCCTGTACACAGTCAAAACCCATATGGAATTGGAGTAAGCAGAGTAGGGATAATTCGTAAGAAGCTAAGTACACTTCTGTTCTCAATGATGAAACACATCTTGCAACATTACCTGGCCCCGGCCTAAATCACAGGCTGCAGAAGATAACCCGAGCCTTCCACTGTGAGTCTACTGTGCACCTTGGGAAGCCCCATTCTCAATGTCAAACATATCATCAGCTGCTCTCAACAGGGGCTGTTCGCACAATCCCCCCCCCCCCTCCGCCCTATTCCCGGGGGCCACAACATATTTAAGAAGGGCCATGAACGGAAACCATTTTTTTAAATGTAGTTGGTAGGAGAGAAGTACACAAGAAGCGAACTAAACCTGACTGCTTCACAGGGAAGGGGGCCCATAAACTTCGAGCAGAGATCTAAGGGGAACATAACCAAATAAAAGTTGACAATGGTTGCTAATATGCAGTAAAATCCCTGTTACCCAGAATTCAAGCAGCTGGCAACCTCAAGAAACTGGCAAAAAAAAATCACAGAAAATAAAAGGGTTTAAAAATAAATGGAAGTTTAAAATTGGCATGCCTCACACTGTTAATTCTCCATTCGCACACCACGCAGTCTCAAGTAACCAGAAAACTCACTTATCCGGCATCTACTAATCTCCGTAAGGGGCTGAATAACAGGAGTTTTACTGAACTAAACTACTGCTTTAATCTGGTGATACAAGTCAATGACTTACTACTGTCTGTTTTTATTTTCGACAACAAAAACAAATTAATAGTTTTGGGAACCAATATGGAAAAAGGAATCACCATTCTTCATCTGTAATTTAAGACAAGATATGGAATTTTACTCAGACAAGTGCAAGGTGGTGCACATCAGCAGGTTAAACCAGGGCAAGACTTGTAGTGAACAGTTGGGCCCTGGAGGATTTTGTAGAATAAAGAGACTTGCAGGTACAGGTGCAGAACTCCATGAAAGGGGTGACGCAGATAGACAAGGTGATGAAGAGGCATTTGGCATTGCTTGGCTTCATCAGTCAGGACATTGAGTCCAGGCACAGGAATGCAATGTTACAACTGTACCAGATATTGGTGGGAGCACGTGTGAAGTATAGCGCACAGTTCTAGTCACCTAGCTACAAGATAGAGGTCATTGAGCGATAAATGGTGCAGGAAAGAGTCACAAGAATGTGGGTCTGGAAGGTGAGGTTCGGACTTTTCTCCCTGGGACATTGATGGATGTGGGGGAAATTTTCAGGTTCATTAAAAAAAACCCATGAACCACATAGATAAGGTAAATGGTCATATTTCCTTTACAGGGGTAGGGGAATCTCAAACTAGAGGACGTAGATTTAAGGTGATAGATTTTTTTTTTAAATAAAAACACAGAGGTTGGTGGATATATCGAATGAGCTGCCAGAGAAAGTGGTCGAGTTGGGGGAAATTATAATGCTTCAAAAATATTAGACAAATACATGGATAGGTTAGGCTTAAAGGGATATTCATCAAACATGGCAATTAGCCAACCATTTCAGTTCTGCGTCATACTCCCATACCTGTCCATGGCCTTATGTACTATCCTGTCAAGACCACCTGCGAATTAGAGGAACAACATTTCATTTCCCGTCTGGGCGCTCTCCCGCCAGATGGCATTAACATTGACTTTCCCAGTTTCTGCTAACCTGTTCTCCTCTTCCCCTCCCTCCTTTCTCCACCTATCACCTCCTGCCTTTGTGACTACCGCTTCCACCCCCTGCCCACTCTTTTGCTCAGACACCTGCAGACATTTTTCTAGACCTGGATGAACGGCTCTAGCCCGAAACGTCGTTGATGTATTTTTATCCTCACTATATAAAGGACACTCCTTGACCTGCATTGTGTTTTTTTACTTTGACCTTGGTGTCTGCAGCTTTTCGTGTTTTACTTGGGTATAAATCTTGGTCGGCAAATTGGGTAAAATGTCCCGTTTCTTGCCATCAAACTCCATAACTATGACTAATTGACATTAATCTCCATCACCTTAGCTTTGCAGAGAGTTCATTTCTCAATCAGTCAAAAGGCTCCAAGTCTTTCAGCTAAAATAACAGGATAACACTTGGGTGTAGTACTGGGGAAGTGCTCCATTGCTAAACACTGGGTTCATCAGATTAGAAACTAAGTGCTTTCAGCTATTGTAAGTAGACTTATAAAATCCCAAGACACTAGATGAAGAAATAGATTTTTTTTCCCCCTTGTGTTTGTGCTAAGTTAACCCCTTTATCCAAACAGGAATTAAAAATATCGATAGGTACAAAGATGGCATTCAGAAATGAGGTCTTGGAGAAAATAACATAATATACCTGGCCTGTTTCCGCTCCGTAAATGGTTATATGGTTATACGGGATAAATATTATCTATTTAGGAAGATTTGTAGCCCAAATTTGGATTGTTTTAAATTGAAAATTTGAGAAAGGCAATAGGTGGAGCTTCACCTCCACAGTGTAAGTGATGGAACGATTTAATCAAAAGAGCATCAGTAATTACAAGACAAAGGAACAGAAGGAGGCCACTTGGCCCATCGTGTTTGTTCTGTAAAACTTCACTAAGCTACTCAACACAAGTTCCAATTTCCGGCCTTTTCCCCTATATCCCTTGATGCCCTCATTAATGAGATACTGGTCTATTTCTTGTTTAAATACTCCCAGTGATCTGGCCTCCTCAGCTGTACGCAGCAGCAAGTTCCACAGATCCACGACTCTCTGGCTAAAGAAGTTCTTCCTAATCTGTGTTTTATATGGATAACCTCTAATTTTCAGACTATGACCCCCTTGTCCTCGATTCACCCACCAAGGGAAACATCTCACCCGCATCCACCCTATCTAAACCTTTCAAAATGCCTCTGAGATCTCCTCGCCTTCTCCTCTACTCCAATGAATACAACCCAAGAGCTGCCAAACACTCCTCATGCATTAGCCCCCGAATTCCGGGATTCATCGTCGTAAATCTCCTCTGCACCCTCTCCAACAACATCACGTCCTTTTAAGTTATTCTCCTTACTTTCTTTCCTTTTTTTAGGGGGAGTGGATTCTAGGATTGGGGGGGGGTGATGGGGGATTAGGATGACTTGTAGGGTTTTCTGTAGTCTTTGTGGGGTGTTTTTCTATGTATCTATGTAGTATTTTTGGATAGTTGTTAATGTTTTAATTTTGTGGTTATAATTTTATCTTCTAATAAGAGTATACAAACAAAATAGATAGGTTATTGACTTCAGAACCATTTGCCAGGCACTGCTGGTGAAGAATAGGTGTTTTTAATGGCACTCCTATGGCTTCAATTGAAACTTCTAAAACATCAAGCAGTCCAGTGCAAATATTATTTTTTTTAAATAACAAATACTGATGAAAGCAAATAAAATACAGACAGGAAAGAATTAAAGGAGTGAGCTTCCTTTAGAATCCCTCAGGAATGCTCTACATTGCTCCAACTACAATCGTCATTTAGTTTAGAGGACAACCATTGACACTATTGAAATAAAACACAGCACTGAGGAAACTCAGCAGGTCAAACAGCGCACAGCGAGAGTCCTAAAATCTGGACTGCTCGGGGATTGGATTGGTCCGGGTTTTCTGATGATCTGGATTCTCAGGCAGTACTTTTAAAAATTCAAATCTAAGGAGGAATAAAGAAATGAACAGGTAAACTTTGATAATTATTCATTTAGCAAAGTCAGCATGCTTCACTTATCAAAACGAGCAGCTTTAAGGAATTTTTTAAAATAGATAAATAAATAAATTTTGATAGCTTATTAACAAAATATTTTTATACGAATACAAAGTACAAAAAAACATATTTATTCGTTCATTTCTGTGTGTCTGTGGCACTTATGCGTGCACACAAAAGATCGCTCGATTTTAAAATTTTTCGGAAGTCCAGATTCTTGGGTGATTTGGATTTCTGGACTTTTACTGTGCTTTATGTAGCAAAAGATACAGAACCAACATTTCGGGCTTGAGCCCTTCATCAAGCTACGAGCTAAATGAAGGCAGGCGTCTGAATAAAATGGTGAGGGGTTGTGGGGGAAGGAGATGGGCAAGGGAGGAGCACAGGCCCACAGGCAGGAGGCAACAAGTGGGGCCCAACAGCAAACAGTGGGAGGTGGGATGGCTCTGTGAATGGAGAGGGAAAGGGGGTGGAGAGCTGAGGGGGAAGAGAGGGGGAACAGTCAAACAGAATCCAGAGATGGCGATGTTAATGCCATCCAGTTTGAAGTCTTGCTGCTCTTGGTTTGGCAGTCAGTGCATGAGGTCGTGTTTGAAAATGGGGTGAGTCAAAGGAAAAGTTATGGAGGTTTTTGAAAATGGGACACTATTGTACAGTCTCTCCATTTCAGGAGGGTCTTGTGACTAAGACTCTATACAAGTTCTTTGATTAGGTGGGGAAATGGAGAAACCTTTATGTGAACCCATCTTTGAAATTAAAGCCAACTCATGTGAAAATCTTTTTCCAAGCTAAGTGCAGCGGGCATTTTTTTTAATCTAAGCCATTTAAAGTGATTTTAAGATGGAGATAATGTCCTTGTTATATCTTGGGACAGTCTGGGAGGATAAAATAGTTCCAGGTTAATAAAACTTCCAGAGATTCATTAAGTTTTAGAGGGCAAACAAAAAGCCCCTGAGAATCAAATGCTATTCCTGTAACAGTCTTGGCTAAAGGGATTAGAGCCATCAAATTTAATCTACACAAAAATGATTTGAAACTTGAACAGATTGGAGTTAATAAAGATTTAATTTTCATACTGTTAATTTAAAATAAATTTTTTCGTTGTCTCCAAGAATATAGATTTTAAAAAGTAAATATCAAAGAATTTGAATGTTCATTGTACTATTGCTGCCATCTTCAGTGAAGACATCCATCCTTTGCAGGGTATAATCAAGGTTCAATGTCCCTTTAATGTCTCATAATATTACATGACAATGTAATATACATGATGTGGATCAGCTTCTGTCTGCCTGGGCTGACCTCTTAGCTGGCTGCAGGAAAAGACCCAGTGCGTGGGCGAGTTCACTCTTTTTCTCCCTCGAGACGATCCCGGAGCCCACATTGAGAGCCACGGGTGATGCGGGAGGACCAGTGGGGAGGCTGCGACCGGTTACCAACCTGCAGTTTGGGGATCCACACAGGCTGCGTTGGTTACCAACCTGCAGTTTGGGGATCCACACAGGCTG
Organism: Narcine bancroftii; assembly: GCF_036971445.1. Taxonomy (NCBI): domain Eukaryota; kingdom Metazoa; phylum Chordata; class Chondrichthyes; order Torpediniformes; family Narcinidae; genus Narcine; species Narcine bancroftii. Next base: position 46,939,421 of record NC_091482.1, read on the forward strand.
CGGGCTGCCGGAGACTGGCTCATGGGAACCAGGTATTGGATCCAGGATTCCAGAGGGTGACGAGGGCGAGAAGGGCCTGAGGGGTTCCTGATGGTATCGGACGTTTGGATCTGGAGTCACCGATGGTTTGAACTGAAGTCTGTGTGGCTTCAGAGGCAAATCCATGGACCCTCAGTGTCTCTTACAGGTCTCTTTTGTACTGTGAAGGGAGCCGGGGAAAGTTCATGCCAACTTTTTGTTTGCCTCATTACAGGCATACATCGTATATATTGCATTTATTGTATCATTACATGACAATAAAAGGAACATTGAACCTTAAGGCAAACACAGAGTTGCCATGAACATTGACCAGTGTCCCAAACAGGAGAAAGAGAAGCAAAAGAGAACCCCTTCGGAAACGCTGAGTATCTGTGGTTCACCTCCAGTGCTCCCACAGCCTCCACGCTGATTTCCCCAGAGCAGCCATTCTCAACAGAAGCCACAGCATATTTAAGGGGTGGGGGGGGGGGGGGGAAATGGACCGGTCATATGTAGTCTGTAGGAGAGAAGTACAGAAGAAACCAGCTAATGACTGCTTCACAGGGGGGGGGGGGGGGGGGCCATAAACTTTGAGCAAGGGAGCGATAGCCAAACAAGAAGGTTGGGAACGGCTGCTCAACAGGACCTCATCAAAACATTCTTCAATATCCTCACTGAATATCTATGGCAGTTGGACTTCCAGCCTAGTCAATCCATGCCGATCAAAAGGCAAGAACCCAACTGCACTGTATCCAGCACATCATCACCCAAGATCAACCATCGCACTGACTCGGTGCCGCAGCGAACATCAGGCTGACCCGCACGTCTTAGTCATTTGCTGAATAAATTTAGTCGAGCATATGAGGAAGGACCTTTGTCTCTATTTTTAAGCTATAGGCGTAACTTGTTTAATTATCTGATTGTGTATATACAACCCAACAAAACAGTGTCTCTCCAGACCACAAAAATCACGCAATACGCAGCACATAAAGGTCACATAAATAATCAAAATAAATATATATATATATATATATATATATATATATATATACATACACATATATATATTATATATATAAACATTTCCATGGTTACTGGGTAACGTTCATCAGTCTCACAGTCTATGGGAAGAAACTGTTCCCCAACAGGGCAGCCCCGATTTTGATACTCATGTTTCTCCTTGATGGAAGTGGGTTGAAGACACAATGCGCTGGATGGAAAGGGCCTTCTAGAATCCCTTGAGCCCTATTTCAACAACACTCCCAGTAAATGTCGTTTATTGAGTAAACAAGACCCTCGGCTGTTTTAACGATCCTCTGTATAGATTTCCAGTCTGATGCTTTGTAGCTACCATAATGGAGCCAGACAATCAACTGTGCCCCTATAAAATGTTGTGAAGATGGGGGCCAGTAGCCTTGCCCTCCTCGCCCTCAAGAAATGTTGATGCTGCTACACCTTCCTGACAATTGAGGAGTTGTGAGCCCAGGATAGGTTGTCCCTTATAATGCAAGTAAACTCAAAAGTTTTCCCTACAAGTCCTCTGCTGACGCCAGATGACCATTTCTAATTCTTGAAAGGCGCGGTTGCCTATCTAGAGGACTTAAAACGTTTGGCTGGACTCCTGTAGGCAATCTTTCTCCTCTTCCTCCCTGTGGTGTTTCACAAATACTGTCTGTTTGAATGCGTTATTAATATCCACAGCTGCACACCTGCATTCAAGGGCATAGCAGGATGGAACACTTGACGGCTCCAACCTCATTTTACTTTGATGCCCACCTAAACAGTGTAGGAAGATTAGCTACTGTTGCAAACCATGATTCCACATATTCTGAAACGCTCACAGAAGCAGCAAGTGCAGCTGCCATTTGAGGTTCAGATGACATACTCAAAAGTTAGAATGAATCGGGACTCAGATTCTGGCAAAAAAAAGTTGTGTGCTTTTTAGTTAATACTGGCTGGTGCAGGGAAAAATCTCCCCACTGTCGAGAACATCCACGGAGAATACGGCCATTGGAGAGCAGCAGCAATCAGCATAGATCCACCCCCCCCCCCCCCCCACCCCCAGCATACCGTCTGTTCTCGCTGCTGCCATCAGGAAAGAGGTATCGGTGTCACAAGACTCGCACCGCTAGGTTCAGAAACAGCTGCTCCCCCTCCACCGTCAGACTCCTCAACAGCCAACTCAATCAGGGACTCATTTAAAGACTCGCACTTTGCTCATTATTTATTACTGAGTATTTACTTCTGTAATTGTAGTTAGCTTATTTACATCTTTCTTCTATTTACATTTATTTCTTTTGTATATATTCTTTACTTCTTGAGTACAGTTTATAGTTATTGGTGATTAGAAATTTTGCCTGGCTCATAGGAAAATGAATATGTGATATTATGTATATACTCTGACAAGGCTCTAAAGGTTGTCATAGCTGAAGGGTGGTCATGGGAACAAGCTCCCATTGCTACACAAATATTCTTCATGGCGTGCGACTCACACAGCCTCTGACAACCAAGACCAACTCCTGGCCTTCATGTGTGGCATAGTTCTTCTCCTGGCAGAGCTGTTCTCACTGATAGGAGAAGGGGCAAAGGCGGGCCACTGGCACTTTGAAACCAGACGCACTGGGCAGATGGTGCTCGTTACCCACGGATGGTAACTCATCTAGTAGAGGGAAAAGTTTGATTTCAAACCTCCGCTCTCTATCCTCCTTTCTGCTCATTCCTTGAAGAAGGGTTCCCGTGGCTACACCCGCTCATGGGAAAGGCTGTGGGAGTGAACTCTGAGGAAAAATCCAGAGTCCTGAAGGCAGCTGACTGCTGTACCCAGCACCAGCTGGACCTGGAGGGGTGGTGGGTGGGGGGGGGGGGGGGAGAAGAGGGGGTCCCACTGCACGAGTTACAGACAGATCTCCATATCAACTTTGTGCCCTGGAGAGGCCACTCCAACCAGAGATGCAGTACCAATAATTGACTCTGACTGACAAAGGACACACACACAATTTGAACTTTGACTTGTGTGTACATTTAGCGATGGGATACAAAAATAATTCACGCCTTGTAAAGTTTAGAAAACATGTAAACTTCACATAGAAACAAAGACTGAATTTGTCCTTTGCACATACATAGGCAATAATGATGCCTGTTTATCCACATCCATGTGTACTGATCACAACTAGTGAGCAGCCCAGACACATAGACAAGTTCATCTGTGGGTGACAGAGTTCTAGTGCAGAACACTAAAGTGCTGGAGAAACTCAGCAGGTCCCACAGCACCCATAGAAAGCAAGACAGTCCACATTACGGGCCTGAGCCCTCCTTCAGGTGTGGCCATAGACAAGTGCTCCCTCATGCCACAATCACAAGTCAACATTGATGGAACATCAGTAACAAGCGTCCACAGGGTTGCTTTTATCCTGTATCTCTAACATACCGTCACACATATGGTCAAACTAAAATCAATAAAAGCTTAGCAGATATAGATCAGCAAACAAATTATTAGACCAACTTAAAAAAGGTAAATTAACGTTTTTAATTCAGTAATAACCCAATTGTTGCTTGCAACCCAACACTACTCATGGGAACAATCACACACATGGAATTTTAGGACAGACAGGCTGTGCACGCACGGTCTAACTAGCACAACCATTATTGAAATGTTAACCAATGTGCATTGTGATCATTCCGTTTATAGATCTCATGTTTGAAAACAAACCTTCAAAGATTAAATCTCATACAACCCTTCAGATGACTGAAGTCGGACAAGAAGTCTAAACATGGTCAGCGTGTCAAGCAGAAGGCCACGCACAGAAACAATGTGATATTTCAAGTCGATGACCTTTCATCGTGATTGCTCCTCTCACCGGCCGGCCCACCATCTCTGTACCGACCGTCAACTGCCCACAAATCTCGGTTCCCCTACATGCTAACATCTTCCCCTAGATTCTCCCACTCCCCACATAAGAGGGGTGGTGTGCAGAGGCCAATGAAAACCAGCGATGATAGCAAACACAAGGGCACATTTGTTTAAGGTGAGTGGAGGAAAGTTTAGGGAGACGCCATTTTACACAGGGAGTGGTGGGTCGATTCAAACTAACAGGCACGTGGATACAAGAAAAATGGAGAGTTGTGAGGGTGTGGTAGGGAAGGGTTAGATTGTTGTGAAGCAGCACAACTTTGTGGACTGAAGGGCCTGTTCTGTCCTCTAACCCATATCTTGGGGAACTATTGAGTATTTCCAACTGTTTGGGGGTCTTCGTGTTTCCCCCAGAAATGTGCTACATTATAAATAATTCGACAAATCCTTCCACACAACCATTTGGTTTACTGAAAAGCTGATATTGACGCCAACACACGTGTATTAAGTTGAAAAAAAACACTGGATGAGTGACACAGTGCTGTGCTATCAATAGCTCCAAGCACTGGACGCTTGCTGACAGATAGGCTTTAATGACCATAAACTGATGGCACATCTCATGTTGTTGGCCGGAGCTTGTTCTGGGGCAGGAGGTTGTGGCCTTTATTGGGGGAATGAAAGGGGAAGGAGCCACAGGTACAATCAACGGGTCAACCATACCTGCACAAAGAGTAATGCAGTGGTTCCACCGCACACAGTAATGGAGTCTGCAGTCTCACCGGCTAATTCCAGGCAACACGTTGATATTTAACAAAACCTAGCCAGCTCAAATTATTTATTTTACATGACATCATTTGCATTGGGGTTGCCAAGGTGCCCCAGACTCAGAGAAGAGAGAACTTTGGTCAGGCTGCTTGGACACTGGTCACACTCGGGACCACGCAGGGTCCCAGCTGGGCAAAAGGGGGGGGGGGGCGGGGCTACAGCTGCTGCTCGGCCGGGGTGGGGGGGGGGCACGGCTGCAGGCGCTGCTCGGCCGGGGTGGGGGGCACGGCTGCAGGCGCTGCTCGGCCGGGGTGGGGGGCACGGCTGCAGGCGCTGCTCGGCCGGGGTGCGGGGCACGGCTGCAGGCGCTGCTCGACCGGGGTGGGGGGCACGGTTGCAGGCGCGGCCGGGGTGGGGGGCACGGCTGCAGGCGCTGCTCGGCCAGGGTGCAGGGGGGCACGGCTGCAGGCGCTGCTCGGCCGGGGTGGGGGGCACGGCTGCAGGCGCTGCTCGGCCGGGGTGCGGGGCACGGCTGCAGGCGCTGCTCGGCCGGGGTGGGGGGCACGGCTGCAGGCGCTGCTCGGCCGGGGTGCGGGGCACGGCTGCAGGCGCTGCTCGACCGGGGTGGGGGGCACGGTTGCAGGCGCGGCCGGGGTGGGGGGCACGGCTGCAGGCGCTGCTCGGCCGGGGTGGGGGGGGCACGGTTGCAGGCGCTGCTCGGCCGGGGTGGGGGGCACGGCTGCAGGCGCTGCTCGGCCGGGGTGGGGGGCACGGCTGCAGGCGCTGCTCGGCCGGGGTGGGGGGGGGTCACGGCTGCAGGCGCTGCTCGGCCGGGGTGGGGGGCACGGCTGCAGGCGCTGCTCGGCCGGGGTGGGGGGGGGTCACGGCTGCAGGCGCTGCTCGGCCGGGGTGGGGGGCACGGCTGCAGGCGCTGCTCGGCCGGGGTGGGGGGCACGGCTGCAGGCGCTGCTCGGCCGGGGTGGGGGGCACGGCTGCAGGCGCTGCTCGGCCGGGGTGGGGGGCACGGCTGCAGGCGCTGCTCGGCTGGGGTGCGGGGCACGGCTGCAGGCGCTGCTCGACCGGGGTGGGGGGCACGGTTGCAGGCGCGGCCGGGGTGGGGGGCACGGCTGCAGGCGCTGCTCGGCCAGGGTGCAGGGGGGCACGGCTGCAGGCGCTGCTCGGCCGGGGTGGGGGGCACGGCTGCAGGCGCTGCTCGGCCGGGGTGCGGGGCACGGCTGCAGGCGCTGCTCGGCCGGGGTGGGGGGCACGGCTGCAGGCGCTGCTCGGCCGGGGTGCGGGGCACGGCTGCAGGCGCTGCTCGACCGGGGTGGGGGGCACGGTTGCAGGCGCGGCCGGGGTGGGGGGCACGGCTGCAGGCGCTGCTCGGCCGGGGTGGGGGGGGGCACGGTTGCAGGCGCTGCTCGGCCGGGGTGGGGGGCACGGCTGCAGGCGCTGCTCGGCCGGGGTGGGGGGCACGGCTGCAGGCGCTGCTCGGCCGGGGTGGGGGGGGTCACGGCTGCAGGCGCTGCTCGGCCGGGGTGGGGGGCACGGCTGCAGGCGCTGCTCGGCCGGGGTGGGGGGGGTCACGGCTGCAGGCGCTGCTCGGCCGGGGTGGGGGGCACGGCTGCAGGCGCTGCTCGGCCGGGGTGGGGGGCACGGCTGCAGGCGCTGCTCGGCCGGGGTGGGGGGCACGGCTGCAGGCGCTGCTCGGCCGGGGTGGGGGGCACGGCTGCAGGCGCTGCTCGGCCGGGGTGCAGGGGGGCACGGTTGCAGGCGCTGCTCGGCCATTATTCCCCCCATCCCCGTTGCTCGACCTCTTGCTTTCCCCCAGCAGGCGGTCCAGAGGGCGCACTGGAGGCTGCCAGTTAGCGCGGCGCTGAATTGCCGGCAGGTTCACGGCAACCTTTGTTCCAAAGCAGTGGCTCTGTCCTTAACTCACACACACCACCTGAAGTCACCCTTTCCTCGCCATCCTATCCCATAGGAAGGGGGGAGAGAGAAAGTCTGGGAATCTGAGGGGCTGGGAACCACTGGGAAAGTTAGCGCAACTCTTTTCGAGAGCACAGCCGACTTTTAAAACTCACCATGTTGCTTGTACGTTCAGGGAGAGTCGTCCTGTTCCGGGCGCCTGCAGCCACTCTCCTCCTTCACCGGCGATCCCGTGTCTGGGACAGAGTGCGGAACTCCTCCATCCGGGACGAGGACGGAGCATCAGCGCATTCGGCCCATCTTCCCGGCCGCGAGGAGCCAAGGTCTCGGTCTCGCTGGAGGAGGGGGTGGTTGCCCGAGCCGGTTCGTGCGCGGTTGGCCGGGATCTCGTCACGCCAGTGGGCGTGCGGCGAGGGGGCTGGGCGGAGCAGGGGCCGGACTGGGCGGAGCAGGGGCCGGACTGGGCGGAGCAGGGGCCGGACTGGGCGGAGCAGGGGCCGGACTGGGCGGAGCAGGGGCCGGACTGGGCGGAGCAGGGGCCGGACTGGGCGGAGCTGAAACCCGGGCAGTCCGGCGCGCAATGCCTCTCCTCTTAGCCAGACGTACATTCAGTCCAAACCTTCCCCTTCCTCCCAAATCAAACGCGACAATCTGCGGACCCCGTGGAGAAACTCCGCGTGTCCTCAATGTAGCAGAGATAAAGATACAGAACCAATGTTTCGGGCTCGAGCCCCTTCCTCAAAGCGTGAGCAAAATGTAGACAGGCGCCCGAACTATAGCAAAGGGGCAGCACAGTCGGTGTAGTGGTTAGTGCCATGCCTTTACAGCGCCCGCGATCAGGGCTTAGGTTCCAATCCCACCCTGTTTATAAGAAATTTATATTTGGGGTTCCAACAGGGGGGGGCTCCAGTTTTGTCTCACCGTTCAGAATGTACCTGGGTTGTACATTGTAGAGCGCGTCGAAAGAACCAAAGACTTATTGATCCAAACCAAGGCTTTTATTAACCGAAAGACTGGAGTGTATCACATGTAGGTCGACCAGTCCAGAATGACCTGGTCTGGCTAGGAGCAATCCTTTAAGACCTGCCAGTAAGTAAATATCAGAAAACAATATACCAAAGAATCCAGAGATCTTCCTCCTAAGTAACATAAAAAACAAAGAATTTGGAATTGATTTGGAGGATGCACAAAAAAGATTTATTAAGATAGTTCTAGCTGTAGCAAAAAAATGTATTATGTCAACCTGGAAATTGGAAGATAATTTGAAAATACAACAATGGTATATAGAAATGAATAAATGTATTCCATTAGAAAAAATAACATATAGTTTAAGAAATAATATTGAAATATTCGAACAAATATGGGAGCCTTACATGAAACACAATAGCAAAAACCTACCGGGGACAATCACTACCTAAGTTAACAGAAGGAAAAGGAAATGAAAAGAATGGACTCAGTGGAATTTCTGGTGTATTTTTATTGAATGACAATATTGTCTGACTGGTTTAATGTATCCTAGATTGTATACCTTAAATGGACGGGAGGGGGGAGGTACGGGGGGTGGGATTGGAGGAGGGAGTGGGGGGAGAAAATGGCACTGTATATGTGTGAAAAGGAAAAAGTGTGTACCATGGTTAATGTGATTTATGGTGTGAAAAATAAAAAATTGAAGAAAATTCATTTTCTGCATTCGCACTTGGACGTCTTCCCTGCTGATCTTGGAGCAGTCAGAGACGAACATTATGGAAGGTTTCACCAGGATATTGCAACCGGTATCAATACTGGCCGACTATTGTTGGACACTGACACAAGAGGCATCAGATGCTGAGTACAAATGAAAATCAGCAACAAAACATTTTTATTTGTCAGCATCATTATGCGATTAAACCTGCTAAATTAAAAAAAAACCTGCCAGTAGGTGTGGCTACACTCTCAGCCAATCACAGTCATCCTACACTACCATCTGTACATATACACATTGGTGATAGAATCTGTACTATCACGTACGTTAATTAGGCCTGGGCAGAAATGGCCTGTTACTGTAGGTTACTGTAGACGTCCAAGTGCGAATGCAGAAAATGAATTTTCTTCAATCTGTGGTGAAACCACTTGTGCATGGAAATGCCTTGACTTTATATGTTCAACCCTGGTCTCACTGTCCAGCTTGTGACCCCCCCCTTTACCCCCTTTATTCCCCATAAAGGCTGTCATGCCACAACCCTGCACCCGTTTGAGTTCGGGACAGTGTGAGCCAGCAACGCAATAAAAGCCTTCTGTTCCTGTACTTCAGTCTTTGGGTTAATTGGTTGGTTATTTTAATTTAGATATTGATACACAATGTTGAACTGGGCTTGTTTACATTTTGCTCATATTTTAATGAAAGACACAAGCCCAGAAATGTTGGTTATAGATCTTTAACTTTGCTATAGTTCGGGTGCCTACTGACATTTTGCTCTTATCTTGCCTTACCTTTGCTATATAAAGGACACTGTTTGACCTGCTGAGTTTCTCCAGCGTTGTGTTTTTAAAATCAAATGAAGCGCAATTTGCATGGTACTAACCGACTGCCATTTGAGGCACACAGCAGTCTATTCTCGTCAGTAACAGCATTTAGTATAAAAATATGTATATTTTAGTCCAAATGAGTGGATGCTAATATTAAATGGTACATGGGCAGGTTAGAAGGGACGGGGCCTTGCCCTGTTCAGGGGGCAGGTGTGGCATGGTCACATTTTAGCTACACTGGTAGTCGGTGCCACAAAAAGATCTAAACTCCCACAATATTTAAGAATGGATCCGAATTGATTGGATGATTTATTTTCATGTGTATTGTGTGCTATCCAGGCAAGTCAAACTATACACAGTACAGCAGGTGGTGCACGTGTGGCAGCCCGCAATTGCAGAGATCGGGACGGCACATTTCGCGGCAGCAGACATGGACAGAGATCGCTAAAGTGACTCCCAAGACAACGAATCGGCATGGTTGAAAGTTGGAGCAGTACAAGACCAGCAGCCCTAAAATGGCGCTGGCCTAGCTGCCCAGCTAACAGATCAATAACAGGCTGGGGAAGAAGGGTATTCACATGCAAGAATGTTCCCGCCCACTATTGTTAAGCATGCAGTTGATGTCAGCCAATCAAACAAATGGCAGGAACTCTAACTGTATAAAAGGAGCCTTTTCAGCCTCAATAAATCTCAGAGCTTAACCTCCCACACTGTCAGTGTGTGTGTTTCTTTGTAGCAGCTGACTACACAAGAATGAAAAAAACAAAGTGCATGCATAATGTCACAAAAAACAGAAAGTGCAGGTTAGAGTGTGTATGAGAAAAGGTATGGTTGAACCATTCAAGGGCAGGTCTGTTCAAGAGCCTGATAACAGCAGATAAAAATTGTCCTTGAATCTGGAGTGCATGTTTATAAATTCAAGTATCTTTTGCCCATGGGAGAACCCTCCATCCTAACAATCACAGCCATCGCTGGCTGTCAGACCTGCCCCCCCCCCCCCCACTCCCTCCTGTGTCACTAGCATCTATCTTTATGCACTCTAGTGACTCTCCGCCGCACCCCCCCCCCCCCCCAGCCGCATCACTAGCTTGTATCTAATGATGCTTGATGCAATAAAGAGCGTACTCGTCTCTTATGTTCCCCCTCCTGTTGACAGGTAGGATGCGGCCATCACGCTCACCCCCCACCTGAACGAGGCCCCTTCTAACACCCTAATGCCCCACCTCTAACATTCATTCTGACGCCGAACCTGGTGCTGCTTGCTCTCCTGAGGCAGCGTGAGGTGAAAATAAAGTCAGGTTGGTTCATGTGATGGCCTGAACTCCATTCACAACTCTGCAGTTACATGTGGATTTGGGCAGAGCAGTTCTTGTAACAAGCTGTGATGTATCCAGATAGGATACTTTCTATGTTCCTCTATAAAGGTCAGTAAGGGACAGTGGGGAGAAGCATCTGGATAGGCACTTGAATTACCATGGGACGCACACCAAGTACTGGTAAATGCATGGTATCACCATGGACACGTGCTGTATTTCAGGATGAATTGGCTCTGATTAGAGTCTGATTAAATCTCACATAATTGCTATAACTTTTAAAATGTTGAGATTACACAATGAGTCTATCAGATTAGCTTTGACGAGTTATTTTCAGGAAAAACTACGTCTTGATTCAGTAAGTAGCCTCTTATCCCTACAGGAAACCCGTGAACTAGTTACTGTAGGAATCATAGGTTTAATTTTTTTTTAATGGGGACATGTAATTCAGAAAAAAAAAATTCAAAAATGTATTTGACATTCATAGAACTATAGAGCTTGGAAACAGGCCCTTGCCCATGCCGACCAAAAGTACAACCCCCTTCATAAAGATGGTAAATAATTTGTAGAACTTTTAACTCTCGCAAAGCTTTTCCTGACTGATTCTTCATTAGCAACTTTCAAACTTTTTTTTGTGTGTGGTGTTTATTGCAAGAGAATAAAGAGTGAAAAACTACAGCATGCTGTTGAGCAGAGGGACTTGGGAGGGCTTGTGCATGAATCGCAAAAAGTTAGGTTGCAGGTGCAGCAGGTTATTAAGAAGACAAATGGAATGTTGGCCTTCATCGCTAGAGGAATTGAATTCAGGAGTAGGGAGGTAATGTTGCAACTGTATAAGGTACTGGTGAGACCGCACCTGGAGTACTGTGTCCAGTTCTGGTCTCCATATTTGAGGAAGGATATACTGGCTTTGGAGACGGTCCAGAGGAGGTTTACTAGGTTGATCCCTGGGATGAAGGGGTTGATTTATGATGAAAGATTAAATCATCTAGGATTGTATTCGCTCGAGTTCAGAAGAATGAGAGGAGATCTTATAGAAACATGTAGGATTATGGATAGGATAGATGTAGGAAGGTTTTTTGAGCTGGCCGGGGAAACTAAAACGAGAGGACACAGTCTCAAGATTCGGGGGAGTAGATTTAGGTCAGAGATGAGGAAAACTAGTTTTTCCCAGAGAGTAGTGAATGTTTGGAATTCTCTAACCAGGGAAGTGGTTGAGGCTGCCTCATTAAACATATTTAAAATTTGGTTAGATAAATTTTTTACATGATAGAGGAATTAGGGGATATGGGGAGAAGGCAGGTAGGTGGAGTTAGGTCATAAATTAGATCAGCCATGATCGTATTGAATGGCGGAGCAGGCTCGATGGGCCATTTTTGGCCTACTCCTATTCCTACTTCCTATGTTCCTGTTTAATAACTTAGACACCAAGAAAAATGCAAAATGATGACCCTAACGGATCATGAGGCTACCTTGCGAGTTAAACACCACAACACCTCCCTCCTGAAGAGACTAAACCTCTTCACAATCTCTCCACATATTTTCCCTTGCAACAGTGTTGGCGCCAGAATGAATATTCGAGGGGGGCATTAGCGTGTTAGAGGGGGACACTGTGCGAAGCTCATAAACAGGCTCAGCAAGGAAGGGTGGGGTGTGGGGTGGGGTGAGATAGGGGAAAAGCAGTGGGTGGGGGGGGAAATGCTGTTATCATCATATTCCCCTCTCCAATAACTGCCCAGAGTGCTGCTTTAATGGCGTTGTGTCATTAGCCGCTAGTGATGTGAGCGGGTCTGACCGAGCGATGACCGTGATCATATGGGGGATCACATACCTCCAGATGCCCTTCCCCCTTGGCACTGACGCTGCCCTGCAACCACGAGAGGTGTGACACTTGCTCCTACACCTCCTCCCTCATCACCTTCCAGGGTCCCTGTCTTGGGTAAACTTATACCTCTCATTTTGTTCGTTTTAGATTGGTCACAGTGTTTGAGCTACTGAAAGAAAATAGACGCACACACCGAGAGTAGTTCAGTTTATACAAGTCTTTATTACTAAATCTAAAGCTGAATTCACACTACAACATGCAAGCCTTTCCCAATTATACTTAACAATGTCTGGACTGGTCCCAACTGCCAAAGCGAGGTGACGACTGCACACTTGTAGTAGGTTGTCTGGGTGCCGGTAGCAGCTTCTCCACCTCCCCGGATCGGGACGTTGGTTTGTAATCTTAAAGTTCTTCTTCTTGCTGAGAGATGTTGCCATCTCTTGGTCTCAAACTTCAGCAGTGGGACCACGGCTTATATTACCCAAAAGTTGTTTACTTCAGATCTTATCTCTTTACAAATGATTTAATTATCTTCAAGGTTTCCTGACAGTCTGCGACCAACAAAAGAAAACTGCAGCATCTCTGGGCCTCAATGGTGGAAGTTGGACAATGTCTACTGATTCATATATATATATGCATCCCTGGGCCCATAGGTGTAAATTAGATAATGTCTTTTGATCAACTGCATCCTGGGCCTCATGGTGTAAATTAGATAATGTCTTTTGATCAACTGCATCCTGGGCCCATAGGTGTAAATTAGATAATGTCTTTTGATCAACTGCATCCTGGGCCTCATGGTGTAAATTAGATAATGTCTTTTGATCAACTGCATCCTGGGCCTCATGGTGTAAATTAGATAATGTCTTTTGATCAACTGCATCCTGGGCCTCATGGTGTAAATTAGATAATGTCTTTTGATCAACTGCATCCTGGGCCTCATGGTGTAAATTAGATAATGTCTTTTGATCAACTGCATCCTGGGCCTCATGGTGTAAATTAGATAATGTCTTTTGATCAACTGCATCCTGGGCCTCATGGTGTAAATTAGATAATGTCTTTTGATCAACTGCATCCTGGGCCTCATGGTGTAAATTAGATAATGTCTTTTGATCAACTGCATCCTGGGCCCATAGGTGTAAATTAGATAATGTCTTTTGATCAACTGCATCCTGGGCCTCATGGTGTTAATTAGATAATGTCTTTTGATCAACTGCATCCTGGGCCTCATGGTGTAAATTAGATAATGTCTTTTGATCAACTGCATCCTGGGCCCATAGGTGTAAATTAGATAATGTCTTTTGATCAACTGCATCCTGGGCCCATAAGTGTAAATTAGATAATGTCTTTTGATCAACTGCATCCTGGGCCTCATGGTGTAAATTAGATAATGTCTTTTGATCAACTGCATCCTGGGCCTCATGGTGTAAATTAGATAATGTCTTTTGATCAACTGCATCCTGGGCCTCATGGTGTAAATTAGATAATGTCTTTTGATCAACTGCATCCTGGGCCTCATGGTGTAAATTAGATAATGTCTTTTGATCAACTGCATCCTGGGCCCATAGGTGTAAATTAGATAATGTCTTTTGATCAACTGCATCCTGGGCCTCATGGTGTAAATTAGATAATGTCTTTTGATCAACTGCATCCTGGGCCTCATGGTGTAAATTAGATAATGTCTTTTGATCAACTGCATCCTGGGCCTCATGGTGTAAATTAGATAATGTCTTTTGATCAACTGCATCCTGGGCCTCATGGTGTAAATTAGATAATGTCTTTTGATCAACTGCATCCTGGGCCCATAGGTGTAAATTAGATAATGTCTTTTGATCAACTGCATCCTGGGCCCATAGGTGTAAATTAGATAATGTCTTTTGATCAACTGCATCCTGGGCCTCATGGTGTAAATTAGATAATGTCTTTTGATCAACTGCATCCTGGGCCTCATGGTGTAAATTAGATAATGTCTTTTGATCAACTGCATCCTGGGCCTCATGGTGTAAATTAGATAATGTCTTTTGATCAACTGCATCCTGGGCCTCATGGTGTAAATTAGATAATGTCTTTTGATCAACTGCATCCTGGGCCCATAGGTGTAAATTAGATAATGTCTTTTGATCAACTGCATCCTGGGCCTCATGGTGTAAATTAGATAATGTCTTTTGATCAACTGCATCCTGGGCCTCATGGTGTAAATTTGATAATGTCTTTTGATCAACTGCATCCTGGGCCTCATGGTGTAAATTAGATAATGTCTTTTGATCAACTGCATCCTGGGCCTCATGGTGTAAATTAGATAATGTCTTTTGATCAACTGCATCCTGGGCCCATAGGTGTAAATTAGATAATGTCTTTTGATCAACTGCATCCTGGGCCTCATGGTGTAAATTAGATAATGTCTTTTGATCAACTGCATCCTGGGCCTCATGGTGTAAATTAGATAATGTCTTTTGATCAACTGCATCCTGGGCCTCATGGTGTAAATTAGATAATGTCTTTTGATCAACTGCATCCTGGGCCCATAGGTGTAAATTAGATAATGTCTTTTGATCAACTGCATCCTGGGCCTCATGGTGTAAATTAGATAATGTCTTTTGATCAACTGCATCCTGGGCCTCATGGTGTAAATTAGATAATGTCTTTTGATCAACTGCATCCTGGGCCTCATGGTGTAAATTAGATAATGTCTTTTGATCAACTGCATCCTGGGCCCATAGGTGTAAATTAGATAATGTCTTTTGATCAACTGCATCCTGGGCCTCATGGTGTAAATTAGATAATGTCTTTTGATCAACTGCATCCTGGGCCTCATGGTGTAAATGAGATAATGTCTTTTGATCAACTGCATCCTGGGCCTCATGGTGTAAATTAGATAATGTCTTTTGATCAACTGCATCCTGGGCCCATAGGTGTAAATTAGATAATGTCTTTTGATCAACTGCATCCTGGGCCTCATGGTGTAAATTAGATAATGTCTTTTGATCAACTGCATCCTGGGCCTCATGGTGTAAATTAGATAATGTCTTTTGATCAACTGCATCCTGGGCCTCATGGTGTAAATTAGATAATGTCTTTTGATCAACTGCATCCTGGGCCCATAGGTGTAAATTAGATAATGTCTTTTGATCAACTGCATCCTGGGCCTCATGGTGTAAATTAGATAATGTCTTTTGATCAACTGCATCCTGGGCCTCATGGTGTAAATTAGATAATGTCTTTTGATCAACTGCATCCTGGGCCTCATGGTGTAAATTAGATAATGTCTTTTGATCAACTGCATCCTGGGCCTCATGGTGTAAATTAGATAATGTCTTTTGATCAACTGCATCCTGGGCCTCATGGTGTAAATTAGATAATGTCTTTTGATCAACTGCATCCTGGGCCTCATGGTGTAAATTAGATAATGTCTTTTGATCAACTGCATCCTGGGCCTCATGGTGTAAATTAGATAATGTCTTTTGATCAACTGCATCCTGGGCCTCATGGTGTAAATTAGATAATGTCTTTTGATCAACTGCATCCTGGGCCTCATGGTGTAAATTAGATAATGTCTTTTGATCAACTGCATCCTGGGCCTCATGGTGTTAATTAGATAATGTCTTTTGATCAACTGCATCCTGGGCCCATAGGTGTAAATTAGATAATGTCTTTTGATCAACTGCATCCTGGGCCTCATGGTGTAAATTAGATAATGTCTTTTGATCAACTGCATCCTGGGCCTCATGGTGTAAATTAGATAATGTCTTTTGATCAACTGCATCCTGGGCCTCATGGTGTAAATTAGATAATGTCTTTTGATCAACTGCATCCTGGGCCCATAGGTGTAAATTAGATAATGTCTTTTGATCAACTGCATCCTGGGCCTCATGGTGTAAATTAGATAATGTCTTTTGATCAACTGCATCCTGGGCCTCATGGTGTAAATTAGATAATGTCTTTTGATCAACTGCATCCTGGGCCTCATGGTGTAAATTAGATAATGTCTTTTGATCAACTGCATCCTGGGCCTCATGGTGTAAATTAGATAATGTCTTTTGATCAACTGCATCCTGGGCCTCATGGTGTAAATTAGATAATGTCTTTTGATCAACTGCATCCTGGGCCTCATGGTGTAAATTAGATAATGTCTTTTGATCAACTGCATCCTGGGCCTCATGGTGTAAATTAGATAATGTCTTTTGATCTGCTGATTCTAAAAAACCAACAGGTTCTCAGCCTTGCAGCTGCAGAAGTAAAAAAACAGTTTAAATCTTCCAATACAGTCCCTAATAGCCCTTCTGCATGAGGCAAAGATTCACGTGCACCCCCTCCAACCTCACCGACTGCACTTGGAGATCCTGATGTGGCCTCTGCTACATCGGCGAGACCAAACACAAACATCCACTCTCCGCACCCAATGGCCATCCCAAACTCCCGGCTGCTGCCATTCCAACTCCCCATTCCCTCGCCAACATCTCTGATACCCACACATCGAGTGAATTCGAGGGGAAGATCAGGAGGCCGGGGCTGGCAGCGAGGACCTCTGGCCAAATGTGGCCAGAATTACCAATACTGTGGCCGAAATCACGGTGAGGCTTAGGCTTTAAGCACAGCGCATTCCTTTAATGGCATCTCCCAGATAACACAGGGACTCCCTGGCTCTCGCCATGTTCCCAGCTCCAACAAACCAAGCAGCGTGTTGCTAACTAGTCAGTTTGGTTAACCTGGACTACCTCAGGAAATTCAGCCTTAATTAACAAGGAAATATTAAACCAAATCAGGCTTTAAAGACAAAGTACTACAGGAGTAGCTCAGTAGTAAAACATGAAAGTCTACATACACTGTAGTTGAAGTAAAAACAATGCTGGAGAAACTCAGCAGGTCGAACAGTGTACTTTATATAGCAAAGATATAGAACCAGCATTTCAGGCTTGAGCCCTTCATCAAGGTATGAGCGAAATATAGGCAGGTGCCTCAACAAAATGGTGGTGGGGGAGGGGCAGGGGAGGAGCACAGTCCCACAGGACAGGAGGTAATGTGTAGAAGGGAGGGAGGGCACAGCAGCAAACATGGGGAGGGGGGAAATGGCTCTGTGAATGGAGAGGAAGGGGGTGAAGACAAGGGGAAAGGGGAGAGAGAATGGAGAGTAGGTTTGCATAAACTGGAGAAGTCAAAATTAATGGCATCTGGTTGGAGCGGGCCCAGACGGAAAATCAAGTGTTATTCCTCCATTTTACCGGTGGTCTTGATGGAGGCCATGAATACACCTATCAGTGTGGGAGTGGAGCATAGAATTGAAGTGGTTGGCCATTGGGAAATCCTTTGTCACTGATGTGGGCAGAGCAAAGGTGCTCAGTGAAGTGATCTCCCAGTCTGTGTCCAGTCTCTCTGATGTAGAGAAGGCCATAAAGGGGGCACTGGGTGCAGTAGATCACACCTGTGGATACACAAGTGAACTCAGCAGGTCAGACAGCATCCATGAGTAGACATGCTCAGTCAATGTTTCATAGAATATTACAGCACAGTTCAGAGACTTCAGCCCATGATGTTGAGCCAACCTACTGACGTGCAGTAAATAACTCGAAAGGCTGAGACGGAGTCACTGATCTACAGGCTTTTATTCACAATGGACAGGGACCTTGACCTGTGCCATGTTCCAAGCTTTCTGGGGAAGGATCAAGGTGTTAGAAGCTTTATACAAGGTAAAAGAGGGAGGGGCCACAGGTACAGTCAAAGGATGGGGCGGAACCAGGTAATCAGGGATACAACAGTTCACCACATTCACCCTTTGTTTGTTTTAATTGTCCGGCGGGGTGACGTGGGGCACAAAGTCTTACAGGTTAAGCTGGTCTGGAGGCTTGATCTTCCACGGAGCGCCAGTTGTGGGGTTGTGGCCAGGGCCGCTGTCTCATCCCGGACCTCCAGTACTGTGTAGACCTGCTGGGGAGTGACGACTCAGCTGGAGTGACTGGGGTGGAGGGAGGGTGCAGCGGTACATAATGCATGACTGTGGATGGGGGGGGGAATGCTGCCTGGTGGGTATGTTCCTCGGGGCCCCCACTTGACTGAGGTCCTGGATGGAGTTCGTTACCTCATGCCCATCCGGGTAGACCATGTACGTGTATTGGGGGTTCGCGTGGGGGAGCTGAACCCTTTCAACCAGGGGGTCAGTTTTATGGCCCTTCATGTGTTTTTGTAGCAGTTCTGGCCCTGGAGATGTCAGCAGGAGCATGGAGTGGTCCCCGACGCGGACTTCCTGGGGAAGAAGAAAATTCTTTTATGAGGGGTAGATTAGTGGCCGAACATAGCAGGGATTGAGTGGTGTGGAGTGCCTCTGGAAGGAGAGACAGGCAGTCCCCTGGACTTTAGGGCAAGGAGGATGGCCTTCCACACAGTGCCATTTTCTCTCTCTCTCTCCCTCTCTCTCTCTCTCTCTCTCTACCTGACCGTTCCCCTGGGGGTTATAACTTGTGGTCCTGCTGGTGGCGATACCCCTGGTCAGCAGGAATTGGTGCAGCTCGTCACTCATAAACAAAGACCCCTCGGTCGCTGTGGATGTACGATGGGTACCCAAACAGGGTGAACAGGTTGTGCAGGGCCCCAATGACTGTGACAATGGTCATGTCAAGGCAGGGGATGACAAAGGGGAACCGCGAATACTCGTCAATAATCATGAGGAAGTATATGTTGCAGTTGGTGGAGGGAAAGGGGGCCCTTGAAGTCCATGCTCAGGTGCTCGAAGGGGCGCGTGGCTTTTGTCAGGGGCACCCTATCTGGTTGGTAGAAATGCGACTTGCACTCCGCACACTCTGCAGTCCCTGGTCATGTCTCTGACATCCCCAATGGAGAATGGCAGGTTCTGAGATTTGATAAAGTGAAAAAATATCGTGACACTTGCGGGGGGGGTGGGGGCAGAGGTCATTGTGGAGGGCTTTAAGGTGATCCACCTGTGCGCCAGCACATGTCCCTCGAGACAGAGCATCTGAGGGCTCATTGAGTTTCCCTGGCCAATCATAATTGTAGGTGGAAAGCTCGATCCTCCACCTCAAAATTTTATCGTTCTTTACCTTTGACATGAATGCCACGGTCCGTGACCATGGTAAAATATCTGCCAGCCAGGTAGTGCCTCCGGTGCCGTACTGCCTCAACTATCGCCTGAGCCTCCTTATCAGTAGAGGAGTGTCGGACTTCAGGGCCCTGGAGGGTTCGGGAGAAAAAGACAATGGTGTGGCCAGGGCGAAATCAGATACATCGCTCTCCACCTGGAAGGGGGCAGATTCATCCACTGCATCTTCTTTGGCTTTGCTTCACGGACGAAGATTTATGGAGGGGGTAAAAGTCCACGTCAGCTGCAGGCTCGTTTGTGGCTGACAAGTCCGATGCGGGACAGGCAGACATGGTTGCAGCGGCTGCAGGGGAAAATTGGTTGGTTGGGGTTGGGTGTTGGGTTTTTCCTCCTTTGCCTTTTGTTAGTGAGGTGGGCTCTGCGGTCTTCTTCAAAGGAGGTTGCTGCCCGCCAAACTGTGAGGCGCCAAGATGCACGGTTTGAGGCGATATCAGCCCACTGGCGGTGGTCAATGTGGCAGGCACCAAGAGATTTCTTTAGGCAGTCCTTGTACCTTTTCTTTGGTGCACCTCTGTCACGGTGGCCAGTGGAGAGCTCGCCATATAACACGATCTTGGGAAGGCGATGGTCCTCCATTCTGGAGACGTGACCCGCCCAGCGCAGCTGGATCTTCAGCAGCGTGGACTCGATGCTGTCGACCTCTGCCATCTCGAGTACTTCGACGTTAGGGATGAAAGCGCTCCAATGGATGTTGAGGATGGAGCGGAGACAACGCTGGTGGAAGCGTTCTAGGAGCCGTAGGTGATGCCGGTAGAGGACCCATGATTCGGAGCCGAACAGGAGTGTGGGTATGACAACGGCTCTGTATACGCTTATCTTTGTGAGGTTTTTCAGTTGGTTGTTTTTCCAGACTCTTTTGTGTAGTCTTCCAAAGGCGCTATTTGCCTTGGCGAGTCTGTTGTCTATCTCATTGTCGATCCTTGCATCTGATGAAATGGTGCAGCCGAGATAGGTAAACTGGTTGACCGTTTTGAGTTTTGTGTGCCCGATGGAGATGTGGGGGGGCTGGTAGTCATGGTGGGGAGCTGGCTGATGGAGGACCTCAGTTTTCTTCAGGCTGACTTCCAGGCCAAACATTTTGGCAGTTTCTGCAAAGCAGGACGTCAAGCGCTGAAGAGCTGGCTCTGAATGGGCAACTAAAGCGGCATCGTCTGCAAAGAGTAGTTCACGGACAAGTTTCTCTTGTGTCTTGGTGTGAGCTTGCAGGCGCCTCAGATTGAAGAGACTGCCATCCGTGCGGTACCGGATGTAAACAGCGTCTTCATTGTTGGGGTCTTTCATGGCTTGGTTCAGCATCATGCTGAAGAAGATTGAAAAGAGGGTTGGTGCGAGAACACAGCCTTGCTTCACGCCATTGTTAATGGAGAAGGGTTCAGAGAGCTCATTGCTGTATCTGACCCGACCTTGTTGGTTTTCGTGCAGTTGGATAATCATGTTGAGGAACTTTGGGGGACATCCGATGCGCTCTAGTATTTGCCAAAGCCCTTTCCTGCTCACGGTGTCGAAGGCTTTGGTGAGGTCAACAAAGGTGATGTAGAGTCCTTTGTTTTGTTCTCTGCACTTTTCTTGGAGCTGTCTGAGGGCAAAGACTATGTCAGTAGTTCCTCTGTTTGCGCGAAAGCCGCACTGTGATTCTGGGAGAATATTCTCGGCAAAATCAGATACATCGCTCTCCACCTGGAAGGGGGCAGATTCATCCACTGCATACATTGCGGCTTTCACGGCAGATAGCTGCCCGTGTTTCTTTTGTAAAGGGGGAAAGAAGTGGACCTGATAAGGAGGCGGGCTTTATCTGCATAATTTGGAACCCACTGGGCATAATAAGAAAAGAACCCCAGGCACCTTTTCAGGGCCTTGAGGCTGTGGGGAAGGGGGAGGTCTAGCAGAGGCCGTATGCAGTCAGGGTTGGGGCCAATGACCCCATTCTCCACGACGCAGCCAAGGATCGCTATTCAGGGAGTGCAGAAGGCACAATCATCTTCATTGTAGGTCAGGTTCAGGTGTTGGCGGTGCATCATAGTCTTGCAGGTTGTGGCTGCAGTTTGTGATGTTATCCAGATATGGGAAGGTGGCATGCAGATCATGTAGGTCTATCATCTCCCATTGGAAGACGAAAACGCCATTGGTGACTCCGAAGGGGACCCTGAGGAAGTGGTAGAGATGACCGTCTGCCTCAAAACCTGTGTATTGGCAATCCTCAGTGCAGATGGAGAATTGGTGATAGGCGGATTTCAGGTCCATTGTGGAGAACACACATGATACTGGGCGATTTGGTTGAACATATCCACAATGCGAGGGTGGTGCCCGGATCCAGCTGTGTGTAGTGACTGATGGCTTTACTGTAGTCAATTACCATTCTACTTTTGCCCCCACCCTTCACTACCACTACCTGAACCCTTCAGGGGCTGGTGCTGGCTTCAATAATCCCCTTGTCATACCTCTGCCTTTGTAAACACCCTGTCCCCCTCACTGTATCGTCTGATTTTTGTGGCGACTGGGTTACAGTTGGGGGTGAGGTTGGTGAACAGAGGCGGGGGGTTAATGCAGAGGATAGAGAGATTGCGCATTGGTTAGGCCAGCGGGGGAGGGAAGGGACAAGGTGGGACAGAACGGTCGGTTAAGGAACTGCAAGTTGCCGACCTTTAGGGTTGGGAGAGGGCCGTCATATTGCATAGTGACACTCTTTAAGTGGCACTGGAAGTCTAGCCTCAACAGTACCAGAGCACAGAGCTACGGCATAATGAGAAGCTTAAAGTCTCTATATGTCGTGCCCCGCATGGTCAGCGTCACTGTAGTATAGCTGTGGATTTCTGTGGAGCGAGCCTTTGATGCTAGGGTGACTTTGTAGCCCTCAAGGGAGTAACATTGGGCCATGTCCGGATGAATAAAGCTTTCGGTGCTCCCACTATCAAAAAGGCATTTCGTTACCTGGTCATTGATGGAGACATCCATCATGGAAAAGGTGAGTTGGTGAGGGCTGTTCTGGTCAGGGTCGGTCTGTGGTCCAACCTGTGTTGACTTGCAGTCTGCGGGCATAATGGTGGCCTCCATGTCACGGCATGGTCGTCCCCAGAAGATGCCGGCATGTCGCGCACACAGCGTCGCTGGAGGACTGTGATTGGCATACGCCTGCATAGTGGCCCTTCTTCCTGCACTTGCAGTATGTCGCGTCTCTCGCCGGGCAGTGTTTTGCCTGGCTGCAGAAATACCACTTCGGGTGCTCCTGGGAGACAGCGGCTGTGGTGGGCTCATTAATCGGGTGCGGTAGCGGACTGGTGGCCTGTAGACCCATGTCCCAGCATGGCAACCCCCGTGTGGGCCCATTCACAGAGTACTCTTCCGTGTTATGGAGGGCGAGCTCCAGTGACTTCGCACGATCGATTACCCCTTTTAAGTCTAACTTACTCTGCTCGAGTAACCTCTGGCACACGTAGTTGGACCTGATGCAGCATAGGCATCCTGGATCATGTGTTCTGTGTTTTGGGTGGCTGACGCTGCCTGGCAGTTGCACGCCTGTGTGAATCCCTGCAGGGCCCAAAGGAACTCATCGCCCAATTCACCCAGTCACTGTCTGCGCTTGGCCAGCATGTGCCTGGTTGGTGCATGTCATTGTGGAGAAACGATGTCATTGTCTTTGTCTCTTCAGGAGTTTTCGGAGATTTGGTATGACATCGGAATCCTTGGCAAACTTCGACAGATGTGTAATGGAAAGTGTGCTGACTCGATGCATCAAGCCCTAGAACACCAATACCTCTGAGAGGAAAGCCCTGCAAATGGTATTGGACCCAGGCCAGTACATCACAGGCAAAATTCTCCCCACCATCGAGAAAATCTACATGGAATGCTGCTGTCGGAGGGCAACAGAATCATCAAGGATCCACACCTCCCAGCTCTGTTCTTGCTGCTGCTATCAAAAAAGAGGTCCAGGGGCCACCAGACTCATCCCACCAGGTTCAGGGACAGCTGCTACCCCTCCACCAGCAGACTCTTCAACAACAAACTCAATCAGAGCTTTTACTTTGCACGTTATTTATTAATAAATATTTATTTTTTTCTCTATGCACATTCTTTGTTTTCATTTCTTTATTTTGTATACATATCTTTTTTCTTGAATACAGTTTATACTACTGATAAGTAGAAATTCTGCCTGGCCCACAGGAAAAGGAATCTCAGGGTTGTATGTGATGTCATGTATGTACTTTGACAAAGAATCTGAACTTTGGACTTTCAGTACCTCAGTCAGCATGTCTAGTCCCATAATCTTCATGGTATTCAGCGCTCTCAGCTGTTTTATAATGTCACACGGAATGAATCGAATTGGCTGAAATGTGGCATTTGTGAAAGTGGGGATCACAGGAAGAAGCCAATATAGATTATTGGAGCCCACACAGCACAGACACCGGCCCTTCAGCACAACTCACCCACGCTGACCAAGTTACCCAGCAAAGTTCGCCACATTTGTTGCTGTTGATCCATATACCTCGAATCCTTTCACCCATTTATCACTTCAAGGTTAAAAATGTTTCAGTCTGATCATTAGAACTGACATGCTGGAGATCATTGAGAACAGGGATATATTTGGAGCCTCCTTCTGTTAACTGTTCGATTATTCCCCCCCCCCCACCCCCCCCCACCCCCCCCACCCCCCCACCCCCCCCACCCCCCCCCCCCCCCGCATCCTGTAGGTCTTGCAGTATCGCAGAAATTTTGCTCTGATCTGTTCGCAGTTTGGGCACCTGTCAACATTTTTCCATACCTTGATGAAGGGCTCAAGCCTGATAAGTTCATTATGTATCTTTATCTTTGCTGTATGAAGTTCACTATTTGACCTGCTGAGTTTCTCCAGCATTGTGGTTTCACTTTTCTCTTTATTGTATGTTAATTTTGCTGTTTAACATACAAGAGTGCAACTGCCAATTAAGGCATTTGACCTTAATTATGATGTCATTTTATTTGCACGGTTATTGAACTGGAGGCTGGTGAGACCTGGAGTATAACAGAGGAACATTTATGGTAGTGTGTTTACTTTTAAAGAAAAATGTCTTGCTTAGTCCTTTCCTGTGAACTAAACTTCCACTGGAGCTGTGTTTGAAATGAAACTAAAATATTCTCTGCAGACATTTAAAAATGGCCTTGCAAGGACATCTTTGTACTTCTGATTGTTACAAAGTGCCCGGAAGATTTTCAAAGCATTTACTTTGACAGCCACATTTCTTGAATCTTTTGAAATGGCTTTAAGCAGTGATAGATTAATTAGTACCTTGAAAAAAGGCACACGTAAAGTATTACATAGGAAAAATAACCAGCTTTACATTTTTCACTGTATCGCACCCATTAATACATGATTTTCACTTGTCATTCACAAGTAGATTTTTTTTTAAATTTTTTATTTTTCACACCATAAATCACATTAGCCATGATATACACTTTTTCTTAGTAGATTTTTTTTGTTGATTGATATATGAACCTTTCCTTAACTGTGAAAATGGGGATTTAGATAAATTATTAGAAATGGTATATTGTGAAGTAATAATTATTAAAAAGAGTTTCCTGTTGATGGTGAGCTCATGGCTAATTAGCACACAGTTTTATTTAAACCAAGTGGGATAGCAATTAAAAATATACAAATCATCTTGATCATTAGAAGGAATGCAATTTCCCACGAGGGGCAGATATTGGTTGGTTGAACAAAAATGTGGAAGGAAAATCTGAATGTGAAACTAGATACCTTTGTGTGTAGGTGGGGAGGGGGAGGGGGAAATAGAATGTCAGTGAACAAATAGTAGAAAGGAAACAAGCTTTTTTAAATGTTTTTTTCACATGAAATTTAAATGATCAAGTATTAAAAGGATATTTATTTCAAGTCCCACTTTAGTTATGCACATATGGAGTCTTGATTTCTTTTCTACATAAAGTAGGGCTTTTAAAGGAGTGTGGATGTTATGGTAAAGTTTTATAAGACATGGGTGAGACCAAATTTGGAGCATTGTGTGCAGTTTTGGTCACCTAACTGCTGGATGAGAGAGAAAGAATGCAGAGAAGATTTACCTAGATGTTGCCTGGACTTCAGGAACTGAGTTACAGGGAAAAGTTAAACAGGTTAGGACTTTATTCCCTGGAGCATAGAAGAATATGAGGGGAGATTTGATAGAGGTATTTAAAATTATGAGGGTATAGACAGAGTAAATGTAGGTACACTTTTTCCACTGAGGGTAGGTGAGAACCAAATCAGAGGACATGGGTTAAGAAGAGAGAAAGGGGAAAAGTTTAATTTTAATTTTTTAAAAAATTAGACATACAGCATGGGAACAGACCTTTTTGGTCCTCGAGTCCATGCTGCCCAATTAACTTACGCCCCTGGGACATTTTGAACGGTGGGAGGGAACCAGAGCCCCCGGGGAAAACCCACACAGACATGGGGAGAGTGTACAAACTCCTCTCACACAGCACGGGATTCGAATCCTGGTTCTGATTGCTGGCGCTGTAAAGGTGTAGGGGGGAATATTCAGGGGGACTTCTTCATGTAGAGAGTGTAGAACGAGCTGCCAGCCGAGGTGGTGAATGCGGACTCAATTTTAATGTTTAAGAAGAATTTAGACAGGGACATGAATGGGAGAGGTATGGAGGGCTGGGTGCAGGTCAGAAGAAAAATGGTTGGACACAGACTAGAAGGGCTGAAGGGGTCTTTTCTGTGCTGTACTGTTCTATAGTTCTCAAAGGAGAAATAAATCGTATTTATCCTTAAGTTAATGTTCCCAATGAGTAATTCTGGAATGATTTACTGTGATGTCGTTAGATGAAGACAAATAATCTCAGTTATAATTTATGACTTGTTTGTGCGCACTTTGGGCTGCCGTTTATATTTAACTGTTGTTATACTCCATACATTGTAAACCACTGATAATTCATTATCCCAATATTTGGAAACCCGGATGGCACATGAAGCCCTTTGGGAGCCCTGCTCGTCCCCTGGACCCTCACGAACCATGGACCGGATACCTCGTTCCCAGCCAGCAGCCCACACCCTGATTTAAGGCCTTCGGCCACTGAGCCCCACCTTGGAGCCTGCCTGATGCTCCGGTTTCCTACCCTCTCTGAGGCTTCTCTTCATGGCAGAGCTCGCAACATTCGAGGCCGGGCTGGTCAGCCTGGGCGGCCGCCATCTTGGATCTGGACCTCTAAAGACGTTGATGTAAAAACCATTGGCGGCCCTGTTCTACGAGCAGTTAAAACCTGCAGAGGGCCAGTGGGGCCCCACAAAGGCGTGTTAAGAGGCTGTGGCCCTGCTCCCTGTGAATCTGCAGTAGTGACAGCGCTGCCATCCCCATTATACATGATATGGCTGTAATCTCATTTATGTTGAACATTTTAGTAAGATCCCCATTCTTCGCCATTGACTTTATCTATAGAAATCTAGAAACAGATTTAATTAATCCTCTTTCATATACTAGACATTGGTTTACCAGTTTGATTCCAGAG
Source organism: Narcine bancroftii (assembly GCF_036971445.1). NCBI lineage: Eukaryota > Metazoa > Chordata > Chondrichthyes > Torpediniformes > Narcinidae > Narcine > Narcine bancroftii. Next base: position 46,966,210 of record NC_091482.1, read on the forward strand.
ATGAGGGGGTTGGCCTATGAGGAGAGATTGAGTCGTCTTGGGCTGTACTCACTGGAATTTAGAAGAATGAGGGGGGATCTCATAGAAATGTATAAAATTATTAAAAGTATAAATAAGATAGAGGTAGGTAAGTTGTTCCCATTGGTGGGGGAGACTAGAACTAGGGGACACAGCCTCAAGAAACAGAGTAGTAGATTTAGGACAGAAACTGATTTTCCCAGAGGGTGGCGAATCTGTGGAATTCGCTGCTCATGGAAGCAGTGGAGGCGTCCTCAGTAAATACATTTAAGACAAGGTTGGAGAGATTTTTTTTTACAAAGTAGGGGAGTTAAGGGATATGGGGAAAAGCCGTAGGTGGAGATGAGCCGATCATCAGAACAGTCATTGAATGGCGGAGCAGGCTTGATGGGCCGGATGGTTGCTGTGTGACCTGGTGAGTTTCTCCAGCGTGTTCGTGTATTGACCCCAGGATCTGTAGTTGTTCTTGTTTAACTACCTTTCATTATCCTGGCCTGCTGACGCAAATGGACAGTCATGACGAAGATGACTCACTTTATTATCATTGTACCGGTAAACCCAGCAAATGAAATGCAAGCAGCATCTAGTGCTATATAATTACAATAAAATATGTGCAATTTAAACCAACAAGGACATTATTCTACAACGAACTGTTAAAAAGGTCCTGATTTTACAATGTGAGTCCAGTCCCACTCAGCGCCATAATTCAGTGTTCAACATAGTAACAGCTTCACAAAAAAAAAGCTCTCCTTGAGCCCACTGGTGCACGAACAAAGGCTCCTGTAGTGTCTTCCTGAGGGGAGAGAAGTGAAAAGTCTGTGATTTGGGTGAGATGCATCTTTGATAATGTTTCTCCCTGCTCAGACATCTTTCCCTAAAGATTTCTTCGATGGTAGGTAATTGGATTCCAATAATCTGCTGGGCAGTTTTTACTAGCTGCTGAGGTGCCTTGCGATCTTGTGCAAGACCATTCCTGTACCACACTGTGGTAAGGTTTCCTGTACCATACGCTCTCAATCGGGCATCTCTAGAAATCCAGCTGTATCCTGGCACAGAGGGTGGACCTTCTGCATGTGCCTCAAAAAATAAAGACCTCGTTTTGCCATTTAAATCAGAATTGAAGTGTTCAGGGACCAAGTGAGATCTTCTGAGAGATGGACGCCAAGGAATTTAAAGCTCGGTAAATATTCCAACACCACTCCTTGGATGTAAATTGGGACACGAGTGTGACTTCTGGCATGCCTGAAGTCCTTGATGATCTCCTTGGCCTTCTGAGTGTTGAGTGTCAGGTTGTTATTGGCCCACCACTAGGCCAGGAGCTGAACCTCATCCCTATAGGACCCTTTAACCAGGCCTACAACTATGGTGTCATCTGTGAACTTGATTATTAAATTTGTATTGTGCATAGGAACTCAGTCAGCTGTAAAAAGGGGGTTCAACACACAACCATCTTAGAGGGGACAACGGTGTTGAAAGCTGAGCTATAGATGATGAATAGGAAGGAGTTGGAACTGTCCAAATGAGTTGAAGTAGAGTGAAGCACTGTTGAAACGACATTCTCGGCTGACCTGTTAGTATGGTAGGTGAATTGATGAGAATCCATATTGACAGGCAAAAAGGATTTCAGATGAGATAGACCATCAGATGGTGGGGGTGAGTGCAACTAGATGGTAGTCACTTAAACTCGTAGCGGTAGAGCAGGCACAATGATAGCAGTCTTAAAGCTCGTTGGAACAACTGGCTGGGCTAGGGACAGATTGAAAATATCCGTTAAAAACCTCAGCCAACTGTTCTGCACAGGCTCTGAGCACACGGTCAGGTATGAGCACAGGCTCTGAGCACACAGTCAGGTATGAGCTCAGGCTCTGAGCACACGGTCAGGTATGAGCACAGGCTCTGAGCACACGGTCAGGTATGAGCACAGGCTCTGAGCACACGGTCAGGTATGAGCACAGGCTCTGAGCACACGGTCAGGTATGAGCACAGGCTCTGAGCACACGGTCAGGTGTGCCATCAGGAACAGCTCCCTCCTGTACATTCACCCTACTCAGGTTGACCCACACATCAATGATAGAGATTGAGAGAGGGATTTGACCACCTTGAAAGTGACCTCCTTATTCTTTCGGCCAAAGTGAGCGTAAAAATAGTTAAGCTTCTCAGAGAAGGAGTGACAACTAGAAGAAGGTGAAATCCAGATGATTTATAGTCTGTGATCATCTGTATGCCCTACCACATGCGCCCAGGGTCCGATGATATGAAATGCTCTTCGATCTTTTGTTTATTTTTATGTGTGTGAGTGTGTGTGTGTTGTGTGTTGTGTGTGTGTGTGTGTGTGTGTGTGTGTGTGTGTGTGTGTGTGTATGTGTGTGAGTGTGTGTGTGTGTGTGTGTGTGTGTGTGTGTGTGTGTGTGTGTTGTGTGTGCGTGTGTTAAACCTGAGAGATTTCCCTCCTTAAATTGACCCTGGCTAATCCATAAGTCTCCCAGTCTCCAGATCTGAAGGCTAAATCTCTGTCCTTGAGCAATTGGCGAACCTCACTGTTCATCCAAGGATTTTGGTGAACAAATATTTTTTATTTCCTTCTGTGACGTCGCTCCATCCACACACCTGTTGACATACTCAAGAACAGGGTTGTTACATGAATCAATATCAGCCTGAGAATCTACTGTAGCGTGAGCGGAAAACACACCCCAGTCTGTATGTTGAAAATATTTCCAAAGTACAAAGTCAGCCCCCTCCAGCCAGATCTTAATTGATTTCTTTATGGAGTTTTGCCCATTTAAAGACTGGGCTGTACTTGGGAAACATAAACCATGAAAGGTGGTCTGACTGACCCAAGTGAAGAAGGGTGGTGGTTTTGTAAGCGTCAGTCACGTTTGAATGAACCTGATCTAAGGTTTTATCACTCGTCATATTACACGTTACATTTTGATGGAATCTTGGAAGCATAGTGCACAAGTTACAGCAATTAAAGTCTCCAGCCACAATAAAGGCTCCATCTGGATGTAACGTCTGCAACTTGCTGATGGCTGCACTGAGGTTTTCCATGGCTGCTTTAGCATTCACATCCGGAGGTATAGAAACTGGTACATGTAAACTCTCTTGGTAGATTAAAAAGGCCTGGACTTAATAATCAGGTGTTCCAGATCAACAGAGCAATAATTGTCAGTTAGTACACTATAATCGATTCACATAGATGCCCAACCCACCTCCTTTGCTTCTTCCCGTTTCTGCTGCCATTCTGTCAGGCCTGAAAACCGCTTGACCTTCCAATTCCACCACATTGTTTGGTAACACGCTGTTAAGCCTTGTCTCGGTGAAAAACATTACATTACAGTCTGTGTGAGTACCCAGGCCTTCAATTCATTCAGCTTGTTTACCAGAGACCGAGTCTTGACAAGGAAAACACTCAGTAATGCTGGTCTAAGTGTTTTAGTCGTAACATGGCATGCAGGCCTCCATGCTTCCCCCGTCATTGCTTACGATCTTGATGCCAACGCCAAACCCTTCCGGTTGTGTCGAGTTGAACGCAAGTCCATGGACCACTGCTAAAACAACAACTACACAGTACTAGAGTTATTATGGAAAGCACTGGCCATCTAAAAAAAAATTCTTGTCCCTGATTCATTCCAGAACTCTCCCAGTAATTGTGAAGATTTCAAATTCAAGTTAATTATTATCCGGCTGTTCATATACAAGTCGATGAAACAGTTTCTCCAGATCACGGTGGACACATATACACACATGATCCGTTTCTCACACAGCCCATGGTAATCACTTGTATAAATAAAAATATAAGATAAGCATAAATATTCTGGAATAATTTACTCTGTTTCATTTATGATTATGACATAGGATTTTTAAAAATTCTTTCTGTATTGCACAGTCAGTTTGTTTACTTTATTATCTGTTTACAGTTCTTCATTTGTTTGTGTATGTTGTGTACAGTTTTTTTTGGCACTACAGGTACACATCCTTTATCCGGAAACTTTGGGGGACAGTGTGTTCTGGATTTCGGATTTTTCCGGATTTCAAAACAAAAGCCAGCTGCCCCAGATTTAAGCCCACTCGAGTCATGCTGCCGTCTCTCTCTCTCCCCACTCACCCACCCGAGTCGCACCGCCGTCTCTCTCCCCTCTCGCCCCTCCCGAGTGCAATGCCGTTTCCCCTCCCCCCGCCCAGCCTAGTTACGCTGCTCTCTCTCTCTCTCTCTCTCTCTCTCTCTCTCTCTCTCTCTCTCTCTCTCTCTCTCTCCCTCTGCTCTACCAGCACCAGGAAAAAAATGCTGGTTTTTGGAGCTTTCCAGATTTTAGCTGTCCGGATAAAAGATTGAGTACCTGTACCAACAAGTGATAAAAGAATCTCAGGGTTGTATGTGATATCATGTATGTACCCTGACAATAAATTTGAATCTGAAGAGATTCATTGATCTGTGCAGTACGATGCAAAATTCTGCAGAAAAAGAGCAGCTCGGAGACCTGGAGGGGGAGAGAAAAAACCAACAGGAGCAGGCGGATGAGGAAAGTTATTGGGAGGAGTTCCAGCCAAGCACAACCAACCTTGTCTTACAGCAGTGCGGAGGGGAGAGGCATTAGAGATGAGCGCGCCTGCTCAGATCCCATTTTAGCTCATGTTAGGAATTAGATCGCCCCATTGGAATTTCAAAGATATTTTTTGGCAGGGGAGTATGACACACATTAAGGTTTAAAAACAATTTTTGGGCAAGAATGTCCTCTCTGATTTGC